>NC_082668.1:113611862-113956445 GCF_025265405.1 Mesoplodon densirostris | reverse complement strand
AAAAATAAAGACATTAGAACATGCTTGGAATAAAATATTAAGTGGAAAGGGTAGAATACAGAATCATATGCATAGTACACTCCTAATTGTATCACACACTTGTAGATGCAACAAAAGTGATATCAGAATTAAATATGCTAACGTATTAAATAATTTTCTATGATTGATTTAATGTTTTAAATTTTTTATCTTTTTGTTTATGTTGTTATTTTTATAACATGTAAAAATCTACTAAATTCTCCTTAAAATAAAAATGTTCTCAGAGCAGTGCTGGACTGGCTTAAGAGGCACAGATTCTTATAATAGCACTCTTACTCCTTGTTTGTTGAGACAGAGTATTCCCTGTAGTTTACTGTTTTTTTCCCCCTCCCAGTAATGTAAACACATAGAAGGTTATTGAAATTATGACATCTGTATTTCCTGACTCACAGCTCAAAGAATTGAAAATTAGGTTAAAAATATAATTAATTGTTATCATTGCTGATCTTCTTTTTTAAAGTAATGTATGTCAAAGTATCTTACTATCAAGAGTAGATCATTTCCTGCCAAAACTAAAGAAGTGCTTACAGAAGTATATCATTAAAGCATATTTACCTTTCTGCAGATTACCAAAAATGTTCTCTTTATTGCTAAATGATTTACATGCTCCATATATTTTTACCAAAGTTTAAAATAATCTATATTAAAAGCACTTGAAATCAAAATCAAAATAAAAATATTTAGTATAAAAGAATCAAACTATGGTAACCTTACATACCACTGCAAATATTCATACTTTTGTTTGAAATTTAAATCTAAATAGTTTTTTAAGAAAATATTTTTAAGATTCCAGCTTATGTTAAAATGACTATATTTATACTAAATGCAAAGAGGGAGTAGGGAAAATGATTTACTCATAAAATCCAGTGTTAGTATTTTGGGGAAAATTTAGGAAAATAATATTTCTGTTTTAGAAATATGATGATTACTTAAGAGTATTTAAAGGGAGTTGGAAATATAAACCAAATTTTAGATTATGAGAGCTAAACTTTTATGTTACAACCTACTTTTTAAAAATAAATTTATTTGTTTTAACTTATTTATTTTTGTCTGCATTGGGTCTTCATTGCTGCACACGGGCTTTCTCTAGTTGTGCTGAGCAGGGGCTACTTTTCGTTGTGGTGAGCGGGCTTCTCACTGCGGTGTCTTCTCTTGTTGCGGAGCACAGGCTCTAGGCACATAGGCTTCAGTGGTTGTGGCACATGGGCTCAGTAGTTGTGGCTCACGGGCTCTAGAGCGTAGGCTCAGTAGTGGCACACAGGCTTAGTTGCTCTGTGACATGTGGGATCTTCCCAGACCAGGGCTCGAATCCGTGTCCCCTGCATTGGCAGGAGGATTCTTAACCACTGCACCACCAGGGAAGCCCACAACCGACTTTTTAAAGTAGAAAACTATATTTTGATTTTTAAAAGGAAAAAAATGTCTGCATGAGTGGTATGAAACAGTTATGCTTAGATTCGTCAGCAAGCATTATTGAATTTCAAGTACATGCCCCACACAGAGTTTTGTATATTCCAGATAGGATCCATTGACATTTAAAAGGTTTGCAGTAAAACAGACTGTGTACTTACAGTGCACTCCACACAATCATGGTTGGTGTTGGCTTTGTTGGCCCAGGAACTGGGTTTGTCAACACAAATAAAGATTAAGGGCTTCCTTGGTGGCGCAGTGGTTGAGAGTCCGCCTGCCGATGCAGCGGACACTGGTTCGTGCCCTGGTCTGGGAAGATCCCACATGCCGTGGAGAGGCTGGGCCTGTGAGTCATGGACGCTGAGCCTGCGTGTCTGGAGCCTGTGCTCTGCAACGGGAGAGGCCACAACAGTGAGAGGCCCGCATACCACACACACAAAAAAAAGATTAATAGATAATTTGACATTGGCATCTATTTTTCCATCAATTTATTCATCTAATATTCCTTCAAGATATACTTATTGAGCATAGCCAAGCATTCTTCTAGATATAAAGTCTATAAAGACGACTGAGCACAGTTCTTTTGCTCAGGAAAATTATGAATATGTTCCTCATTGTTCACACTACCTTTTTTTTGTATACAGAGTTTGAAGAAGTAAAGTTAGTCATCAAAAGGCTGTGACTGGGGTAGGAGGTAGAGGTAATCTGAGAGTTTCAAGAAATACTCTATTCAGACCATGATGAGGTTTGATTAACCTTTTCCCCAGAAGCCAAAACACACCTGTTCCACACTTCTCTCCCCACTATGATGGAGAACACACACCAGCACATTTTGCTTTTGGAACTCTTTTATTCTCTTTGCCTCTTCTTTATTTGATACGGTTTTCTCTTATATGTGATAATAGTTATGACTAATATATACATATACCACTGACATGTTTAAAAGGAATAAAATATGATTATGGTACCCAGGGAATTTAGAAACTAGATGAAAATAACATACCTGAAATAATCAGACAACAATTCGGTGATAAACTCCTGGGTTATTTTTTTATTATTATTATTATATTTTTTTCTTTTTGCGGTACGCGGGCTTCTCACTGCTGTGGCCTCGGCCTCTCCCGTTGCAGAGCACAGGCTCCGGATGCGCAGGCTCAGCGGCCATGGCTCACGGGCCCAGCCGCTCTGCGGCATGTGGGATCTTCCCAGACCGGGGCATGAACCCGTGTCCCCTGCATCAGCAGGCGGACTCTCAACCACTGCGCCACCAGGGAAGCCCAACTCCTGGGTTATTACTGAAGAAAAGACAAAAAAAAAGACATTGGAGATCAGTTTGAGCTAAGAATAACTGGAGTCATCTTTATGGAAAAGATGGAGTTCAGTCTCAATATAGAGATGAGCCTAGCAGAAGAAAGAGTACATCACTGGGAGAGCAAGGAAGTATTATGACAGAGTCATAGGAATTAGCATAGTATGAAAGAGTATCTGTAATATTCTGTGTGTGCCTGTGTGTGTGTTTAAAATTAATGGTGAAAAAAGTCAATCAACTCAGATTAGTATATACTTAGAATATTAATACTATTACTTTACTGTACTTGTTATACTTTGATCTCCTTTAGCAGAGTCATATTATTAGATTATGATTTTAAAACAGAAGAATTTGAAGTTGCTCTGATGGTTACCAGCTGTGTTATTTTCCTTAGAATGGGAGATGTAGCTAACAGGAATTTCACCTAATATGTTTATAATAATTCATGTTTACATTTACTTTTCTAGGACATTTCGACGTATGTTACTTATTTGCATTTCTTTGCAAAACGTAGTTTCGGAGGTAGGGTGGACATTGATTTTGTGTTATAGATGAGTAAGTTGAGACACTAACAGCTTTTCTGCACTTCTTCCCAATTCAAAGTCAGTACTTAGCTCTGGCCAGAATCCAGGTTTTCTATGTTCAGTGTTGGGTAGGATACATCAGAGTAGAGAAACTGTCTTAGGTGAGTTTTTTGTGTTGTCCTTATACTAACATTTAATAATGTATATAAACCAATAAAAGCACATCTATGGCTTAAGGAAAGACATATTATGGGAAAGATAGATAATAATAAGGGAGGATTTCCTTTGACTCATATCTTACTATATGAATTTGAGTAGAATTTTTAGGTGATGTTGAGAAAATGTAATCATTTTTGTGTCATTGACTGTAACTGTTTCAAAAAAAACTCTTGCAGCAAACCCTAATAATAAAGTCACATTTTACACTACACATTAAACTTTAATTCAACTTGCTTTGCTTGAGTCATGTTGTCTGCTTGTGTGTGTGTGTGTGTGTGTGTGTGTTGGGGGGTGGTGTGCATTTCTTTCTAAGGCTAATTTTACTTAATCACGTTGGTCATGAAGTCAAAGTCAGTTTGTATGGGCCATTGGGACCTTTAGATGACACACAATCAACTATTCCACTATTTTATGTTGGGTAAACAAATATTAAGCACGTAAGTACATTTCAGAAAATCTTTAGTTAGAAGAATTGCTCGAGATAATTCTGTTTATCATTAAATGGCTAACATTCTCTATAGTAAGTTATTTCATGCACAAGCATCTACTCAATTGAAATGTTCCATCCTGTTCACAGTGGTCTGGTTTCATGTGTGCTCATAGAGGTACACACAATAGTATATCTAGCAATTTAATTCTACTTCTTTTCTGTATGTATCTTTTATTTTTGTTCTTGATAAAAATTAAATACTATTTTTATGTAGTACTGTAGGGATGCAAAAAAAGTTGTAGTATCTGCTTTCATTAATTTATTATTAATGCCAATAATAAAAGTTATGTGTTTTGGAGGTTATCTAATAGTAGCTAGGAACTATGCTTGCCTTTTTAATTTATCATACAAATGTTTCTAGTTATCTAATTTAAGTAGAGATATATTCATTTTATAAATTAACAAAGTGAGCTTTAAAGTACATAGGTGACTTGTTCAAGTCCACACAGCTAGAAGGAGGCAGGTTCAGACTTTAAGTTCACATATTCTACTGTTAACCTCAGTCAACAATGAACCTAGTAACTGTAAACAAATATAAGTTTAAGGAATACAATATCAAGAAAAGACACATAACATAGAGAAAATAGTTTTCAGATATAAGATTAAGCATAAGCTATATAATTAATGTAGGAAAAAGTGAAACTTCTTTAATCAATTTATACAAGAACTCTGAAATAAGATGCACACAGAACTTAATGTGGAATTTAAAATTTAATGTGGAATAGAAAACAGAGTATTACACTGGGATTCAGGAGCCCTGGCTCAGTAACTGAATATTCACCTTGGGAAAACCTCACCACCATCAGTCTGCTGGACCCCAGGTTCTTAATCAGTGGGCTTGACTGAATGACACATGAGGTCTCCCCAGTTTTCTTACTTGGAGTTAACCAAGTTTATGTGTGGTAGCACAACTGGCCCTAAAGCAATTGGCAATGTGGCTAGAATGCATACTTCTAAACTTCATATTACCTGGTTTAAGTGGAAGTTTTACTATTATTATTATTTGTAATAGTAGTAGTAGAATTTTAAAGTTCTCTGCTATCATTTTCAAAACATGATTCTCCTTTTCAGTTTCTAACAAACTTGCTAAATGACACGAGTTAAGCTGATAATCCAATTTATGCTGTCATGTAAGATGCCAACATTTTTATCATCAATAATGATAATGACTTAATGCCCTATGCATCTATTTATGAGTTAAAATATTAGTTTTGTCTTGTTTCAAATGAGAATTGGGACTTTTGGGCAGTGTGGAAGGTCTGAGAAGAGGATATTCTGATTGTGCCATTTTTAATACATTAAGCCCCCTACATACGAACCTTCAAGTTGTGAACTTTCAAAGATGTGAATGTGCGTTTGCATGTCCAATCACGTAAGTTAGTTCACGTGTCTGGCATACATTGTCACGTGCATGCTACAAGTGGTTGTGGTTTTGTGTACTTTACTGTACAGTACTGTATAGAGTACAGTAGTACAGTATCTTTATTTCAAGCCCAGGATGTCCAGAAGCAAGTGTAAAAGCAATAGTGATGTAGCTGTTACTGTACTATACTTTTCAAGGTGCTATACTGTAAGATTAAAAATGCTTTCTTTATTTTTGTGTTTGTTTTTATGTATTATTTGTGTGAAAACTATTATAAACCTATTAAAGTACAGTACTATATAGCTGATTGTGTTAGTTGAGTGCCTAGGCTAACTCTGCTGGACTTACAAACAAATTGGACTTATGAATGCGCTCTCGAACAGAACACGTTCATATGTAGGGGACTTACTGTACAACTTTGATAATTTAACTTTTTCTGTTATACATAAAAGTGAAAAGAGTAGTATAATGAACCTCTAAGTAATTATGATCAATATGTGAATGATTACCAACATGTTATGTTAGTTCTTCATCCAAGGATACAAATATGAGTGTGAAATACTAAAGGTTGGAAAAGTGAAAGGAATAAATGTAAATGAAGCAGAGAGAAAAAGGATAGCAGTTGTTGGAGATGTGCTGGAGGGGAGTATTCCATGCTGATCATAGCTGGATTCTGGAATTGTGCTAATTCTGAATGATATAGCTTACTTTTAAGAGTAAATGCAAGGAGGTTAAAACCCAGAATTATGAGCTGGAATTCCTGAAATATGGTTGAAGAAAGTCAGACCTAGAGAAACAAGGAATTGGAGGTGTTATCCGAACCACCATTGGATATGAAAAGCCATCCTGTGAGTAAGGGGTTCGATTTTTCATGTAGACTTTAGGATTACCTAAAATGAAAGCCCTCAGGGATGGATGTCTGCTCAACTGCAATATGTCACATGTAACAAGGGTAGTTTTCCATCTTTTGGCTAGGTTGGTTTAAGTAAAAAATAGTGATGTCTCCATTCCTTGTTAATAATATAGAGAGGTTGGGTGATCATGTGGTAAGGATACCTTAGTGGGATTCATATAACTGATAGAAAATTGTAAAAGATGATCTCTGAGTGCAACTTTAGATCTAAGATTTTGTCATTTTGTCTCCAAGTCAACAGAAAACCATGGTTTAACCTACACTGTTTGAATAGTTCTTTGGTTTAGTTAGAAACCAGTTGGTACTCTGGTCTAAAACAGTTCCTAAGGAACGGTGTCAGCTTTCACAGAAATTCCTCTGCTTCTCCTTTCCACACAAGGAAGCTCCAGTATGTGACATAACACTCTTTTGTCTTTGTTTTGACTGGCCATATGGAGTTTCTGAAACATAATTTAAAAGCTGATCTCATTTTGCACTTTCAGTTGATAACACCTTGGCATACTCCTTTGTGCTGTCAATACCTGTGCCAGTTTTAATGAGCTTGAACATTCATTACTGGGGCTATGTACACAAGCCATTAACCTGTCACTGCCATGTGCTTGCAAATAGCATCTCAAAGCAGGTAGCTTGCACCTACCTAGTCTCTGATGATATTCAATTTGGAAGTGAAAAAAATATACATATTAATTAGTTGTATGTGTTTCCCCCTCTTTCCTAGGAGTGTGAATGCTCACTTGGTTTTCTGCCATGACCAGTTTTGCTAATTGTTTAATTTTCCTTTTGTCACCCCATGACAAAGTATTTTTTATATTGCCCTCCTTAGGTTTTAATTCCAGAAAGATGCTATTCTATTCAAAAATTATAAAAAAATATAAAGCCTCTTAATTAGGAAAGTGAGTAAGGCCTTGTGTAGCATAAGTACTCCATAATCTTTTCTGGCTGATGATTAATTGACTTTGCTGCTCTGTACTGCTTGGATGTGATGCTCTCTGAGGCCCTCCCAACCATCAAGGTGGAGGAGTGTCTGACAAGGGAGGGGTTAGGCCTCCAGAAGTCAGAGCTTTAGTTCTGTCTCTGGTTGAGATGGTGGGCAAGTCACTTGACTTCTCTAAGTGGCCATGTCATTACCCATAAGACTGAGAGGGTAATTCCTCTTATGCCTTTCTAAAGTCATTGTGAGCATCACAAGGGATATCAATTCTCTAAATGTGTTAAACCACTTAAGAAGTTTTGTCTCTATTCTTTTTTTTTCCTTTATAACAAATTTAATCAGTTATACATATACATATGTTCCCATATCCCCTCCCTTTTTTTGTGTGTGTGTGTGTTTATATATTTTATTTTTTTCTGCTTTATAACAAATTTAATCTGTTACACATATACATATGTTCCCATATCCCCTCCCTTTTGCGTCTCCCTCCCACCCTCCCTATCCCACCCCTCCAGGCAGTAACAAAGCACCGAGCTGATCTCCCTGTGCTATTCAGCTGCTTCCCACTAGCTATCTACCTTACGTTTGGTAGTGTATATATGTCCATGCCGCTCTTTCGCTTTGTCACAGCTTACCCTTCCCCCTCCCCATATCCTCAAGTCCATTCTCTAGTAAGTCTGTGTCTTTATTCCTGTCTTACCCCTATGTTCTTCATGACATTTTTTTCCTTAAATTCCATATATATGTGTCAGCATACAGTATTTGTCTTTCTCTTTCTGACTTACTTCACTCTGTATGACAGATTCTAGGTCCATCCACCTCATTACAAATAGCTCAATTTCATTTCTTTTTATGGCCGAGTAATATTCCATTGTATATATGTGCCATATTTTCTTTATCCATTCATCCAATGATGGACACATAGGTTGTTTTCATCTCCGGGCTATTGTAAATAGGGCTGCTATGAACATTTTGGTACATGACTCTTTTTGAATTATGGTTTTCTCAGGGTATATGCCCAGTAGTGGGATTGCTGGGTCATATGGTAGTTCTATTTGCAGTATTTTAAGGAACCTCCATACCGTTCTCCATAGTGGCTGTACCAATTCACATTCCCACCAGCAGTGCAAGAGTGTTCCCTTTTTTCCACATCCTCTCCAGCATTTATTGTTTCTAGATTTTTTGATGATGGCCATTCTGACGGGTGTGAGATGATATCTCATTGTAGTTTTGATTTGCATTTCTCTAATGAGTGAAGATGTTGAGCATCCTTTCATGTGTTTGTTGGCAATCTGTATATCTTCTGTGGAGAAATGTCTATTTAAGTCTTCTGCCCATTTTTGGATTGGGTTGTTTAATTTTTTTGTTATTGAGCTGCATGAGCTGCTTATAAATTTTGGAGATTAGTCCTTTGTCAGTTGCTTCATTGGCAAATATTTTCTCCCATTCTGAGGGTTGTCTTTTGGTCTTTGTGGTTTCCTTTGCTGTGCAAAAGCTTTGAAGTTTCATTAGGTCCCATGTGTTTATTTTTGTCTTTATTTCCATTTCTCTAGGAGGTGGGTCAAAAAGTATCTTGCTGTGATTTATGTCATAGAGTGTTCTGCCTATGTTTTCCTCTAAGAGTTTGATAGTGTCTGGCCTTACATTTAGGTCTTTAATCCATTTTGAGCCTATTTTTGTGTATGGTGTTAGGGAGTGATCTAATCTCATCCTTTTCATGTCCCTATCCAGTTTTCCCAGCACCACTTATTGAAGAGACTGTCCTTTCTCCACTGTATATTCTTGCCTCCTTTATCAAAGATAAGGTGACCGTATGTGCATGGGTTTATCTCTGGACTTTCTATCATGCTCCATTGATCTATCTTTCTGTTTTTGTGCCAGTACCATACTGTCTTGACAACTGTAGCTTTGTAGTATAGTCTGAAGTCAGGGAGCCTGATTCCTCCAGCTCCATTTTTCGTGCTCAAGATTGCTTTGGCTAATCGGGGTCATTTATGTTTCCATACAAATTGTAAAATTTTTTGTTCTAGTTCTGTGAAAAATGCCAGTGGTAGTTTGATCAGGATTGCATTGAATCTGTAGATTGCTTTGGGTAGTAGAGTCATTTTCACAATGTTGATTCATCCAATCCAAGAACATGGTACATCTCTCCATCTATTTGTATCATCTTTAATTTCTTTCATCAGTGTCTTATAATTTTCTGCATACAGGTTTTATGTCTCCTTAGGTAGGTTTATTCCTAGATATTTTATTCTTTTTGTTGCAATGGTAAATGGGAGTGTTTCCTTGATTTCACTTTCAGATTTTTCGTCATTAGTGTACAGAAACGCAAGAGATTTCTGTGCATTAATTTTGTATCCTGCTACTTTACCAAATTCATTGATTAGCTCTAGTAGTTTTCTGGTAGCATCTTTAGGATTCTCTATGTAGAGTATCATGTCATCTGCAAACAGTGACAGCTTTACTTCTTCTTTTCCAATTTGGATTTCTTTTATTTCCTTTTCTTCTCTGATTGCTGTGGCTAAAACTTCCAAAACTATGTTGAATAAGAGTGGTGATAGTGGGCAACCTTGTCTTGTTCCTGATCATAGTGGAAATGGTTTCAGTTTTTCACCATTGAGGACGATGCTGGCTGTGGGTTTGTCATATATGGCCTTTATTATGTTAAGGAAAGTTCCCTCTATGCCTACTTTCTGCAGGGTTTTTATCATAAACGGGTGATGAATTTTGTCGAAAGCTTTCTCTGCATCTACTGAGATGATCATATGGTTTTTCTCCTTCAATTTGTTAATATGGTGTATCACATAGATTGATTTGCATATATTGAAGAATCCTTGCAGTCCTGGAATAAACCCCACTTGATCATGGTGTATGATCCTTTTAATGTGCTGTTGGATCCTGTTTGCTAGTATTTTGTTGAGGATTTTTGCATCTATGTTCATCAGTGATATTGGCCTGTAGTTTTCTTTCTTTGTGACATCCTTGTCTGGTTTTGGTATCAAGGTGATGGTGGCCGCGTAGAATGAGTTTGGGAGTGTTCCTCCCTCTGCTATATTTTGGAAGAGTTTGAGAAGGATAGGTGTTAGCTCTTCTCTAAATGCTTGATAGAATTCACCTGTGAAGCCATCTGGTCCTGGGCTTTTGTTTGTTGGAAGTTTTTTTTTTTTTTTTTTTTGCGGTATGCGGGCCTCTCACTGTTGTGGCCTCCCCCGTTGCGGAGCACAGGCTCCGGGCGCGCAGGCTCCGGACGCGCAGGCTCAGCGGCCATGGCTCACGGGCCCAGCCGCCCCGCGGCATATGGGATCCTCCCAGACCGGGGCACGAACCCATATCCCCTGCATCGGCAGGTGGACTCTCAACCACTTGCGCCACCAGGGAGGCCCTGGTAGTTTTTTTTAATCACAGTTTCAATTTCAGTGCTTGTGATTGGTCTGTTCATATTTTCTATTTCTTCCTGACTCAGTATTGGCAGGTTGTGCATTTCTAAGAATTTGTCCATTTCTTCCAGGTTGTCCATTTTATTGGCATAGAGTTGCTTGTAGTAATCTCTCATGATCTTTTGTATTTCTGCAGTGTCCGTTGTTACTTCTCCTTTTTCATTTCTAATTCTATTGATTTGAGTCTTCTCCCTTTTTTTCTTGATGAGTCTGGCTAATGGTTTATCAATTTTGTTTATCTTCTCAAAGAACCAGCTTTTAGTTTTATTGATCTTTGCTATCGTTTCCTTCATTACTTTTTCATTTATTTCTGATCTGATTTTTATGATTTCTTTCCTTCTGCTAACTTTGGGATGTTTTTGTTCTTCTTTCTCTAATTGCTTTAGGTGCAAGGTTAGGTTGTTTATTCGAGATGTTTCCTGTTTCTTAAAGTAGGATTGTATTGCTATAAACTTCCCTCTGAGAACTGCTTTTGCTGCATCCCATAGGTTTTCGGCCATCGTGTCTCCATTGTCATTTGTTTCTAGGTTTTTTTTAAATTTCCTTTTTGATTTCTTCAGTGATCACTTCGTTATTAAGTAGTGTATTGTTTACCCTCCATTTGTTTGTATTTTTTTTTTTCTTTTTGCGGTATGCGGGCCTCTCACTGTTGTGGCCTCTCCCGTTGCGGAGCACAGGCTCCGGATGCGCAGGGCCAGCGGCCATGGCTCACGGGCCCAGCCGCTCCGCGGCATATGGGATCCTCCCAGATCGGGGCACGAACCCGTATCCCCTGAATCGGCAGGCGGACTCTCAACCACTGCGCCACCAGGGAGGCCCTGTTTGTATTTTTTACAGCTCTTTTCTTGTAATTGATATCTAGTCTCATAGCATTGTGGTCAGAAAAGATACTTGATACAATTTCAATTTCCTTAAATTTACCAAGGCTTGATTTGTGACCCAAGATATGATCTATCCTGGAGAATGTTCCATGAGCACTTGAGAAAAACATGTATTCTGTTGTTTTTGGATGGAATGTCCTATAAATATCAATTAAGTCCATCTTGTTGAATGTATCATTTAAAGCTTGTGTTTCCTTATTTATTTTCATTTTGGATGATCTGTCCATTGGTGAAAGTGGGGTGTTAAAGTCCCCTACTATGAGTGTGTTACTGTCGATTCCTCCTTTTATGGCTGTTAGTATTTGCCTTATGTATTGAGGTGCGCCTATGTTTGGTGCATAAATATTTACAATAGTTATATCTTCTTCTTGGATCGATCCCTTGATCATTATGTAGTGTCTTTCTTTGTCTCTTCTAGTAGTCTTTATTTTAAAGTCTATTTTGTCTGATATGAGAATTGCTAGTCCAGCTTTCTTTTGGTTTCCATTTGCATGGAATATCTTTTTCCATCCCCTTACTTTCAGTCTGTATGTGTCTCTAGGTCTGAAGTGGGTCCCTTGTAAACAGCATATATATGGGTCTTGTTTTTGTATCCATTCAGCCAATCTGTGTCTTTTGGTGGGAGTATTTAGTCCATTTACATTTAAGGTAATTATTGATATGTATGTTCCTATTCCCATTTTCTTCATTGTTTTGGGTTCATTATTGAAGGTATTTTCCTTCTGTTGTGTTTCTTGCCTAGAGAAGTTCCTTTAGCATTTTTTGTAAAGGTGGTTTGGTGGTGCTGAAGTCTCTCAGCTTTTGCTTGTCTGTAAAGGTTTTAATTTCTCCATCAAATCTGAGTGAGATCCTTGCTGGGTAGAGTAATCTTGGTTGCAGGTTTTTCTCCTTCATCACTTTAATTATGTCCTGCCACTCCCTTCTGGCTTGTAGAGTTTCTGCTGAGAGATCAGCTGTTAACCTGATGGGGATTCCCTTGTGTGTTATTTGTTGTTTTTGCCTTGCTGCTGTTAATATGATTTCTTTGTGTTTAATTTTTGCCAGTTTGATTAATATGTGTCTTGGCGTATTTCTCCTTGGATTTATTCTGTATGGGACTCTCTGTGCCTCCTGGACTTGATTAACTATTTCCTTTCCCATATTAGGGAAGTTTTCAACTATAATCTCTTCAAATATTTTCTCAGTCCCTTTCTTTTTCTCTTCTTCTTCTGGAACCCCTATAATTCGAATGTTGGTGCGTTTAATGTTGTCCCAGAGGTCTCTGAGACTGTCCTCTGTTCTTTTCATTCTTTTTTCTTTATTTTGCTGTGCAGCAGTTATTTCCACTATTTTATCTTCCACCTCACTTATCCGTTCTTCTTCCTCAGTTATTCTGCTATTGATCCCATCTAGAGTATTTTTCATTTCATTTATTGTGTTTTTAATCGATGCTTGATTCATCTTTAGTTCTTCTAGGTCCTTGTTAACTGTTTCTTGCATTTTGTCTATTCTATTTCCAAGATTTTGGATCTTGGAAATAGAATCTTGGATCATCTTTACTATCATTATTCTGAATTCTTTTTCAGGTAGACTGCCTATTTCCTCTTCATTTGTTAGGTGTGGTGGGTTTTTACCTTGCTCCTTCTCCTGCTGTGTGTTTTTCTGTCTTCTCATTTTGCTCATCTTACAGTGTTTGGGGTCTCCTTTTTGCAGGCTGCAGGTTCATAGTTCCCGTTGTTTTTGGTGTCTGTCCCCAGTGGCTAAGGTTGGTTTAGTGGGTTGTGTAGGCTTCCTGGTGGAGGGGACTAGTGCCTGTGTTCTGGTGGATGAGGCTGGATCTTGTCTTTTTGGTGGGCAGGTCCACGTCTGGTGGTGTGTTTTGGGGTGTCTGTGGACTCTTTATGATTTTAGACAGCCTCTCTGCTAATGGGTGGCGTTGTGTTCCTGTCTTGCTAGTTGTTTGTTATAGGGTGTCCAGCACTTTAGCTTGCTGGTCGTTGAGTGAAGCTGGGTGCTGGTGTTGAGATGGAGATCTCTGGAAGATTTTCGCCATTTGATATTATGTGGAGCTGGGAGGTCTCTTGTGGACCAGTGTCCTGAAGTTGGCTCTCCCACCTCAGAGGCACAGCACTGACTCCTGGCTCCTCAATTTGGGGTGATTAGTTGTCTATTCATGTATTCCACAGATGCAGGGTACATCAAGTTGATTGTGGAGCTTTAATCCGCTGCTTCTGAGGCTGCTGGGAGAGATTTCCCTTTCTCTTCTTTGTTCTCACAGCTCCCAGGTCTCAGCTTTGGATTTGGCCCCGCCTCTGCGTGTAGGTCACCAGAGGGCGTCTGTTCTTCGCTCAGACAGGACAGGGTTAAAGGAGCAGCCTCTTCGGGGACTCTGGCTCACTGATGCCGGGCGGGAGGGAGGGGCACAGAGTGCGGGGCAAGCCTGCAGCGGCAGAGGCCGGTGTGACATTACACCAGCCCGAGGTGCGCCGTGCGTTCTCCCAGGGAAGCTGTCCGTGGATCCTGGGACCCTGGCAGTGATGGGCTGCACAGGCTCCCGGAAGGGCGGCATGGACAGTGACCTGTGCTCGCACACAGTCCTATTGGTGGCGGCACCAGCAGCCCCAGTGTCCCATGCCCGTCTCTGGGCTCCGCGCTTTCAGCCGCGGCTCACGCCCATCTGTGGAGCTCCTTTAAGCAGCGCTCTTAATCCCCTCTCCTTGCGCACCAGGAAACAAAGTGGGAAGAAAAAGTCTCTTGCCTCTTCGGCAGCTCCAGAGTTTTCCCAGACTCCCTCCCAGCTAGCTGTGGCGCATTAGCCCCCTTCAGGCTGAGTTCTCACCTCCAGCCCCAGTCCTCTCCCTGCGCTCTGACCGAAGCCCGAGCCTCAGCTTACAGCACCACCCGCCCCGGCGGGCGAGCAGACAAGCCTCTCGGGCTGGTGAGTGCCAGTCGGCACCGAGCCTCTGTGCGGGAATCTCTCCGCTTTGCCCTACCGAGGTATGTGGGGAGTTTTTGCCTTTTGGGAGGTCTGAGGTCTTCTGCCAGCGTTCAGTAGGTGTTCTGTAGGAGCTGTTCCACGTGTAGCTGTATTTCTGGTGTATCTGTGGTGAGGAAGGTGATCTCCATTTCTTACTCTTCCGCCATCTTCCCCGGAAGTCTCTGTCTCTATTCTTATTGAAGGAGAATTAATATTCACTAGACTGTATGGGCTTGCCCAAGTCAACCAATATTTTTGGCATTACTTTTGTCAAAGCCCCATAATGAGAATCACAATATCTAATTCTTGATTAGGTGTTGAGTGTTTGCCCACTGGGCTGTTTGCAATGTTCAACTTTATTTAATCTTCACAACTCTCTGATTTTTTTTTTTTTTTTTTTTTGCGGTACACGGGCCTCTCACTGTTGTGGCCTCTCCCGTTGTGGAGCACAGGCTCCGGATGTACAGGCTCAGTGGCCATGGCTCACGGGCCCAGCCACTCCGCGGCATGTGGGATCTTCCCGGACTGGGGCACTAACCCGTGTCCCCTGCATCGGCAGGCAGACTCTCAACCACAGCACCACCAGGGAAGCCCTCTGAATTGTTTTTATGATCTCCACTTTACCACTGGAAAAACTAAACCCAGAGACCTTAGTAACTATCCCAGGCTCCCATAGCTAATAAGTAGCAGACCTGGAGGGAGATTCCTTAGGTTATTGGAGGAGGAGGGATTCAGGGAACAAAGATTCAGTTATACAAGATGAATAAATTCTGAGGATCCAAGTACAGCAATGTGACTATAGTTAACAATACCGTATTGTTATGGAAAATGGTAAGTGTGAGGTGATGGATATGTTAATTACTTTGATTGTGGTGCTTACTTCATAATGTATATGCATATCTAAACATCAAGTTGGGGACTTCCTTGGTGGCGCAGTGGTTCAGAATCCACCTTCCAATGCAGGGGACATGTGTTCGATCCCTGGTACAGGAAGATCCCACATGCTGCAGAGCAACTAAGCCCGTGCACCACAACTACTGAGCCTCCACTCTAGAGCTCACGTGCCACAACTACTGAGCCCATGCACCACAACTACTGAAGCCCTCGAACCTAGAGCCCGTGCTCCACAACAAGAGAAGCAACCACAATGAGAAGCCCACACACCGTAACAAAGAGTAGCCCCTGCTCGCTGCAACTAGAGAAAGCCTGCGCGCAGCAACGAAGGCCCACCGCAGCCAAAAATAAATAAATTAATGAATAAATAAATATCAAGTTGTATACCTTGAATATATACAGTTTATATTAGTCAATCATACCTTAATAAAGTTGCAAGAAAAAAGAAAACTTTTAAAAATTACTTAAAATTTAATCCATAAAACTTTGCTTTGGTACAGGTTAGAAAAAAGTAAAAAGTAGAGAACAGAATATCTGCTACTTTATTTTTGTGTTTTGCTTTGTTTTTGTTTTGGCCCAATTTGCCTAATAGCCTGCTTGCACAGTCCTTACCTGCTTTGAAATTCCAACTGCTGCTCTCACATTTGGGGACAATTTTGTCAGTTCTTATCGTTTAAGGATCCCGTAACTCAGTGAATGAGCTGGATAGCGCTGGTTACACACGTCTGGCATTTTGCTGTCACCAAACTACCCCTTTCTACTCTCCAAGGTTTGTCAAACAAAAGAGTAGTGTTTAAACCATGGAAAAAGAACACATTGTTGCACGTACATGAGTTTATGTCCTCAAACCTACTTTCCTTTCTATACCAAAAGCAGAAACCTCAGTTCTGCTTTAAATTCAACCATGACTTTCCTAGCCTAGTCTATTTTTAAAAAATCTCCCTGGACTAATTTATGCTTGGCCATGTTTGAGACCCACACTGGTAAACTTGGTTTCCTCACAGCAGGAATGTTATATTTTATCTATATTTTCAGATTCAAAAAAAATGTCCTGTATGTAGTTATTTCCGCTAATGAATTAGTACTTTGATGCCACAGACCCTCATTTTAATTTGAAAGCACATGTAATTTTTTTTTTTTTTTTTTTTTTGCGGTACGCAGGCCTCTCACTGCTGTGGCCTCTCCCATTGTGGAGCACAGGCTCCAGACGCGCAGGCTCCAGCCATGGCTCACAGGCCCAGCCGCTCTGCGGCATGTGGGATCTTCCCAGTCCGGGGCACGAACCCGTGTCCCCTGTATCGGCAGGCAGACTCTCAACCACTGCGCCACCAGGGAAGCCCGAAAACAGATGTAATTTTGAGGGTAGACTTGATGTTTCCTTATAGTTTTAGATGAAATATATATAGTAGAGGACATTATTTCTTCTTTCAACAATTGAAAGAAAGATAATCATTCACTTTGTTGAAAGCTTAACAAAGGAACTAAATTATTATGTTCCTTTGTGGGGTATTATTACTGATGGGCAAACTCCTGTATCAAGTTACACATATATAAGAAGACTAGTATTTTTTCTCTACAATTGCTGAGACAAGTTGTAAGGAGTAGACATAGTTGTTTCTGTGGGATCCCTGGAATATTCATTTTCATCATGGAACTACACTTGAGTAGACTAAATCTCTGGGACTACAGAAACTATGCTAGAATTCAATACATTGTTGGAGTATTGCATGCAATGGGGCAATAGATTTTGCTGAAGCCCATCATTATCTAATTCCAGTTATGCCATAAAAGCCAAATATGAACATGGAGACTTTTAAAATATGAATAATTTGTACCCTTAAAGAGAGTACTTTTGGGTTACTGGGTAGGTTGACTCCTTAGAGCCATCCTGGATACCAAGAACTGGAAGAGTCTGTAGACATCAGGTGGGGATGATCCAAGTAATCAGGTGAAAATAGGTGAATTATTCAAAACAGATATCTTCATAAGCATCTATAGAGTTTTCATGTTCAGAAATGTCTTTTTTTTTTATACTGGGTTTCTATGTATCAAGTTACCTTTTTCTCATTGATTTTTCAAATGTTTCAATACAATGGCAATTAATCCTACATAGCTAAAACTGGAAGAGGTTTTAGAAGGTTGTTCCTCAGTTTACCATAAGATACTTGAGAGTGAGAGCAATGTTGAGTTTATTGTAATTCTGTGGTGCCCAGGTCAGTGCCTGACGCCTTTTAGGTGTTTAATAATTTTTAGTTGAACTGAACTGGATTCCTATACATTACCTGACACCATCCACAGTCATCATACCAAGCCCTGTTTTAGACTTAAATGAAGTGAATCCTATGATGACTGTGGGTTTTCTCGAGGTCATAAAGGACAGACAGAGTCATATTTAAGATCAACCAAGTCATCTTTATTTTTGCTATAAATCAGTATTAATATATGACTGCCTTTTCTGACCTCTATAGTGAAAATTTCTGATTATAGATTTATTGATTTCATGCAATCTGAAGGTCAGTTTTAAAGGAAGAGGACAGAAACAGTGATTGGGAGTCAGTGCCTGCGGTTTTGCTGAGAAGTGACATTTTGATAATAGAATTATCTGGTTTCTGCCCAAAGAGACTTATAATGCTTAAGATGACTCTTTACTCTTAGTCTTTTTTACCTATTATCATGCCTGTTATTACTTTCATCTCTTGACTAAGCTGCATATTCTAAGAGCTTCCCAAATTTACTTTCTACATTACTTTTTTTTCTTCTTTTAGGCTTCAGTACTACTCATGAATACTTCCAATGCTGTTACTGAAATTTTGGCTCCTTAAAGACAATTATATTTCTCCTTAATATCATTATATACTCTTTTAATTTCCATTTTATTCTTTACAGTTTTATTCTATGATTATATACAAAACACATTGTCATATTTCCTTTTAAGTTACTAAACAGATTTTTAAACTATTTTCATTTTTATTAGAAAAATATCTAGTCTTCCACAAACAGGTCAGTATCAGTCATTATCTCTCCCTCTGAATCCTCAGGATGATGTTCTGTAAGTTCTTATTCATATACATTCTTTTCCTGCTTATCTTTGGAGGAAGGACTGTCTATTCCTATTGACTCTGCTGGGGCTTCCATGATCCGCAGACATAGGACAGATGGGGCTGCATCCACCTGGGTTTCTTCTCAGCATCTAAGCAGACTCCATCTTAGTGATATCCTATGAGAACTGATATTGTATCTTTTCCCATCTCTTCAATTCTTGCCTCTCTGACACTTTAAACAGTGCTAATGAAAAAAATCACATTACATTCCCAAGAATACCCTTTTGGGAAGGTTCTTCTTACTTATACTCAGGCCTACAACACTTTTAGATTACAAAATATATGGGCTCCACCACTATTTTCCCCAACACATCCTATATATCAAAGCATTGGTATAATATTTGCTAGAAGTTGACATTTCTAATGGATATTGTAAGAATGATACCATAGGGAGAAGAGAGTTAGAAAGTAAAGCAAAGCATGTGAGATACTTTAAGTTGCACCTAAACAGCAGACAGATGGCTGGCCTAATTATCTGGTTAATACACTCACTTGAATTTTAGATCCAAGACAGACAATGGTAGCAAATGTAGACCCGTGTGTGTGTGTGTGTGTGTGTGTGTGTGTGTGTTTTAACCTATTTTTTGACAACATAGTCTGGTGATCCAAATATTGTAGTTTTTAATCCAACTCCAGTGACATTATAGGTAATGGAAATTTTTCCCAGTTTCTCAGAGGCTGGCAGTTCTACTTTTTAGTACACTATGATATTTACTAAATACAACTATATTTGTTACCATGCATAATTTGGTAGAAATTTGTCAGAGCATGTGGAAAGTACTGGTAACAAGGTACCATTTAATATTAATAAACTTTTGACATTTTTTACTTTTTAAGTTCTGAATGCTGTTTTGACTGATTTTAAAGTTGTTCAAATCACCAAAACATTTCTTATAATTAAAAGGGAATTTAGGATCAATAAATCACTGAAACTTTGATGAGGTGCAGTATCAGAGCAGCCTTTTTCACCAGAAAGGAATTACAATTACTAATTAATAAGCACTAATGAGCCTCTACATCTTTATATGAATATATGCTTGGTATTTCTTTGTTTTGAAGTTATGAAAAAATTGAAATTCTATACAATAGCTAATAAAACTAGATTTTGATATTTGATAGAAGTTTTAATAGAAAACTTGAAATTATTCCATGTCTTGGATTGGATTTTAAGATTTCTAGTTGACTCCAGTTCAGAAATTAAAGAAACCTTGCCCTAGCGCTGCCTCCATCTGATGTGTAAATTTGGGAAATTTCTTAATCTCAGGAATCTCACTTAGTTGGAGGTCATCCATGAGTTCAACATACTGTTTTTGGGGCCTCACAGTATATTAAGGTCTGTGATAATTATTAAAGAAGTCCTTGAACTCCTTACAGCCTTGGTTTTCCATCTCTTTTTGTCATGAGACTTTGCTCTAACAAAAACATACATGAAAGGAGAGAGATAACTCCTCTGAATAAGTTTAATTCGGGCAGGAGGTCTGGAAGGTGCCAAATGTCTCCCCTTTCTTCCTGGCAGCCCCAGGAGGCCTTTGTGAAACCTTGAGGGCTTCAAGGAGCACAGGATGGACACCACAACACAGTGTGGTTTTGAGATCAAAGGATATATTGAAACACTTGTAATGATATGCAAAGCCTACATATATAATGTTGATTATTATTTTATTCTTCTAGTGATTCACTTCTTTATAAAGTATCCATAATTTTTTCCAAGTCATTATTTCTTTTAAACATTTGAATCAGTATATGATATCATACTTATTCTTAATTTTCTCTCTTTTTGCAATGTTTAAATTAAGTCACTAATTTGAATTGAATTTGATCAAGAAGGGTGAGAAGAAATACTAATTTTTAAAAATGTAATTGTCACAAGGTGAAAGTTTGGCAATTCCAGTCTTCTTATGGTCAAGTGGATATGATTTAATGCTATATGGTGTTTTTACTGAAGGTATGCATGTTATGCATTTGTGCAGATGTGTGATGGTGCAAAGGTTGTTTCTCTTTTTAACTTGAAGTAGTCAAAGTATTTTCTTTGAGTAAAATTAGAAACTATTATGGAAATTTACATGATTTTTACAAACTGCCTTTATATGGTAATATTACTGTATGGTTAGTTCATATCATTATTTTTGTGATTGCCAACTGGTCAAATATATGCTTTTATTTATTTTACTTGCTGATGAAAATGGACTGTTTTCACTAATTACAGAGGTTACTTTGAATAAGCATAGGATCTGCATATATTTGTTAACGGAGAGTTGTTTGACTTTGAACTTTCATTGAAATGGTTTTCTAAGAGTTGATTGCATAGCAGAGGGCGATTTTTTTTTCTAAAGTAGTTGGATATTCACATTTCAGTATATCTGCAACCAACAGAAAATGATCAGACTACTATCCAGACAGTGTAATTTATCTGTAGCCTTGTTAGACTAAAAGTATAATCAGATAAGTCAAAGACAAAATCGATGAAAAGGAAATGTTCTCAAAAGTATTTCAAAAATCAAGATTATTTTATAAACTCATCTATATTATCACAATAAGGCAGAAAATTGAACTTTGGATTATTATGAACAACAAAAACAAAAATTTGCCTCTAGTATAATTTCACAGTTTTTTTTTCTCTTTAAAAAATTTTACATGAATAATTGCCTTAATTTTCCTCTGCAGTTTTGATTAGTTAAATATGTATTTATTGAGTGCCTATCATGTGCCAGCCACATCTAAATATGGTGTTGGAAATACAAAGACGAATGAGGGATTATATCTTAATTCAAGAGTGAAGTAGAGATGTAGGCAAATAATTCCAGTAAAATGTTCGGGTATCATGTAGTGTTATAAATTTTACTCAAGCTAAAAATTATAGCAGAAGAAAGACTGACTTTTTGTGGTACAGCCTTTACAAAAGAAATAGAGCTTGTATAGGGTTCTCAAGAATACATGGAAGTTGCTAAATGAACAAAAATGGGTTAGAGAGGATTACTGGTTGAGGAAACAGTGATGTCTTTAACATGTAGAGATGCAGCCCAAATGCTTTTCTACTCAATATGTGAGGAATTTCTTGTTTCTCTATTTTATTGTCTAGTCTGTCGCTGGCTGATTAGTTTACCTAAGCCAAAAACAAAAACAAAAAAAACCCCAACAACTTTCTGTTAGTGGTAATCTTTGTAAATCTATCTGTAATACACAAAAAGGTATCCAGAGAAGAAAATGTTTTAGATAAAAGTTTTCAGACTTGACAATGCAAAAACCTGAGTTCCAGAGACCTGTCTCTGGAGCTATAGAAGGAGCAACTGCATGAAAAGCTTTCCTGATTCTCTGCTTTAACCAGAACAGTCTCGCATTCTATCACCAAAAGTAAACGCAAAAGCAAGATACATTTAACTGAAATCATAAACTTAGATGATTTTTTCTTGTTTAATCTCTTTTAGGTGACAGGATAATTGAGAGCTTGTTTATAGACTTGGAAATACTCATCCTTTGAAATCCATATTTACTTACTTGCAGGTCACTCATTTTTGCCCCTTGATAATTTTAGAAAATGTCAGGGAAAAAGACACAGAAATTTATCATATTAGGATGGAGTTAATCCATGAAAAATTGAAAGCTTGATCTTGCAAACAGTAATGTAGGACAGTTTTCAGGGAAAGAAAAATAAGCACAGAGCAAAAGCTGTATAGTGTCAAGAATTGTATGCTGGTCCCAGTTCTACCCTCTGTAAACAAAGTAAACAATGGAAAGTTAAGTTTTAATTCCTGGATCATGTGATTTGTAAAATGAGAAGGTATACTGAAACAAGAAGATAAATTTAAACAACCAATGTGTCCTGGAGCCCTTCATCTGTTTGTATCACATACTATAAACATATATGCTCAGGAAATATAAGATAAACCAAATATTAGAGTGTGTCAGAATCATCTGGAGGCCTTGTTAGAACACAAATTGCTGGTTCTTATCCTCAGAGTTTCTGATACAGTGGGTCTGGGTTAGGCCTGAGAATCTGCATCTCTCTCTTTTTTTTTTTTTTTTTTGTGGTACACGGGCCTCTCACTGTTGTGACCTCTTCCATTGCGGAGCACAGGCTCTGGATGCGCAGGCTCAGCGGCCATGGCTCACGGGCCCAGCCGCTCTGCGGTATATGGGATCTTCCCGGACCGGGGCACAAACCCGTGTCCCCTGCATCGGCAGGCGGACTCCCAACCACTGCACCACCAGGGAAGCTCCTGGGAGAATCTGCATTTCTAACAAGGGCCCAGTGATGCTGCTAGTCCCAGGACTACACTTAGAGAACCTCTAAGATAAACAGATCATATGAGCTTGAATTCCTGAAATTCTACCTTCTTCAAACAAGAAAACAAACTAATGACCATGTTTTTGCCTATAAAGTTGTGGAGGTCTTTTTATTAATCAAATTTAATTAATTTTGTTTTGGAAATTAAGTTTAAAAAGTTTGCCTAAATGACTATGACAATATCCATTACTCCTATTTTAACTCGATTTTTGGTTTCATTTTCTATTAATATTTTCCCCCAAATTTGAGCTATTTTAATCAAGACATAAGGTTAACTTATTCTATATTTTTTGCTTTCACAGTATATATATCATATGCGTTTAAAATTTTACATTTAGATTTTCAGGATGATCTCAATTGAACTCTTTATGTCCCTCAAATATTTTTTCCTGTAATTTGAGTATCTTGCTACCAGATGACAGAAGTGATCTCTTAAATAAACATATGAAAATATTTGAAAACTCATCTTTTTAAAAACAGCAAGCCAAGACTTTTCATTAAAAGACATGAACCTGAACTCTTTAAGAAATACCATTTAAAGATGATTGGTTTTCAAACAAAGTTTACCTTATCACATCTCTTTTCCTTTCCCTAAAGATTTCCAATGCTATAGGTTGTTTTACCCTTTTCAATATCATTGTTTTTCTTGTGTTTTTCTTTACGAGTGTTCTTTTTCTGAGAATTATTATTTTGGCACAAACCCAAACTTACTAAGTTGTGTTATTTTTCTGAATATTACTATTTGAGCACAAACCCAAACTCACTAATAATTCTGTTATCTTCACAGTGGAAGAGAAATGTACTAAAGGGAGAATAATCTTGATACTCAGATATTTGAAGAAGTAACATTTGAAAAAGGATATAGATTTTGATGTAGCCTAGTGTCAAAGAGGGGAAGTTATAGAAAAACATATTTTATCTTAATGTAAGAGAAAACATCGAAACAAACAGAGTGGTAGAGCAGTTACATAATGTACTGATGCTTTCCATAAATGTCTTCAAATTATGAGTGTATGCTTATAAGAAATATTGTACAAGAGTTTCTCAAGTAGTATGAGTGTTAGTATGAATGTTGTTCTGATTTCTTTTTGCTCTAACAATGACCTTATTATAACTTAAGCTAGATTTTTTTCCCTGTAATGCTTGTTTTCTGTGTTAGTTTACTAACTTTTTAAGTCTTTTTAATATTAGTGTAGGTAAGAGTATAAAATTCCTTGGGGTCTTGCATTTTAAAGATTTTTTAAATTAATAGATGCAATTTTGTTGATCATATTGTTTAAACCATGAGCTATAAGTTGAAGAAATGCTATTCTCAACATGAATTATGGAAGAAAGACAACTGAAAAAAAAGACTTTAGAAAGAAAGAAAAAAAGAGTGCATGTAAGATCTTTTGGGTTTAAAAATATGAACGACTGATTTCTGGTGGTAGTTTTTGAAAACTGCAATTCGTGTTTGGTTATTTCTTTAGCTTCTAGGTATCAGTTAAGATGGTGAATGAAAAGATAATCATTACCCTTCAGAGGTAAGAAAAAAATCTCTGCAGGTTTTATAGAACTAACTTGATTTCAGTAAGCATTAAAAGGTTTTGTAATTTTTGCACTGTCCCACATTCAGTGTAAGGCTAAGATTGATTCTGCTCTGAGCTCAGCAGGATGAAACTCTTAGCAAGTATGAAACTCTCTTAATAGGCCCATATCCTTTCAGTAATACTATTACACAGCCAGAGGCCATTATTTGTGATAACCTGCTATTGACTTCTCAACTGGACCAGGGAAAAAGTTTGTTAATGAACCCTGATCAGAGACCAGATTAGTTGACCAGCCCTGGAGTTTATAATCCAGTATATGGAATAAACATATAACCACCATTGAAGTCAGAGTAATTTAAGCACTATACCTGAGGCAGTACAGTGTATGAGGACTGAGCGTAGCACTGGGGTAAGGCTTGTTTTGGAATCCTAGCCTAGATTTTTTCTTTGACATTATGCTAATTATTTAGCTTATTCTGGGCACTAGAAATATAAACACAATCAAGACATAGTATCTGCCTGCCTTCAAGAAATTTATTACTAGTATAGTTGTTAGTGCAGTCAAGTTATTGATATTACAATATATAATATACACTATGTATAATTATAATGGAGTATGACAATGCTATGATAAGAGTGCTATAGTCAGCCCTTGGAAGCCACAGAAGGGTGCCTGACTACTTAAGGAGATCAGGGCAAGTTTCCTGGAGGAAGGAACAAAACTTGGCTAAAACCAGTAGGAAAAGTCGAAGTAATAGCTCTTCAGAAAATATTCATTGTGTGTCTATTTGACTAAAGCTCTGCTTAACAGTGAAATATTCCTACTTGTATTTCATACCTCTTCTCCACTGAAAGCTAATTCAGATGGGAGAGGAGACCTAATAATACGAACTAAATACAGACACAGCATTGGAAAGAAACCATTAGAACCAATGAGGGCTCATTAGTGAAGCTCAGGTTTGGAATGCCAGTCCGGAAGAGCAGAGCTAAAGAAAAAAAAAGTGACAGACTACCTCCTTGATAATGTTCTAAATGCCAGGCTCTCTAATCTTTGAAAGGAATTCTGTGAAATCACACCTTCTCCTAACACTGAGGACAAGACTCAAAATACTTAAAGATGTTCACACCTAGAATTCACACATTATATTTATAATGCAACTTACCCCCATTCCCACCAGAATTCACAAAATTTAGAACAAAATGGTGTAACAGTAACAAGAGAAGTGATTTCTTTTAAAAGTCTCTAGTCTGCACACAAACAAGCATTTGTTTTTTGTAAAAAATAAAATATATATATATACACACACACACACACACGTATATATACATATCTGTTTTAATTGTTCATCACATGTCCATGTCTCCTGCTACAGCTCCACCAATAAATTTCTAGCAAGGGTGGGTTTCACTCCCTTCATCTTCTCCCTGTCTCAACATTCGCCCACCTATGCCTTCTTTTCAGGCTTTCACCCTCAACAGTCTAATGAATTTCTTTAATCAAACACTATTAGGAAATTACAAACTGCTGAATCCATCATAATTTTATGTTATCTTTCTAACTATACTCTTTTGAAACATTCTTCCCATTTCTAGTTTCTCCAGTTATTCTTCTACAGGAGGGAGTTCCCCTGGTATAATGTTCAGATCTTTCACCCTCGTTCTACTATCAGTTAGCATTCTAATCAGTTTCCATAGCTTCCATATAATCTTTATAGAGAAGACTTGCAATTCTGTTTGTCTAACACTGCACAATATTGCAAATGGATTGATAGCATTAACTTCGTTTGGACTCCAAGCTCAACTGCAACACGCTGTATGTAAACAATGATAATAATAAACTGTAATCTCTCTACACATCTATGTTCTCATGTGGAGGAACAGGAATAAGATTTCACATATCATTGGGTTGTCCTACTAAACTAGTTAATTATTATGAATATTATGTGAGTGTCTGACTAATTTGCCATCTGGAAGAATTAAGGTCTTCCATACAGGCAGGATTGAATATTAGGATTTATTAAATTTGTTTTTTTAATTTATTTTAAAATGTTTGTCATACTATAGAATAATTAGTGGTTAGACAAATGTATATACCTTATATTCATTACTTAAAATCTCCTAGGAAATAAATTGTATTAGGCAAAATTTATAAAGTAGGCAAGGATCATTGAAATATTATTAATTAAAAGGATCAAATGAACATGATAAGCAGACTTCTTTGTTTCTTCTGCTCCAAGTAAAAGTAGAAAATTCTGTGTTACAGGATAAATTCCTTTTTAGTATGTTTTTACCAATCAATAAATATTTATTGATTATATGTTAAGTTCTCAAAAAAAAAAATCTATGGGAAAATACTAAAACGTGAAGTGCACAGTATAGCCCCTTAAAAAGTTTTAAATTTACCTGTGGAGTATATATACACTTTACATATCTACATATATATCTTTATTTTCTTTTATTATTAAAAATTTCAAACATACAAAAAAGTAGACAGAAGAGTATACCGGAACTTCAGCAGTTCTGGGGTCTGTTGGTTTTACATGCATTCCACACCTTTGCCTGCTCACCTCTGTGCTCTTTGCAGCAGTGGAAGGCAGACCCAGTGAGCTAGGGTTTTCAGCATTGTCCGCCCCTCTCTTGACTCTAGCAGTGGGAGACATAAGGAATGGGACCAGAGAACCCTCCAGGAGGTTTCTTCCCCTCCTCTCACACTTACTAGCTTCAAAGAACGCTAACATGTTGCCTTATTAGCTCCATCATTGGTTTTCTTAATTTAAAATAAACAAGAAACATCATGCTATTTTACCTGTAAATACCTCAATGTGCATCTGGAAAAATAAAGACATCGTCTTCATAAGCAAACCATCATTATCACATCTAACTAAATTAGCAATTAATAGTGCCATTTTTTCTTTAGTTTGTTAATAGTCTTAATTGTCCTTTATAATTGATTTGTTTGAAACATGCTCCAGTGAAGATCCCCATGTTTTAGTATATCTCATGCAATACTTGAGGCATATTTGTGCCAAAATAGTATTTTTTGTTTATCTGAATTTCAAATTTAACTAGGTGTTCTGTGTTTTTATTTGGTAAATTTAGCAGTCATACTCACATTTCATTTGGTTATTATGATTTTATAGGTCACAAGTGTTTGCCAAGCCCTGGTTCAGTTGCCAGTAGTAAATATGATGAGATAGTCAAAGTCTTACAGCACTTCCATTACATAATTAAGGATGCTAATCAGGCAATAAACAATTGGAGGAACAAGATCTTGACAACCACCATGAAGAAAGAAAAAAGAAAAGTGGTAGAATGTGGTTGGAAGATGGGACTAATGCACACTCAGGGAAAACTTATCTGAGGGAATGACACTGACCTGACAGTGAAATTACAGAAAGCATCCACACATGTGCAAATACTAAGAAATTGTGTTTTTAGAAAAGAGGATCGATGATGTAAACTTTCTGATGTGGGAAAAAATGATTTTTTTTCCTGGAGACTGCAATAAGGTATTTGTTTCTGGAGTGTCTTGAATAAACTTAAGAAGGTATTTTGAGATAAGAATCAAAGAGGTGGAAAGGTGCCATGTTATTTTAGAAGCTTTTGTGCCATGGGATAGCATTTTGGATTTTATGCTTAAGTATGATGGGGAGCTTTAAAGTAGGAGAGGAGAACAACAAGAAATTATTTCCTGTGGAAGGAGATCATTCTGGCTGCAGAGAACTGTCAGAGAGCAGGGGTGGATCTTGTACTGGTTAGCCAGGGGTAAATGTGGTAGATCCGAAGGAGGTGGAAGTGGTTCAGAGGAGAGTTGTAGCAGTGGAGACAGAGAACAGAGGATGTATTCTGAAAACCACTTGGACAAATATTTCACGGCCCTCCAGGATGATTCAACTAGCTCTGCTTACCTCTTTCCTTACATTTCTAACAGGCTTATGAGTAAAACACTGTCACCGTATCTAAAATGCTGTATTGAAATTCCCAATGATGCTGTATTCTTCTCTCCCAGACTATACACCTCCTGAGGATAGAATAAATAGTCTTTTGAATAGCATCTTGCTCATATTCAGTGCTCGAATCATATTGTGGAGAGGAAATTATTTAATGGGAATTTGCTTCATATTCCATAAATGCTTTTTAATGAATGTGGCCCCTGCAATTCAGTTAATTAAAAAACCCATATATATGATATAGACTATGGCTGTCATATAGGATAATTATTGTTATGTATGATATATGCTATATATAACATTTATATAAAATATATTGCTATATACATATATATGATATAAATTATAGCACTATAGAAACTTGAAAGCCTATTTCTTTTTTAACCCTTGAAAGCTAAACTTGGGAAAATATGTTTGTAAGCCTGTGGTCACAGCAAAAGTAATCAGACACACAAGTTTTTAGTCTCTTGAGAAAAACCAGATATAATTTCCTCAATTTTCCATGACCAAATTGTATGACTCGTATCTGAACTCATCTTTTCTCCTTTGTTCCTTCTGCATTGAAGGCCACTTCTAGTTATCTTGGTTAAAAAATATAATCTGTGATACCTTCACTCCTGTCAACTTAATGAAATCAGTTTTCAAAATTTTGCCACAATGAACAAAATGCACCCAGCTGCAACATTCCCCCTGGCTGCAGTTAGGTGCCCTTACAATAATATCTCACACACACACATGCACACACACACATTCATTCTACTGAATGTCAACTACATGAAGTTTACTACATCTCAGTTATGGCAAAGAACATAACTTCTTGGCTCTTTTACAATTATGATTAATAATTAATCATTTGCATAATAACTTTAATTTTTATTTGCCTTTAACACTCTGGGAAGGAATCATTTCTATTTTGTTAAATTTTTTATCCACTTTGGCTCACATGAGCTTGAAGCTTGGAATTCAACAAGTTTATCATGAATGAGTAACTGACTTAACGAACTGAATAATAGCCTTACTGAACCTAATGATATGAAGGCAAGTGTGGTTATCTCCCTAAGGATGTTGAGGAGGTAGGAGGGTAAGAAGAGTCCTGGTTAGGAAGTACCCATGAATTACAACACCCACTGCTAACAAAACAGCACTCACCACATTCTAGGGAAGCTCAACATAATGCATGAGGATGTGGGGAAATTTCTGAGAACATTATTCACAAACGAGTAGTATTGAATATATAATTATTTATCTTAGAGCCTCTGTGTGAGTACTTATTTGGTAAACATGTGAAATTTATAGAATTACCCAAGAAGGCTTCTCTATAATTAATTAGTATTTCATTATTTAGCTCAACCCTTTGTTGTAAAACAACCTCTAATCTATCCTGCAACTAAGTTCTTATCACATCAAAGCTAATTTATACCTTATTCCCCATAGGCAGAATCTTGAGGGCATTAGGGAGAACTTGAGAATTCCTTTGTTAGTAATGGATAAAGTCCTTCTACATTCAGCAAGATTCTTTTCTAAACCCAGTCTCTCATTTTGTTATATATTTTTGCCTTTCTAGTTCTTATTTCAGTGACTGGAAACTTTTTGGTACCGAAGTACTATATGTCATATACGTTGAATGAAGAGAACAGAACTTGAGTTGAAACTAGGACAAATGCAACTTTTAAGAGGTTATGTTTATGTCCCCGTGGATGCTTGTTGACTACACACAAACGCCATGCTGAAGTATATCCATCCAAGGAAATAAAGCTAAGCAGGGACAATTCCCACAAAGGCTATTTTTAGTCCGTAATAATTATATGTTAACCACCTGGTACTCTCTGCCAAAGGGGAGATGACATTTCTGTTGATGATAAGTTGCATGTTCTACAGCTGCATCTTCATGGCACAACAGCCTTTCACTAAATTTCTCTGCAGTGGGGATTGACTATCAGATCATCTTGCTCTTTTTGTCACTGCTTTGTCTTTACGCTCTGCTTGATGTAAATAGAGGTACTGGACATTTCTCAAATGATCTTTATTCTGTCTTTGCTTCAGCACACCAATTGTTCCCTTTAACACTCAGATTTAATGTTGAGAGAGAAATGAACTGTCTCCACCCCACACCCTGCCAGTAAAAAAAAAAAAAAAAAAGAGTTTTGATGGTTGTATTTAATGAGATTAACACCTTTTCATTCTGAAGACTTTCTATAATTCACATGCTAAAATTTCACACAGTGTATCATGTGTATAGAAACATATTAAACTGAATGCCAAAATTATCTAGACCTCAGTAAAAACTGGAATCTAAGTGCCTTCTTTTAGTAAAGAAATTTGAATTAGGAGAGATTAGATCATGTGTCTGAGGTCCAGAGCTAAGTCCCAGGATTACTGACTGCATCCCAGAGTTTTTCTCCTATCTTCACAGTTAATGTCATCTTATACTAGTGACCTTTCTTCTCACATATAACCCACACATAAAATATTACACTTCCTATCATTGCTTGAAATCCCAGTATTGATTTCATGAGGACATTAGACAAAAACACTTGTGTTGTTAGAAGGAAAAGCAGAGAAGACTATGGAAAAGGGAGCGCTTCTCAGGAGGGCTGGTTATTTGAGTTTTAGGAACCACATGAGGGTATTAGATTCTTTTGGAACTCAGAGTGGAAGTCAACATTTACTTAACATGTGACTTATACCACTATTATTTTTGATTAGCGTGCAGTATTTGGAAATACTTTACTAATCCAGAGTCTTTCAAAGCATGAATATACAATCGTGGAATAATGATTATCTACAAGGACCTCTCTATGCTTATATCAAAGTTTGTTATGAATCCAGCAAGTATAAAGGTCTTGCCATTGGATATAGATCAGGTGACCAGTGTAACATCCTTCCATGATCATACTGATCATGGAGAGTGATTACATTCTGAAATAATTCTGCTTCATGACAGCTAAAATAGGGTGCATTCAGGGTGCTGTGAGAACATTCAGGGTGAATACTGGCATCCAGAAAGAAGGGATTTTTAAAATGGTATATGAAATGGCTAAGTTTTGATGTCGGATAGATCTACGTTTGAGACTTGAATCTTCATCTTAATAACTCTAGGAGCTCTATCAACTAACCTCTCTAAACTAGTTTCCAGATCTATACATCTGGGATACCAATACATAAACTATGATGATGCAATGAAATAGGTGTAAAACCATGTGATTTCAGCACATATAAATAGTAAATAATCCTTCATCATAATTTAAAATATATATCTCTAAATAATCAGTCCAACATTTATTTTATTAAACTGAGGCCAAAAGGAAAATACTAAAAAAATTTTTTTCTCCTCCAAATGAATGGGAGAAAAGTACAAGGTGAATTGTGGAGGTGATATATGAGGAAATCAAAAATGTCTTCACAGTTATACCAGTTCACTACTTCATTTATCTTTTTAATGTAAATGGATCTTAGTGAATTAAAGGGCTAGATAATAAGATTATCTCTTAGGAGAAACTTAAGTGTCACAACAGAAATGGTATTGACCTAGAACACTGGGGACCCTAAGTTCTCCCAGTAAGTTCTCCCTATATGACCCAGGACCACTCAGCTATTTGTGTGTCCATCTTCTCATCTGTATAATGGGGAGTGGGTCCTGGAAGTCATTAAGGTCACTTCTAGACATGAATTTCCACGGTTCTGTGAAAATCCATATTCTCTACTTGCTGATATAAAAAATGCCCCCTCCAATTTATTTATTCTTGTGTTGTCAAATGGGAAATAAACTCAAAGCCTCACAGTTTAATGCCATTTTGGATTATTTTTGTTTTCTTTCCCCTCAAGCCTAGAATTACTGGCAAGCTGTAGAAACACTGAAACATACTGAGTCTCTAATCTTCGGTGACCTTTTGTTTTATAAGCTGTGCTCGGTTTTATTGTCAGTAACTGGTTTCTTTTAAGGAGAGGAGGTCACTTTGATATCATGTTAGTAAAAAGGTGAGAAAAGTGTTAGCCTTAAAGAAATATATATATAAATTGTTGAGCTGTGTTTTGTTATTTTTAGTTTCCCATTTTCAATTTTTACACTTCACATATAAAGCTGTGTGCTTTCAATGAAAAAATACATAATTGCCCTCATAACTTCAGAATATTCTATATATCATATGTATTATATATATATAATTTACTTCAGGGTATGGGTGAAAAAATGCTATACCTAGTGATTTTAATCATGTGGGATATTATTTTCAGGACAGTCTATTAGATGAGCAAGATAGTTACAGATCAGACTACATTTAATATCATTTGTTTTTAATTTTAGTGGTCATGATTTAAACTATAATGAATCCTAACATTTCCATACAGATACATTGTTTTATAGAGGTTCATTCTTTATATTCGTAATCACCATTAAATGAGATTTGTGGTATAATGAAATCAACATTTATAACCCTTGAATTCCAGTTGCTGCTAGAAGTCCCATCACAGGGTAAATTGGGGCATGTGGAAAAGGATCACATTGAATTCGTTAATGGTCAATTCAGTTTCTGGGCCTTTGTGCATCTTCAGTCAAAGAGAGAGACAGAGCTTTGGAACTTGTTATTTTTTTCAGGTCATGGGAGGCAGGACTTTCTTTGGTCTGGCTTCATTAAAGAACTTAATTTAGAGGCAGATCAACCTCCCAGACCTGATCTGTCTGGCATGGTTTTTGAAGACAGAAAAATCCAAGCTGTGAAGCATGAATTGGAATTGTCCAGGCCAACTAAGTGAAGATGATATATCAGTAGTATGGCACTTAAGCCAATGAAAGAGCATATACCATATGTAGGGCCACAGATGAGAATGTATGGTTTGTTCTAAGACCTGAAAGAAGTTTGTAGTTAACGGTATATAGACATAAAGTTTATTAGATGTAAGGGTTTGGGACTGACAGAGGGAAGTGGGATGAGGTTGGACCATTATACAGAAATTGACTCACTCAGAATTTCATCAAACGTGCAAAGAAATTCGGAATTGATTCTAAAAGCCATGAGGAGACAACAAAGTGTTTTAAGTGAAAAGCGACATGATCAAATTCCTATTTTAAAAATTGGAATTTAAAATGATTAGAGTCTTCATATCTCAGAACTTCTGAAGCTAGAGGACAAAAAATGGATTGCAGACATTTCAAGTAAGGATACAGTCCTTGCCTCAGAATCACAGTGCTCTTGAAATGTAAGTGGAAGGACTGATGAAACCCACCCCACTGCTCTTGAAGATACTCTCTTGGGAATGTGGAAGATGTTAAAATTATTATTATTATTATTTTTTTTTTTGCGGTACGTGGGCCTCTCACTGTTGTGGCCTCTCCCGCTGTGGAGCACAGGCTCCGGATGTGCAGGCTCAGCAGCCATGGCTCATGGGCCCAGCCGCTCCGCGGCACATGGGATCCTCCTGAACCAAGGCACGAACCCGTGTCCCCTGCATCGGCAGGCGGACTCCCAACTACTGTGCCACCAGGGAAGCCCTAAAATTATATTTTAATAAATAAAAAAATAACGCTTTATTATAGGCTGCTGTGAGTAATTCATACTCCTGAAAGAACAAATAAAAGCCCCATTAAATATTACCTCTCCGTAAAACTAATGAAATTGTTGAATAATTTATTTGTGAAGCATTTATTCTAGCATGATACGATTTTCTACTATGAGAGCAAAGTAAAGATTTAAAACAACTATAAAAATAGTTCATATGAGGTGAAATCACTTTTCCTGAATAACAAGACTATTATAAGATATGGGTCTAATCAAAGGGGTTTTTGAAGGTTAACCCTTGTTACCAACCCAGGCTCTTGGACTCTTTAACCAATGAAATTGATAAGCAGCCAGAAGAGAATTTCAGACAAGGATTTTTTTTTTTTAAATTGAAGTATAGTTGATTTACAATGTTGTGTTAATTACTGCTATACAGCAAAGTGATTCATATATATATATATATATATATATATATATATATATATATATATTCTTTTTTCTAATATTCTTTTCCATTATGGTTTATCATAGGATATTGAATATAGTTCTCTATGCTATACAGTAGGACCTTTATGGGCGCTCCTGGTGCAGCATGGGGGAGTAAAAGCAAGAAACAAGTACCCTTGACTAGTCTCCCAGCAGAGCAGATTGAGGCCTTAAATGGAGTAAGGGTTGGGCAGGTCTGATGGGTTGTGCCAGAGGTGTGGCCTGGGCGGTCTGTTCCGCCCCTTCCCCTTCCAGGGTGCCCTGTGCAAGGGTCAGGGGCCTCACTTCAAACACAGTGACCGAGCTCACTACCACCAACCCAGGAAGATAGAAGAGCAGTCAAAATTGCCCTTGTTGAGCATGAGCAATGCCGGGATGTCCCTAGCCACAGTGGTGATCTCGTCTTTCAGTTTCACCTGCTGGTCAGAAGCCTCCTGGTCTGCCTGTGGTGAGTCAGCTTCCTGTTTGTGAACAAACAGGAGGCATTCTCCAGATGCTACTGTTCTGACAGGGTCCAGCCTATCTCAGTATTAGGTGGAGCAAAACTCTACCGGAGCAGGCAGCATGGTGAAGTGGGCTGTACCTTGAAGCACCATTTTTGCTTTTACTTGATACCCCAAATTGAAGTCGACTAAGCACCAAATATTTCTAAATTAACCTTACACCCCATTTTCTCTAAGATCCTCAGCCGGGAAAAACTTCTGGCCCATAACTGGGGCCAGCTCCTCTGCGGCCCTTGGTCACTGACCTACAGGGAAGGCCACGTGGAGAGCCTGGGTTTGGGGGACAGTCACTGACCAAGGGGCGAGAAGGCCTGGCTCCTTCCTTCCCTGGCGCCCGGCAGGAAAGGACCACCTAACCCCATCGTCCAGGAGCTCGCCTCCTATTCTATCCATGGAGACCGCCTCTTGAGACCCTGGCCCGGGCCTGATCCTGCACCGCCCGCCCACCATGCTCACCTTCAACCATGTGCGCCTCTGGGCCTCCTCCCGCCCCGCACCTGCAGACCAGCAGGCGGTCCCAAGGGACCCTCCCCTGTTCCCTTCACCTCACAGCCCCAGCCCCTCCGCCTTCCGCCTACCTCGGTCTGGGGTCCAGCCCACCCTCCGAGGACAGGCTCCACACATTCACCTTCTTGCCCTCCTGTGTTGCCAGGAGCGGCCCCCGCAGCCTGGTCTGCCCTGGGAACACTGCGCTACCCGCAGCAGCTACCTGCCCTCCCGCGGCAGCTACCTGCCCTCCCGCCTCCTCGTCCCAGGTTCCTGCGCCGCCCGCCTGGCCGCAGTCTCTGCTCGCGGCCACTAGGGGCGCCCGCGTCTCGCAACCCACACCTGGGACCCGCCTCCAGGCCTGCCATCTTTAGGGCAGTCAACTTCCCAGCTTACCTCAACCTAATATATTTAACTTGACTGTGGGTCCATGCATAATAACAGTGTTAGAATTCCCTGTTAAGAATAATGATCTCAGTGTTATCCAAAGATGAGAGTGGCTCAAGAGAGTTGAAGATCAAGAAGGATTCGTTAGTCCATGGAAAAATAATTTCATCCTTTGATCCAATTGTTTGCCTTCTATTTGTGTAGAAGAAAGTGCTCTCATGTTCTCAAAACTTCATGGACTAGACTCTTCACCTCTGAATCAATTTGCTAGTGCTGCCATAATCAAATACTACAGACTGGGTGGCTTAAATGAGAGAAATTTATTTCCTCACAGTTCTGGAGGCTGAAAGGCTAAGATCAGAGTGCTAGCTGACTTGGTTCCTTGAGGCCTCTCTCCTAGGCTTATAGACGGTTGCCCTCTTCCCTCTTCCTGTCTCGTTGTGGGGTTGTCCCTCTATGCATATGCTCCCTAGGGTCTATTTTAGTGTGTCCACATTTCCCCTTCTTGTAAAAACACCAGTCAGACTAGGTTAAATCTTACTCTAACAGCCTCATTTTAACTTTTTAAAGACCCTATCCCCAAATATAGTCACATTCTACAATACTGGGGGTTAGCACCTCAATGTATGAATTATGGGGGGGACATAATTCAGCCCATGACAACTACCAAAGGTTTCAGTGACACCTCATTACCAATTTAGAAATACCTCGGATTTTCTACCTATTGCTTTATTTTACTAATTAAAGTATGCCCATCCTTGATATGAGATTCTTTACCCAAAAAAGATCTATACCTTTAGTTTCATTTCTCTAGATCCTACCTAGTATTGGCTTTTCAACTCAGCCCAGAATCTTCACACATTCTTTTGTTGGTAAAAATCTTTGCTGTAGATAGAACTGATAGGTGGCTGATACACAATTTACCTCTTAATTGTGCATTCCTTTACATTGGATTCTCATTGTTCCATATATTTCCATTGTCTCTCTGTCTAGATTTCAGTTGATGAGGATGGAAATGACACTTTATATTCACTTTATATCTTAATACTGTCCAGTAGAGTGTTGTGTCCATATCATATTCTCAAATAATCCTATTTGATTGAATTTCTGGTTAGTGAAGTATACAGCTACTTGAATCTGTTTGTTTTCAATGTTACCTTAATAGGCTTTGTGAATTCCCAGAACTTTCATTCACCGTATTACTTTCTAATCATCTACAATGCTTGAGCGGGCTAACTGTTGAATGCTTTGGATAGCACTGTAGGCATGAGGGTTACCTCAGTGCACTGGAATACAGTGTGTACCTCAATGCACATCTATTACCTCATAGATTGTCAAGCTTGATTTTATTGACATGAATGAATGGCTATCTAGATGTACTCATCATGTCTCACTTTTCTTTGTGTGTCCTTTCAAGAAAATGACCCTCCCCGATAGACAACTATTTCTTTTTAACCAAGGTTATATAGGCATCTGTGGATTTTTGTGATAATCTTAAAAGTCATGGACCCATTTGAACTACGTTAGGTGAAAGATTCATATTGACCTCCATGACCAATGTTTGTTTTCAGAACACTGGAATAATGTTTGGGAATAAGTTGATACCTGAACCAAGTATCCAGTAACTCAAGCCAGTTCCCCATGTGATTTCTTAAAATGGAAATTCTAGCTCCTTCAACTTGGAATAATATACAAAACATCAATATGCATAAAGAGCTCTTGGAAATAATTGTTTATTTATTGTTTATTCTTTATTTTTGTATAGTCATTCACCAAAAGAGAGAGAAATAGTGTGCAATGTCAACAGCTCCTACTGTGTTAGTCTTTTTACTGTCCCAACATATGTCCTAATATTTAAAAAGCAATAAAAATTTGCTGCTTCTGCAGTCATTAGCTTTGGTTGTTGCAGTCAATCACCCATAGAAGTCAGAGCCATATTAGTTTTTTTTCTTCTTCATTGCACAATCTAGCCATTGTCCTCATTTATCATTAAAGGAAAAATGAACTTAGGAAACTGCCCAGACACTAAAGTGCATTTGCAATGTGAGAAAACTCTCATCAGTTTGCTTGAGGAAAAGTACCTCCATCATATTGAATGAACAGTAAAAACATATGAGATTAACATTATTGATAGAAGTATTATCCCATCTTCTTTTAAGTGGATTGATAGTTTCTAGTTTTAAAATATGTGTTTATTCAAGAAAAAATGATATGAATATTTGACAGAGATACTTAGATAATTTTAGATGAAATTTACTCTTTTCTCAGTGACTTGATTACTTCTGCTTAGATCATAGTTAGGACTGCCAATAGGATTATTTCAACAGAACCTGATCTATCAAGAAGTAAAATAAAAATAGGGCTTCCCTGGTGGCGCAGTGGTTGAGAGTCCGCCTGCCGATGCAGGGGACACGGGTTCGTGCCCCGGTCCAGGAAGATCCCACATGCCGCGGAGCGGCTGGGCCTTTGAGCCCTGGCTGCTGGGGGAGAGGCCACAGCAGTGAGAGGCCTGCGTACCAGAAAAAAAAAAAAAAAAAAATATATATATATATATATATATATATATAAAAGTTGGTCATGTGTGAATGAATGCCCTTGGTGGGTTATGTAACCTTGAAACAATTTTGACTAGGTTAAGGACAGTAATTTAATTTTTTTCAGTAAGCTCATTATGAAAAAATAAATTAGAAACATAGACAATTTTACATTTACTTTTATTCTCTAAGTAAGATAAAAGTAAATATTATCTTCTATTTCATGTGAACTCGAGCACATTCACTGATAATAAATTGTGATTATTCCAGAGGCATATAATTATAAGCAACTTGAGTTAAATTTCAACTCTTCAGACATTCAGTTCAAATTATTATAATTGGGTTAAATATATATAAATTACAAAATATGGGTTTGGAAGTGAGCATCCAAACATGATCATGAAAACAATACATTGTATACAAGTACTCTTAGTAAATATAAGTTGAAGCACTGCATGATTCATTGGTGAGAAAGGGAGGTGATGTGTTACACAAATTCAGCTTCCTCTTTAGTTTCTGACCAGTGCTATCCCAGAGTATTTTTCCTGTGCTTTTGGCCAGAACTTTTTGATTATTCAAATAACTGGTCTTCCTCCTTTGAGATACGACTTTCAGGGTTAGTGTTTGTTCGGTTTGTATTTCCCTCACAAGTTTGTTTTCTTAACCAATGGTCCTTGCTCCTGTCCACATACCTCTGTTCAGTCTCAGCTTCGTCACCTCAGCAAATTGCTGGGTTATTAGTGCGAGAATTGATCTGGCAATACATAGAGCAAATGTTCATGACTGTTTTGTAATTTGATAAAGTGATGAAATTTATGGATACTTCCCTCACAGAGATGTTCATCACACAAACAACTGCATATAATTTCAAGACTCATTTATGAACCTGATCTTAGAAGTCCTGGTTTAGAGGTACCTCTGAATGCATTTCCTTGGATATTTTCATTATATGTGAATTTTTTTTTCTTGTTCTTTTTTCCCTTGGTTATATTAAGCTGCTTATTAATAGTAAGGAAAGCAGTACTTAAGAAACTAGAATATCATTTTCTGTATGAATATGTGGCAAAATTTATTGCAACTATATATGATTTATTAAACTGAGCCAACCCTGAAGCACATGCATTACTAAGTAGTTAAAAAATTCATGACATGTCCTTAACACAGTGAGAGTGCCTTAGAGGAGCTCATTCATCCAATAAATATGTGTTTAACAAAATTGCTCGAAATGAATCTCTTTTATGGGCTTTCATAATTATTGTACTTATTTAAGACATATATATATATATATATATATATATAATAGCGGAATCTGTTTTTCACATAGGGTTGTGGTTTTTTTTTTTTTTTTTTTTGCTGTACGCGGGCCTCTCACTGCTGTGGCCTCTCCCGTTGCGGAGCACAGGCTCCGGACACACAGGCTTCGCGGCCATGGCTCGTGGGCCCAGCCGCTCCGCGGCATGTGGGATCTTCCGGGATCGGGGCACGAACCCGTGTCCCCTGCATCGGCAGGCGGACTCTCAACCACTGCGCCACCAGGGAAGCCCTGTGGTTTGTTTTTGAGTGCAAATAGTCACAGTCCTTTGTGAGTATGTAATAAAATGCTTTGTTGTATCATTAAAACTACTCAGTAGGCTGTGGTGTGTGGTGTCCTAGAACATATTCTCTACATTGTACGTAGCTGCCCTTCTATTTTGAGATATAAAGGAAGATTGCAATGGAAACCTTCTATGATTTCTTATTGTGGATGTTGGACTCTAAGCTCAATCATTTAGTTGCAGAATGAAGATCTTAAATTTTAACTTTTCTGAGTTTTCAGCCAATATGTTCAAAACTAAAGGGCTGTGCAAAAATGTTGTTTCCTGTGTCATCTGAAATAGAGGTAGTTCTACTTATGTCACATTTTGAGGTATATCAAATAAGTGCAAGCCTCTTCAGTACCCCAGTGTAATTTCCCTATGGCTTCAGTCACATAGAGAGCACAACTCTTTAAGAAATGCAGCTCTCCATTCTTTTAGCAGTTATTTATGTTTAGATTTGTGTTATTGATAAAGCACTACATACTTTGACTCTATATTCTGAGTCAGTGTTCATGACCTTTTTATTGGTACCACCCCTACCTCATTACTGCTATTACTACTAGTACCATCATCACTAAAAATGACAGTTTACTGAGTACTCACACTGTGACTGACATCAAGAAAAACACTTTATTTTAACCATGTTGCAGATAAATAAACGGGGATCCAGTGATTTTTAAATAACATGCACAAACGCACACACACAAAAATGTATTTGGAAGATAATTCATTTTTTTTTTTAGTAATCCACATATGTAAACCAAAGATACACAATGATAGTATTATAATCTACTACCCATGTAAGGTAACTATTTCCAAACTTGTGAAGTTAATGTGATTTTTAAAAAGAATGTAAATATTTGAATAATTCCTTAGTGCTACAATAGAATAGCCCAATATCTAAGTTCACTTTGGCTGATCTGGTAACTCTCAAGAGAAATTCACCATTATACATATACATGGATTTCTCAGGGTCCCTATTTTTAGCATTCTCTATATAAGAGATAATCAAAGATGAAAATTAAGGAAAAAAAAACTAGTACCCAGACTCTTATTAATGGGCACTTATAATGCAATAGAACACATTGTTTAGTTTTATGATTTATAACCTACCTAAACTGTTGGAATAATCTTAAAATTATTCTCTGCTTTCCAGCTATATTATTTGCCTCTGAAAGAATCTTGAAATTTTGCCTGAGAATCAATCCACATACTATTTGCTGGAGTTTTATGGATTTATTTATTTTTTATTTTAGAAGTTTGTAGTATACTAATTTATATGCTTCAAGGCCTGTTTATGTATAGTCTTATATTTGAGTAAAAATATAACTTGAAGACAGGAAAGAAAATATTTGTTTCATCACAATTTCATCGAACTCCTTTACAAAATTTCTCAGATAATTCTCTTGACTGACTGAATTTACCAGATCAGCTATGAATGGAAAGAAGTGAATGAATCCCATCCAATAAAGGGATTTCAGATTAATTATTTTAAGAAACTAGAAGTAAATACTCTTACTTAAATTACAATGGACTTTTGGTTATGGCAGTATGAGATGTTGTCAAATTCTCCCACCTCTCCCACCCCCCAAATAAGTATAATATTAGAAAAAATTGTCAAAAACAGCATTTCAGGGTACTGGATACCAACCAAAAACAGACAAAAGGTTAGTAAGAATTTACTCTTGTAATTAACTCAAGAGCTATAAGTTAGAAGACAGAGTTATCTATGGCTTTTTTGCCTAGGTTACTTCCCTCTTTACTTCACACCCCAATAGGGTTAGCAAAAACTGTTGTTTTAACAGTTGACATTGAAAACCAACAGCTCTGAGGCTATAGGGAGCTGAGTTAGTTTGGAATTGTCAGTGAAAACCTATGGTTTTGGCAGCTAAAGTGGGAAATTAGATGGGAACAAATTGGAAAAAAAAAAAAGCTCCCATCTTTGTTAGTCCAGGGTCATCATCATGATTGTGTGAGCAATAAACAAGCCAGACATTTAATTGAGAGATCCTAGAAATGAGAGCCATAGAATGTCTGAGATAAGCTCTTCACATATCACTGGCAGATGGAAAAGTTTGCACATTTCTCAGGGAAACCTGAGAGGGCTTTAAGAAATATAAATGATGATGGAGACTTGAGAACTAGCTGCAATTTCCCATACCACTCACTAATCAAATTGAAGAGGGTACACACCTTATGGGAACAAGGATTTAGAGCACATCCTTTGTCCAAATAATTAGATAACCACTAAACTATAAAGACACAGGGGAGATTACTAGAAAACTAGGCATAAACATTATGAGAATAATAATAATAATAAGGAAAATAAGTAGAGAATCACAGGCTGCTCATCATGGGGGAGACAGATTCTACAATAAGATTGAGGAAGTTAACTTAAAAAATACAAAAACAGCAACTCACAGAAATATAAAACATTTCAGAGTTGATATGTTCTCTAAAATGTTAAGTTTTCAACTAAAAATTATGAGACATTCAAAGAAACATGAAAGTGTGACCAATAAAAGAGTATTGAATCAATAAAAACTGACTCTACATAGGACCAGGTATAAAATTTAACAGGAAAAAAAAATTCAAAGCAGCTATTATAAATATTTTCAAAGAATTAAAGAAAACTATGTTCAAAAAATAAAGGAGATATAATGGCAATGAATCAACAAATAGGAAATCTATACAAAGAGAAATATAATTATAGTTTTAAAATGAGCATAAAAATTGTATATTTGAAAAGTGCAATGACTGAAATGAACAATTCATCAGATGGATGCAATAGCAGGTCTGAAGTTGCAGGAGAAATATTCAGAAATTTGAAGATAAATAAATATAAAATTTTTAAATCTGAAGAACAAAGTGAGAAACAATTGAAGAAAAATAAAAAGAGATGCTGAAACAACTGAGACAACATCAAATATCCCTAATGAAACATATAATGTAAGTGCCAGTGGGAAAGAGGAAAGATAAAATGGAAGAAACATTATCTGAAGAAATAATTCCTTAGAAGTTCCCAAATTAGATGAGGAAACAATAATCTGAAGGGCCAAAAACTCAACAATCACCAAGTATGATAAACACAGAAATCCATACCTGGAAGCATCATAGTCAAGCTGCTGAAAGATAAAGAAAAAGAGGAAATGTTGAAAACAATAAGAAAAATGCAATTTTTTTCACATCAGTGGTAGTCATTTCCTTAAGGAAGAACTGAAGAGCACTGTCAATGATAGCTATGTTGGTAAATATAAAAGACTCTGTGTGTGCATGTATGTGTATGTATGTTTATAGAATTCTTCTTTTATATCTTAAAAATAAGTTCATTTAAAGCAAGGATTATAACACTGCATTTTCAGAGTCAGATATTTGACTCTATCTTTCTTTCCATATATATATATATATATATATTCACAACACAGGGCACTCTCAAAATAGACCATCTAGGGAATAACACAACTTTCAATATTTTTAAAAGTGATGGAAATCATACAAAGTATGTTCTCTGGCCACAGCAGAATTCAGTTAGGAATCCACAACAAAAGAATGTTTGGAAAACCTTAAAAGTTTGAAAATTAAATTGTAATTTCCAAACTCATTGATCAAAAGAGATCTCATGAAGGATATTAGAAAAAATATTGATATGAATGAAAATGAAAACAAAATAACAAAATTGATGGAATGCAGCTAAAGCAGTGCTTAGGGATGGACTGCTTTAAACATGTATATTAGAAAAGAAACAATATACAACGTGATTATAAGCCACGTGATTATAAGTACATTTTAAGAAGTGTATGTTCTGGGGCTTCCATGGTGGCACAGTGGTTGAGAGTCCGCCTGCCAATGCAGGGGACACGGGTTCGTGCCCCAGTCCGGGAGGATCCCACATGCCGCGGAGTGGCTGGGCACGTGGGCCATGGCCGCTGGGCCTGCGCGTCCGGAGCCTGTGCCCTGCAACTGGAGAGGCGACAGCGGTGAGAGGCCCACGTACCGGAAAAAAAAAAAAAAGTGTATGTTCTGTAGAATAAAAATTGCAAAGTGTTATTGAAGGAAATTAAAGAAGACCTAAATAAGTGGAGATATATGCCACGTTTTTGAATTAGAAGACTCAATATGTTTCAGATGATGATTATGAACAAGTTAACTTGTAGATTAAATACAAATCTTGTCAAAATCCCAGCAGGCATTTTGTTGTAGAAATTGATTTACATGAAAATGCACAGGACCTAGAATTAAAGTTTTGAAAACAGGAGAACAAATTTAGAGGACTTACACAACTGATTTTAAAAAATATTATAAAGCTACATAATCAAGACATTGAGATATTGGCATAAGGTTAGACATATAGGTCAATGAAAAATTAAATGGACAATCTAGAAATAAACCTGGACATTTATGGTCAATTTAATTTTGACAAAGGTGCCAAGGTAATTCAATGGGGAAAGGATAGTGTTTTCAACATATGGTGCTGGAATAATTTTATGTCCTCACTTTGCACAAAAATTAACTTGAAATGGATTATAGACCTAAATGTAAGAGCTAGAATTACAAAATTTCTTTAAAATGTCATAGAAGAAACTCTTTGTGATCGTGGAAAGATAAGTTTCTTTTTTTTAGAAATGGCACCAAAAGCACAATCAATAAATTATAAAAATGAAAAACTGGACTTCATAAAATTAAAAACATTTGCATTTTAAAATACATAAAGAATATGAAAAGGCAGGCAAGTAACTGGAAAAATATTTGCAAATCATATATCTAAAAAATACCTTTATTCATAATACCTAAGGAATTTTTACAAATTAATGATTAGAAGCCAAAATGTTAAAAATGGACCAAATTGGGCTTCCCTGGTGGCACAGTGGTTGGGAGTCCGCCTGCCGATGCAGGGGACACGGGTTTGTGCCCTGGTCCGGGAAGATCCCACATGCCGTGGAGTGGCTAGGCCCGTGAGCCATGGCTGCTGAGCCTGCGCATCCGGAGCCTGTGCTCCACAATGGGAGAGGCCACAACAGTGAGAGGCCCGCGTACCAAAAAAAAAAAAAAAAAGGACCAAACTTCATTAAAGATGATATATGAGAAACAAATAAACACATAAAATATGCTCAACTTTCTTAGTTATTAAACAAATACAAGTTCTTATCCACATTAGATTTCACTTACCACTTAATGGAATGGTAATAAACAACCAGATTGACAATGTGAAGAGTTGGTGAAGATATGGAGAAACTGGAACCCTCACACATTTTTGGTGAGAAGATAAAAACAAGGGAACCACTTAGGAAAACAGTGTAACAGTTTCTTAAAAACTTAGACATTTACTTACCACATGGCCCAGCATTTCCACTCCTAAGCATCTACCTAACAAAATAGAAACAGATGTCCATACAAAGACCAGTACACGAACGCTCATACAGTAATATTCATGATAGCCCCAAACTGGAAGCCAAATGTTCATCAACTGGTGAATGGTTAAACAAGCCATTACATCATACAACATAATACTAATCATTAATAAAAAGAAATTAACTATTGCATTATGGAACACCATGGATGGACTAAAAAACATTATGTTAAGTGAAAGAAGCCAGATACAAAAGCCTACATATGGTATGATTTAATTTGTATTAAATTTATTTATAAGGGAAAGTTATAGAAACAAAAATCAGTGTTTCCCAGAGGCTGTCTGTAGGATTGACTGAAAATTGATGCAAGGTAGTATTTTGTAGTAATGGAAGTGTTTTAAAACTGGGTTGGGATGATGGTTAGAAAACAATATAAATTTACTAAAACTCCTCAAACTACACAATTAAAATTAGTCAATTTTATGTTATATAATTTATACCTCAGAAAAGGTCTTTAAAAATTTCAACTCATTTTCTTAAGATTTGTGCATGGCATGTTTGTTATACCTTAATATATTTTGAGTGAAAAAGTAAATCATAGCTAGTCAGTTATTCATAAATAAAAATAAGTTTTTATATTTTGTTAACTTGTTTCAGTTGGGTGTCATTTTTCTATGGGAATAAAATGATAAATGTTGGCTAATTTTTCAAATAGCCTAACAGTTTTATTTTAGGTCATGATGCCTTTTACCCTGAGTTTCCTTGCTTCCTATAGCTTATAGTTTTTACTAGTTTCTGCATTATTCTTCAAGGGTTTATTTTTGAAAAAAAAAAGCAATTGCAGAATATGATTACTTTTCAGACATTTATTAAATCTCATCACACATTTATGTGACCATCTACTAGGAACCATGTGTGGTGCTGTGCTTTAGAGATAAAACTGATTTAAGAAAAAAAACACAGAATTTTGTTCCATATAAAACCTCATTTTAAGATCCAAATTAGATTGCTAAAAGCACATGAACTGACTGAAAGAAGTTCTAAAGGACTGGTAAGGATTTGGGAAGAGAGAGAAGGTCCTTTCTACTATGTTCTCATTATTTGACTATTTTTATTTTTTTAATTTTTTTTACATCTTTATTGGAGTATAATTGCTTTACAATGGTGTTTATGCTTTATAACAAAGTGAATCAGTAATACATATCCATATGTTCCCATATCTCTTCCCTCTTGCATCTCCCTCCCTTCCACCGTCCCTATCCCACCCCTCTAGGTGGTCACAAACAATGGAGCTGACCTCCCTGCTCTATGCAGCTGCTTCCCACTAGCTATCTATTTTACGTTTGGTAGTGTATATATGTCCATGCCACTCTCTCACTTTGTCCCAGCTTACCCTTCCCCCTCCCCGTATCCTCAAATCCATTCTCTAGTAGGTCTGCATCTTTATTCCCATCTTGCCCCTAGGTTCTTCTGACCATTTTATTTTTCTTTCTTTCTTTTTTTTTTTTAGATTCCATATATATGTATTAGCATATGGTACTTGTTTTTCTCTTTTTGACTTACTTCACTCTGTATGACAGTCTCTGGGTCCATCCACCTCACTACAAATAGATCAATTTTGTTCCTTTTTATGGCTGACTAATATTCCATTGTATATATATGTGCCACATCTTCTTTATCTATTCATCTCTTGATGGACACTTAGGTTGCTTCCATGTCCTGGCTACTGTAAATAGAGCTGCAATGAACATTTTGGTGCATGACTCTTTTTGAATTATGATTTTCTCAGGGTGTATGCCCAGTAGTGGGATTGCTGGGTCATATGGTAGTTCTATTTGTAGTTTTTTAAGGAACCTCCATACTGTTCTCCATAGTGGCTGTATCAATTTACATTCCCACCAACAGTGCAAGAGGGTTCCCTTTTCTCCACACCCTCTCCAGCATTTATTGTTTGTACACTTTTTGATGATGGCCATTCTGATCGGTGTGAGGTGATACCTCATTGTAGTTTTGATTTGCATTTCTCTAATGAGTAGTGATATTGAGCGTTCTTTCATGTGTCTGTTGGCCATCTATATGTCTTCTTTGGAGAAATGTCTATTTAGGTCTTCTGCCCATTTTTGGATTGGGTTGTTTGTTTTTTTGATATTGAGGTGCATGTGTTGCTTATGTGTTTTGGAGATTAGTCCTTTGTCAGTTGCTTCATTTGCAAATATTTTCTCCCATTCTGAGGGTTGTCTTTTTGTCTTGTGTATGGTTTCCTTTGCTGTGCAAAAGCTTTGAAGTTCCATTAGGTCCCATTTGTTTATTTTTGTTTTTATTTCCATTTCTCTAGGAGGTGGGTCCAAAAGGATCTTGCTGTGATTTATGTAATTGACTATTTTAAACAGCTGCAGCTTGCTTGATGAAATGACTATCTGTAAAGATTTTATTATTACATTGGAAAAAATTAAAAAGGATCATGATATAATATTTGTATCACTTTAAATCACCCATGAGTTAAAATATAAATTCTAGATTTATGGAGAATAAATCATCTTTAGACTATTTGACTGAAAAGGGTAGACTTTGAGGAACAACAGCAAAAACAAAACACCCTGTAAATACAGGTGTGTACTTGGAGAGTCACTGAAACTTACATTTCTTCTGAATTCTTCCAAATGAGTGTTGAATTAACATTTTTATCAGAATAATAAAAGCATTAATGGTCCAGGGTTGACAACAGTTGATTTTGTGATGATAAGATGATCCTTTGTAGTAACTGTATGAGTTTTCCTTGACACAAGACTAAGCGCTTCTGATCTATTCACTGAAGTGCAAATACCTGAAATTATTCATGCTTTCCTACTCAATGTATTATTAGGGTTTTCCTCTCACTTTTTTTTTTTAACATGTTGTTTGGGAGAAATAAAGATCTTTAACTTTTATTGAGAGGGGAGATGAATTTTCTAATCCTAGTATATGACCACTTGATGCCAATAAAATGGGTGCTTTCACTGTATTATTTAGGGGAATTCAGCGGGTCCCTTTTGTACCAGGACACAATAGAGTATTCATGATTATTGGATTTTTTTTATATGAATACCTTGAGTAATTGCCCATAGAGTACTAATGCCATCAGGCCTTCTGCCACATGTAATTTCTCTTTTCTGGGATGTCTCCCTGTGCATGCCATGGCCACATCCCATTTTCTGAGGGGTGGTTCCCTACAAATGGGCTTCCCCCCGCTTTGTGCCATGGAGCTCTCGCATTTGAAACACTGCTCAATGGAACAGTGAAGGGCCTCTGAGGAAGAGGCGGCTTTCAGTGGACCAGCTAGGAGTTTTCAAAGTGGCCTGGTCCACAAGCTCTGCACTGCAACATTATTCTGCTGAATAATAATTGGCAGTTATTCAGCTACTTTTTCTTTTGGCGTCTGAATGTATAGCATATGGAAAACAGATGCAAGGAGAGACAGAAACAGGAAAAGTCAGTAAACAGAGACCATGAATCAGTAAAGTTCATAAATTAGAGTTAAGTGATTGTCAGAAGCAGAAAATACTGGCAGAGCCTCCATGGTGGTGGGACACTAGAATAGGTTATCTCTTCATAGTGAGGTTTGAGTAAATTGGATCTCTTTCTTTAGATTTTCTCAGTTGTTTAGATAGTCTGCAATAAAGGAGTGTTACTTTCATGATCAGGACAATATATGCAAATAGCATAAATATACCTAAAGTTTTGAAAAGAATTACTAGCTTGATTTAACTAGATTTTCCTTTGTTTATCATCATGACTCTGCCAAAGCTACTGCATCTGTTGCTTTATGAATGGAATACTGATTGGGTGAACTAAAATACAGTTTTTTTAGATCTCATATTTAGGCTGCTGTAAAAAGCCTAGTTTCTCAGTAAAAGCCAGACATAGGTTTCTACCACGTGTTTTCAGCTCAGGGACAGTTTGTGGACGATGGGGGGTTTTAGCATGGTAGTGATCAAGTTTAATTCTCCAGCTGTCCCTTTAACCATCTGGTTTTGTCTAAGGAATGTAATTCTACACCTCTCAGTTATTCTTTTTTCCACTTAGGTTTCTCTGTCGTAATGGATGTCTTTGACATTGTGACTGGAGCCAAAGGGATTCCATATATGCTTCTCATTCAGTGTTCCAAGGTGTTAAGAGATACACATTTTTTGCTGAGGAAGAGCTGTGAGCTTTTTCCTCTCATTAGTATAAGCTAGATTTATGCCAGGTTTATCCAAATGCTACCAGATGATTAATAAGAACATATAATCACCATGCTCAAAAATTTGCCAATGTGGGATGAGATTTCAGAATCTTACTTCAAACCTGGACTTTAAAAATAATTTATTCCAACTCTATTATTATAGGGATGAGTAAATGTTGTTCAAGACAAGTAAAGTCACTTGCCAAGATTATAGGAAAGTCGTGACACAGTAGCTTCCAGATCTATATCCTCCTGTTTCTAGCCGGATGCTAGTTCTGCCATGATGTAAGAGAGACACATCCCATTCATCTTTTATTCCAACATTTAATATAGTTCCTGACACATAGTGGGGGCTTAATTAATGTCATTTATATGCATCATTGAATACTGAGTACATTCTGTATCACATATCAGGGACATGTACAATTTTTCTTTGGAGAAGCTTTTATTTCCACAGTATACATTGTTATGGCAATTTTTCATGCTGATATATGTTTAACATCAAATAGCATTCATTAATATACACAAAATTGTGCCTGGCACTCTGCCAGGATCTGTCCAAAGAAAATAATATAAAATTAGCCTTGTCTTTCTAAAGATTTAATCTCTCACACAGTCCAGAGAGAGAGAGAGAGAGAGACTTCAAGAAAGTGCTGAGCGCTTGAATACCTGAGGCAAAGCATGTATCAAAGACCAAAAGGCAGAGCCACTATTTCCCAAGTCAGTGTCGAGAAATAACGCTGTCTTTAGGAAGACTCTGGGAAGAAAAGCACTGCTACTGACCCGAAATTTCCACTCACTGATGAGCCATGTTAGTTAAGATGGGGACAGATTTCTCTGAAGTGCTATCGCCAGTATCAACTTTGAGTTTTCCTGTGTCATCTGAAGGCTTCATCATTATCTAAGATGTTGGCTTTCTTGGTGCCCTTTTCCATTTTTTTTTTTTTTTTTTGCGGTACGCGCGCCTCTCACCGTTGTGGCCTCTCCTGTTGCGGAGCACAGGCTCCGGACGCGCAGGCCCAGCGGCCAGGCTCACGGGCCCAGCTGCTCCACGGCATGTGGGATCCTCCCGGACCGGGGCACGAACCCGTGTCCCCTGCATCGGCAGGCGGACTCTCAACCACTGCACCACCAGGAAAGCCCCCCCTTTTCTACTCTTGAACTCTCACTTGTGCCTGTGATCTATGATCCTCTTTTTGATTTATCTTTATTATTAGCCCGTTTTCCTAGTAAGAGAGATGTTTAATTCTGCTCAGATTTCTCCTCTTGCATTCCTAACGGGCCTTACACTATCTTTCTGTTTATCATTATTCTCTTGGCCTCTGTTTGTCTAGCTGTACTTTGGCCAATTAAATGTACAGGAGCACAGATGCCAAAGATATATAAAGAAGCAGCTGTTAGTGTAAATGTCTGGTTTAGGATGGGGTCATGGAATTTTCCAGTAAGGCTAGGTCTTGAACAATTCCATGGCCCCATGATAAACCAGACATTCACACTAACAGCTGCTTCTGTAACTACCTTTGAAATCTGTCCCCCTGTGCATTATTATTCTTTCAGCATTTCTAAAGGGTTAACCTCTAAAGTCCATCCTTGTATATATGATCTCTGGTTAAAATGAACATAGAAAGCAGTATGGTCTGTATTAATTAAAAGGTCCTTTAAGGGATCAATGCCAAAAGCTGGATAGATGAAAGCTTGCCAAATGCCCAGGACCAGAAACTTAATTGCACTTTTCTATAGCAAGACTTCTATGGACTATCACACTCAAATGTATGACCATCCCTTAATTTTGTGCTAATGCATAAAATGAGGGTCCTGCTTGTCTTTGTGGAGTTTGTGTGAAGATAGGGCTCCTAATCTGTGTGAAGATAGGGCTCCTAATATGATGTCATTGGGAAATAAATCAGATGTTGTAGATGAGTCTGTCTGTATACTTGATATGTTTATGTAAATATATATGCATTCATATTTAATGACCACAATATATGAGAATTACAATGAGTTTTTAACATGGTAGTATTCTAATTCTAGGATTGTTGCTGTTTCTTTGTACAGCTTCAAAAGGAACCATTACACAAATCTGAAAACAAAACAGTCAAGTTGAAGTCATTTGTGTTTACTCTATCTTCTGAGACTATCAAGCTAATTATACTGCTAGGTATCCTTCGAAAATTGAAATTGTATTTTGCTGCTTGCAACTGCATTGTACTACAAAATATGTGGCCATGGAATGACCATCCCAATGGCTACTGAACAGACATTTTTCTTTGCCAAGTCACAGAGAGGAGTAACAAGGTGGATATAATGTTTATAAAGTGCAAAAGTCAATCCGTTTACAGTTCCTGGTTCCCTGGTATGCAGTGGAGTGCCCATTGAGATTTTGAAAAAGAGTTAATTAGGGTATTCCTACCTATCTTCTCATAATTTGCCAATATTGGTTTCATGACTATTTCAAGTAGAAAACAAATCAGCTTTAAACTGGTAGCTTTTTCAGTAAGTAGATGATACAGGTAGATAGGCAAAATTGAAATCATGGCTTAATCTAGCCAAAAGAGATACATGGAAAATTGATAGTACATTCTGGAAGATCTTGAGCCATACTACTCTGAAGCATTTTCTTGCACTTACCCTTCCTTGTGTCAAATACTTAACTACTAACTTAGGTGTACAATGAAGAAAAGGAACTCAGGAAATCTCTCCAAGACATGCATATACTCACAATGCCATTAATTGATTAACCAATTAATCATTTAAGTAAATCACAGTTTATTTGTGTACCTTCCATGTGGCAAGCATTTCAGTAGTTCTGGTTTTATAAGAGATAAACATGAGAAACCATTTATGTATGTCCACTGAGAGCTCAAAGGCTACTGTGGGAATGAGACCAATAAATGGACAATTATAAGGCTGGGTTCCAGTTTCATGAATAGGAGTTTACACAAGGAGACTGAAATCTGTGAGAAGATTTATAGAATTTAGATCTAGAAAGGATTGTTCAAGGCAAGGGACTGCACCAGAGGGGGGTGCATTACTTGCTGTGTAACTGCTGCCTGGTGACATCTTACTGGTCTTTTTAATCTAATAACATTTCAGAGGCTTGTTCTGTATATATAGGGAGCAGATTCTGTCATTTCCTCTCATGCTTGCTGTATAAGACCGATATAATCTTGTGTCACCCTCTTCTCTGAAGAATAGATATTGGACATCAGGGTATGTGTGTGAATTTAAGTGGTCTCCGGTACAAATGTTTCAGAGCTCCCCAACATAGATCCAAGTCTTTCAATAATAATTTCTTGGTATCGTATATTGTAGGTTGTCCAGGGGCCACTAAATAAAAGATAAAATCAGTGGATTAAAACTCCCAAATAATGTGAAAATATCACCACTTCTGGCTCTCAGGTAGTGCTGTCACCTTCTTTCTAATGGATATGCTTATCATCGTGATGGGAGAAGAGACAATTTGGAAGGGATTGGGGAGGGATTTGCAGTTTGGAAAAGGGGTAACCTCATATAAATTTTGGTCATAGTTTACTTCAATATTAATAATAAATATCCTAACAATATACTTAGTATAGCAAACTCTTATGTATCTAACCAGTATTCCTAGTGCTTAATGTATATTAATTCTTTTGCTCATTTTAACAGCACTGTGATGTACTTTTTATATCACTGCATTTTATATGTAAGAAAATAGAGGCAAAACGAGGTCAAGGTTATCTAGGACCACAGTGCCAGCATCTGGTTTTAGGTATTAACTCTTCAACATTATACTTAGTGCCTCTGAATTTATGATGCCCTGCTCTTTCTCCCATGCTGTGCTTGGTGTTTGTTGTAGTTCTGTTAATTTTTCAGTTGAATCATCTGTTTTCCAGGTGTTCAATCATACCACAATGTATTTTTATACCATTAATTTTTATTTTTCTCTCTCTAATTTCTTGTTTTTATCTAATTATGTTGGCAGTACCTCCAGAATAATAGTTGTGATAGTAGGCATTTTGCTTAAGTAAAATGCTTCAATCTTTTCCCCCAGTATGTGTGATGTTGGCTTTGAGGTCTAGCCAGCCAGACTGTAGAAAATTAAGGTTCATATGGGAAAGCAACTTCAGTAATCCAGATGACAGTGTGAAGAGAAGTATTGAGAGTTTGACTTATTTTGCAGGTTGAGTTGATAGAATTTCCTGATGAATTGGGTTTGGATTTGGTGTGCAAGAGAAAGAGAGGATTCAAGATTCAAGGATGACTCTTTTGTTTTTTTTTTGTTTGTTTGTTTTGTTTTGTTTTGTCTGGACAACAGAAAATTAAAAAAATTATACTACCTACCAGGGTGTGCAAAGTGTGGGAGGAGCAGGCTTGGTGGAAAGAACAGGAACTTTTTCTTTAACATGTGCAGCAGTCAGGGTTCTCCAGAGACACAGAATCAATAGGAGATGAGAGACAGATAGATGATAGAGAGATAGATAGATAGATAGATAGATAGATAGATAGATGATACATAGATTTTAAGAAATTGGCTCAAGGAATTGTAGGGCTGGCAAATCTAAAATTTGCAGGGCAGGCCAGCAGGTTGGACGTTTCGGCAAGAGTTGATATTGCAGTGTTGAGTCTGAAGGCAGTCTAGAGGCAGAATTCCTTCCTTTTTAGAGAACCTCAGTCTTTCCTTTTAAGGCTTCAACTGATTGGATGAGGCCTGTGCACTATATGAAGGATAATTTACTTCCCTTAAAGTTTATTGATTTCAATACTAATCACTTCTAAAAAAACATACCTTAACCACAACATCCAGACTGGCGTTTGACCAAACAAGTGGACATTATAACCTAGCCAAGTTGACACATAACATTAACCATCACAACATGTTAAGTTTTAGATGCCTATTAGACATCCAAGTAGAACTTTCAAATAGCCAGTGAATGTACCCATCTAGTTATCAAGAGAGAAATCCAAGCAGGAGACATAAATTCCCCATTCATTACAATGTAGAAATCAATAAAGCTTTGCCACTGGATAAGAAAATCTTGTCCCAGAGTTCAAGTGGAGAAAGTGTTAATGCAGCTGATGTGTCTAGTAAAAGTTTGAAAATTAGACTGTTGGTTACAGTGTTATACAGGTCATCATTGTCCTTGATAAGAGCAGTTTCCATGGGGAAGTAAAGGTATAAGCTTGACTGAAGTGAAACCAAGGAAGAATGAGAGAAGACAAATTAGAAACAGCTCTTCCAAGCACTTTTGTTGTAAGGAAGAACATCCGGAAGAGACAGTAGCTATGGATGAAGGGAGTCGTGGAATCAAATTATTTTTTTTTAATACACATACATTGTAGCATGCTATATATTGATGGGAATAATCTAGGAAAGAGGGAAAGATTGATGCAAGAAAAAGAAATGCAGTTGATAGAGATTTGTCCTGCAGATGAAAAGGATAGAATTTAGGTCTCAAAAGGAGGTATGATCAGAGAGTGGAACAAGGTACTTGATCCACAACCACAGGGAAGACAACGCACATAGGAACAGACAGGTACATAGGGCTCTGGGAGAATGAGATAGGACTATTCTGATGACTGATTTTCTCTGTGAAGGAATGCCATCTGGTGAAAGTAAAGATGAGGGAGGAGGTATTGCGTATTTGAGGAAAGAGGAAAATATATGAATTGTCTTAAGAGAGTGGTACATTTGTACAATCTAGAAACAGCTATTCCTTCAAAATGATGCTTTTCTGTCATCTGCCAGAAAATTGCTAAAATAAATAAACAAATCTACAATGACTGTGAATGTAAATGGAACCCTCTGTAGTTGGGCAGTGCCCCACAAATACATGCTGATGCTAGTTTTAGGAAAATATGGTAGGAAATCCTAGTATTCTTTTGTTGAGTGAATGAATTTAAAACATAATAATTGCCTTAAAAGGAAACTAATGAGATCTATTTAAGATGGATGATGAAGGTTATATGTATATTTTGGTCTTTGAGATATACCAAAATTAGGAATAGAATTGAGATAAAGCCCACCATTAGCTTCATGATTTAATGTTTTGCCCAATTTATCACAGTATCCAAATTATTAAAGTAAGCTTTCAAACGTTTATTTTAAAATAGGCCATCCTTTTCTATTCTTTATGACTTAAATAAGGTGAGTCCATTTTCCCCCAAAATGTATGTGCAGCTTATAGAAAAGAAAGAACTAAAATACATTTAAAAAGTATCTAAAGCCATTAAAATGTCCCCTGGTGATATTTAAAATGAGAAATAGGGCACTACTTATTTAAGTAGTGTATTAATAATGTGGAAATGGGTTCAACCTTCTCCTCTTGGGGTTCTGGAACTTTCCTCTCGCAATTTTATCTATCCCTAGATGACATATATTGTTGTTAACTGAGAGCTAAAGAATGTCTTATGGAAGTACTTTTGAGTCAGCTTAACATATTTTATGTAAAATGCCAAATGAAAGTTATCAGAGGAAACGGTGAGGTTTTGGTGGTTTTCCAGATGATTTTGGTCCAGTACTTAGTAAACCCAGATCCTGTCCTGCTAATCATGACTCCTTCCCATGTAGGATCCTGTACCCCAGTCCTGTACATGGAGAATCTGTACATTTAAGTATGACAGTATCACTTGTACAATAGCCTTGTACATTTTTTTTTCTTTTTTTTGCGGTACGTGGGCCTCTCACTGTTGTGGCCTCTCCCATTATGGAGCACAGGCTCCGGACGTGCAGGCTCAGTGGCCATGGCTCACGGACCCAGCTGCTCCGTGGCATGTGGGATCTTCCCGGACCGGGGCACGAACCCGTGTCCCCTGCATCGGCAGGCGGACTCTCAACCAGTGGCCACCAGGGAAGCCCCCCAAACTCATTTTCTGAGGCCATTTTATCACCCTGATACTGAAGCCAGACAAGGACATTACAAGACAAGAACATTACAAGCCACTATCCCTAATGAACATAGATGTAAAATTCTCAACAAGATACTAGAAAACCATCCAAGAGCACATTAAGAGGATCATACAGCATGATCAAATGAGATTCATCCCTAGGATGCAAGGATGTTTCAATGTATAAAAATAAGTTAAAGTGGACTTCCCTGGTGGTGCAATGGTTAGGAATCCGCCTGCCAATGCAGGGGACATGGGTTTGAGCCCTGGTCCAGGAAGATCCCACATGCCGCGGAGCCACTAAGCCCGTTTGCCACAACTACTGAGCCTGTGCTCTAGAGCCTGTGAGCCACAACTACTGAGCCCACGTGCTGCAACTACTGAAGCCCGTGTGCCTAGAGCCTGTGCTCCACAACAAGAGAAGCCACCGCAATGAGAAGCCTGTGCACCACAACAAAGAGTTGCCCCCACTCGCTGCAACTAGAGAAAGCCCGCACACAGCAACAAAGACCCAACACAGCCAAAAATAAATAAAATAAATAAATAAATAATAAAAATAAATTTCTTAAAAAAAAAATATATATATAAGTTAATGTGATATACCACATTAACCAAATAAAAGACAAATATAGATCATTTCAATAGATGCAGAAAAAGCAGTTAGTAAAATTCAACATCTTTTCATGATAAAAACTCTCAACAGATTTGGTATAGAAGGAATGTTCTTCAACATAGTGAAGACCATATATGACAAGCCCACAGCTAACATAATACTCAATGGTGAAAAATTAACAGCCTTCCCTCTAAAATCAGGAACAAGACAAGGATACCCACTCATGCAATTTCTATTCCACCAAGTACTGGAAGTCCTACCCATAGCAGTTAGGCAAGAAAAAGGAAAAAAATGCATCCAGATCAAAAAGAAAGAAGTAAAATTATTTCCATTTGCAGATGACATGATCTATTTAGAAACCCCTAAAGACTATACACACACACACACACACACACACACTTAGTAGATTCAATATATGAATTTAGTAAAGTTACAGAATATAAGATCAACATACAGAAATCAATTGTATTTCTATACACTAACCACAAACTATCTGAAAGAGAAATTAAGAAAACAGTCCCATTTACAATATCATCAAATAGGTGAAAGACCTGTATACTGAAACTGTAAGATACTGACAAAAGAAATTAAAGAAGACACAAATAAATGGAAAGATATTCTATGTTCTTGGATTGGAAGAATAAATATTGTTAAAGTGTTCATCCTACCCAAATCATTCTACAGATTCAATATAATCCCTATCAATATTCAAATGACATTTTTTACAGTAATAGAAAAAAATCTATCCTAATATTTGTATGGAACACCAAAGACCTCAAATAGCCAAAACAATCTTGAGAAAGAACAAAGCTAGAGAATTTACATTTCCTGATTTCAAACTATATTATAAAGTTATAGTAATCAAGACTGTATAGTATTGGCATAAAACCATACACATAGATCAATGGAACAGAATAAAGCACCCAGCCATAAGCTCACACATATATGGTAAACTGATGTTTGACAAGGGCACCAAGAACACACAGTGGAAAAAGGTTAGCCTCTTTAATAAATGACTTTGGGAAAACTGGATATCCACATGCAAAATAATGAAACTGGATCCCTATCTTGTACCTTTCACAAAAATTAACTTGAAATGGATCAGAGACTTAAATGTAAGACCTGAAACCATAAAACTCCTAAAAGAAGACAAGGAAAAAGATCCATGACATTGGTCTTGGCATTGATTTCTTGAATAAGACATCAAAAACAGAGGCAATAAAACTTTAAATAATAAGTGGGATTACATCAAAATAAAGAGCTTCTGCACAGCAAAGGAAATGATCAATACATTGAAAAGGCAGCCTACAGAATGTAAGAAAATATATGTAATAAGAGGTTAATATCTAAAATATGTAAAACACTCATACAACTCAATAGCAAAAAAATAATAATACAATTTAAAAGTGGGCAAAGACTTGAATATTCATTTTCCAAAAAAGATATATAAATGTCTAATAGGTACATGAAAAGGTGCTTGACATCACTAATCATCAGGGAAATGTAAATCAAAACCAAGATGAAATATCATCGCATACCTATAAGGATAGCAATTATTAAAAAGACAGGAGATAAAAAATATTGTTGAGAATGTGGAGAAAAAGGAACTTTTTTACACTGTTGGTGGAAATGTAAATTGGTACAGCCATTATGGAAAACAGTATGGTGGTTCCTCAAAAACAAAAAATAGAACTACCTTATGATCTAGGAATTCCACTACTGGTTATATATTGGAAGAATTGAAATTAGTATCTTTTTTTCTTTTTTCTTTGTGGTATGCGGGCCTCTCACTGTTGTGGCCTCTCCCGTTGCAGAGCACAGTCTCCAGACGCGCAGGCCCAGTGGCCATGGCTCACAGGCCCAGCTGCTCCGCGGCATGTGGGATCCTCCTGGACCGGGGCACGAACCCGCGTTCCCTGCATCAGCAGGCGGACTCCCAACCACTGCACCACCAGGGAAGCCCTGAAATTAGTATCTTGAAGAGATTATCTGCACCTCCATGGCCACTGCAGCATTATTCACAATATCCAAGATATGGAAACAACCTAAATGTCTTTCAGTGGATGAGTGGATAAACAAAATGTGATACACACACACACACACACACACACACACACACAAAATGGAATATTATTCAGCCACAAAAAAGAAGGAAACCTGCCATGCATAAAACTGGAGGGCATTATGCTAAGTGAAATAAGCCAGACAGAGAAGGACATATATTTTATGGTATCACTTATATGTATTATCTTTTAAAAATAAAAGGCAATTTCATAGAAGCAAAGGGTAGAATTGTGGTTGTCAGAGGCTGGGGGGAGGGGGAAAATGGGTGAAGTAGATCAAAGGGTATAAATTTTCAGTTATAAGAAAAATAAGTTCTGAAGGTCTAATAGCATAGTGACTCTAGTTAATAACATGGTATCATGTACTTAAAAGTTGCTGAGAGTAGGGCTTCCCTGGTGGCGCAGTGGTTGAGAGTCTGCCTGCTGATGCAGGGGACACGGGTTCGTGCCCCAGTCCGGGAAGATCCCACATGCCGCGGAGCGGCTGGGCCCGTGAGCCATGACCGCTGAGCCTGCACGTCCGGAGCCTGTGCTCCGCAATGGGAGAGGCCATAACAGTGAGAGGCCCGCGCACAGCAAAAAAAAAAAAAAAAAAAAAAAAAAAAAAGTTGCTGAGAGTAGATCTTAAGCATTCTCACACACAAAAGAAAAGAGTTAACTATGTGAGTTGATGGATGTTTTAATTATACTGTTCTTGGTAATCATTCCACAGTGTATATGTGTATCAAATCATCACATCATACAGTTTAAAAATGTACATTTATATTTGTCATTTAGTCCTCAAAAAGTTTAAAATAAGAAAAAAAAATATTGACATGTCTCCTAGAAGTCTGTTTTTTCAAATTATTCTTTTCTAGTCACTTAGTTACCTTTGCCTCAATATTATATATTCTTTTTTTCTAGTAGGGTATGTTTTTAAAATGCAAATGAATAAACAATAAATATATATTAAAATTTAAAATAGCTCAAAAGAATATATATAATCTCCAATAATATATACGTATATATGTTAGAGATTCAAAAAATGTATTTTAATGACAAAAGTGAGTGGGTGATAACTAATTTATATAGTAATTAAGACCTTGTCATGGTCATCAGTCTCAAAGAAAGCGACATTAAGTATTGCTAAGGTCAATTTAAGTGATTTGAAGTTTTGACTAACAGGTTATAATCAATTATTTGTAGAAGGGGATTGTGTTGAGTCTGCACCAATGGGCTATTTACAAAGGGCACTCTACCTTACCTAATGTGTCTGAAAGGCAAAATATGTGCATATTCACCTGACCGGAAAAGAGAAGTGGGTTAGATAGGAATGAATGGAGGATGAAGTATTGTACTTTTCAAAATGCAGAGAACGCTTTGCAGGGAAGCAATTCCATGACTCAGTTCTAAGGAGAGCAGAGGCACAGCTGGAAGAAGGGATCTAGAAGAAACTGCAGTTTGACAGGAGGTGCTGACCCCTAAGAGTTTTATTCCAGTATCTATTTGACTGCTTTCAGAAGAGGAGTAATGAGTTTGCCAAATTGAATGAGATGGCCAGTGACATATGGAAAGGGTTTTTAGATAAATATATGTTGGACCATTAGAGAAACTGATCCAGGTATTAAAAATGACTTTGAATTCAAATTCTTAAGATAACAAATGCCTAACATGGTGACTGCCATTAAAGAACATCTTTCTTTCTCTGCTAAAACCTCTGTGGAAACTACATGTTTGCTCAAGATTATTTACTCTTGCCTCTTAAAATATTGTTGCCTAAAACTGAACTAAAGATTCTCTGTCTGGCATCAGTGCTAGTTTTGTTCTTCCTTAAGTGTTTGAGGGAGAGGAATGGTGATGAAGGAGAGGGGGAATCGTTTTATCACCAGGGGCTTGCTGCAGGCCACATTTTTCCTGTGAGGCTTTGACTAGGCTAAGCAATAAACATGGGAGGGACCTGAATATTTTCACCCATACAGTGAATTGTAGGAGAAGCTGAGGTGATACAAATTGTCAAGAAAAGGGAGCAGTGTAAGACTGATTTAGAATCCATAGTGGACTGTGTATGATAAAAGATACTATTGTATCTAAAGATAAAGGTACTATTGTAGTATCTAAAGATACTATTGTATACTCTTTGTGAAATTATAATTTTCACGTTTTTTTGGGGGGAGAGTGGATGATCTAATATTGCAGTTTCTAACAATTTTAACATGCAGGCTTTTAACTAGCAATACCACTTCTAGGAACTTTCAAAGTGATATTTCTTATAACATTATTTATAACAATGAAACAAAACTAAAATTCTACAAATAAGGAAGTCGCTACAAAATTTAAGTAATACCTTAGAATATTTTGCCACTTTTAAAAAAGTGAACTACATGTATATAACAAGGTAAAAAGTAGTTCAGTCCATTTGTTTTTAAAAGATTGATGATTGATTGCTTGATAGGTAGAAGAACTAAAGGGAAAGGCAGAAAGGATTGATGAATGTATAGAAGGAAGAAAGGAAAGATGCATGCATAAAAAAGAAATCGAAATGATACATGTTAATTTTTTTTGTTTTGTTTTGTTTGCGGTACACGGGCCTCTCACTGTTGTGGCCTCTCCCGTCGCGGAGCACAGGCTCCGGACGCGCAGGCTCAGCGGCCATGGCTCACGGGCCCAGCCGCTTCGCGGCACGTGGGATCTTCCCGGACCAGGGCACGACCCCATGTCCCCTGCATCGGCAGGCAGACTCTCAACCACTGCGCCACCAGGGAAGCCCCCGTGTTAATTTTTAACTGTGGTTATTTTTGTGAATAAAATTATGGTGAATAAAGGAGGAATTTTTTTCTTTATACATTTAAGGTTTGTTTTCCTCCAAACTCCTCATATTACTTTTGAAGTATGTTAGATAAGAAAAGCATCTGAATATGCTTTTCTTATTTGGGGCCTACTATTGTATTTAAATGAAATTATATTTATTAATATACCCCTCACTTTATTTGAAAAAACAACTTAAGGTTTACAAGGATACATAAAATTCAACAAGCTAACATAAATACAGTGTTTGGGAAAAAATAAATGATAAGATGGGGTATGATCATAAAATCGAGTAGTAATGAGGCCTAAAAATGCATAGCATACAGTCTAAAATGTGGTTCCATGCTGGCATAGAAGAAGAGCTCAAGAGAGGAGAGATTTACTTTATGTGCATAAAAATAAAAGCCAAATGCACTTCCCAGACACAATATCTGTAGTGTCTCCAGGACTTTAAAAAACTTACGCATATTTTACAAATAGAATCAGCATTAAGTAAGAGACTGACTTATATGCCCACTTCCTTAGCATCAGATCTTGTCAGGAACCTTCACTTGGTCTACTTTGTCTTAATACATATAGAAACATAACATTTCCCTCAGAAAAACAAACAGGTTGAGAGCATTAACAGTGCAAGGAAGGTAATAGAACAGACATTTATTAAGAGACATTCAGAATCTTGAATGACTCATGATTATCACACTCTACACTGTTGAAAAAGACATCCATTAGTACTGGGTTCGGTTTTTATTTCATTTTTTGAATATGTATATAAACAACCTAGGCTGTGTTCAGAGGAGTGTGTGTGACCAGTAGGGTAAAAGCAGTATATCTGACAAAGAGTTGAAGGAAGTGTTCTGTTGTAGAGGTCTTAAAAAAAGAGGGGGGACACAAGGACTGTGTGATGTCTATTTTCAAGTACTTAAAAGGAAAGTGCCAAGAGGAAAATGAATGAAATGGATGAATAAACCAGGGCCTGCAGTTGGAGGTTAGAAGGCAGTAGATTTGGGTTTGATCTAAGAAAAGGTTTTCTTTCTTTTTTTTTTTTAATTAAATCAGTTATACATATACATATGTTCCCATATCCCTTCCCTTTTGCGTCTCCCTCCCACCCTCCCTATCCCACCCCTCCAGGCGGTGACAAAGCACCGAGCTGATCTCCCTGTGCTATGCGGCTGCTTCCCACTAGCTATCTACCTTATGTTTGGTAGTATATATATGTCCATGCCACTCTTTCACTTTGTCACAGCTTACCCTTCCCCCTCCCCATATCCTCAAGTCCATTCTCAAGTAGGTCTGTGTCTTTATTCCTGTCTTGCCCCTATGTTCTTCATGACATTTTTATTCTTAAATTCCATATATATGTGTCAGCATACAGTATTTGTCTTTCTCTTTCTGACTTACTTCACTCTGTATGACAGACTCTAGGTCCATCCACCTCATTACAAATAGCTCAATTTCGTTTCTTTTTATGGCTGAGTAATATTCCATTGTATATATGTGCCACATCTTCTTTACCCATTCATCCAATGATGGACACTTAGGTTGTTTCCATCTCCGGCTACTGTAAATAGGGCTGCTATGAATATTTTGGTACATGTCTCTTTTTGAATTATAGTTTTCTCAGGGTATATGCCCAGTAGTGGGATTGCTGGGTCATATGGTAGTTCTATTTGTAGTTTTTTAAGGAACCTCCATACCGTTCTCCATAGTGGCTGTACCAATTCACATTCCCACCAGCAGTGCAAGAGTGTTCCCTTTTTTCCACATCCTCTCCAGCATTTATTGTTTCTAGATTTTTTGATGATGGCCATTCTGACGGGTGTGAGATGATATCTCATTGTAGTTTTGATTTGCATTTCTCTAATGAGTAAAGATGTTGAGCATCCTTTCATGTGTTTGTTGGCAGTCTGTATATCTTCTGTGGAGAAATGTCTGTTTAGGTCTTCTGCCCATTTTTGGATTGGGTTGTTTGTTTTTTTGTTATTGAGCTGCATGAGCTGCTTATAAATTTTGGAGATTAATCCTTTGTCAGTTGCTTCATTTGCAAATATTTTCTCCCATTCTGAAGGTTGTCTTTTGGTCTTGTTTATGGTTTCCTTTGCTGTGCAAAAGCTTTGAAGTTTCATTAGGTCCCATGTGTTTATTTTTGTCTTTATTTCCATTTCTCTAGGAGGTGGGTCAAAAAGGATCTTGCTGTGATTTATGTCATAGAGTGTTCTGCCTATGTTTTCCTCTAGGAGTTTGATAGTGTCTGGCCTTACATTTAGGTCTTTAATCCATTTTGAGCTTATTTTTGTGTATGGTGTTAGGGAGTGATCTAATCTCATACTTTTACATGTCCCTATCCAGTTTTCCCAGCACCACTTATTGAAGAGGCTGTCTTTTCTCCACTGTACATTCCTGCCTCCTTTATCAAAGATAAGGTGACCATATGTCCGTGGGTTTATCTCTGGGCTTTCTATCCTGTTCCATTGATCTATCTTTCTGTTTTTGTGCCAGTACCATACTGTCTTGATTACTGTAGCTTTGTAGTATAGTCTGAAGTCAGGGAGCCTGATTCCTCCAGCTCCATTTTTCGTTCTCAAGATTGCTTTGGCTATTCGGGGTCTTTTGTGTTTCCATACAAATTGTGAAATTTTTTGCTCTAGTTCTGTGAAAAATGCCAGTGGTAGTTTGATAGGGATTGCATTGAATCTGTAGATTGCTTTGGGTAGTAGAGTCATTTTCACAATGTTGATTCTTCCAATCCAAGAACATGGTACATCTCTCGAACTATTTGTATCATCTTTAATTTCTTTCATCAGTGTCTTATAATTTTCTGCATACAGGTCTTTTGTCTCCTTAGGTAGGTTTATTCCTAGATATTTTATTCTTTTTGTTGCAATGGTAAATGGGAGTGTTTCCTTGATTTCACTTTCAGATTTTTCATCATTAGTATATAGGAATGCCAGAGAATTCTGTGCATTAATTTTGTATCCTGCAACTTTACCAAATTCATTGATTAGCTCTATTAGTTTTCTGGTAGCATCTTTAGGATTCTCTATGTATAGTATCATGTCATCTGCAAACAGTGACAGCTTTACTTCTTCTTTTCCGATTTGGATTCCTTTTATTTCCTTTTGTTCTCTGATTGCTGTGGCTAAAACTTCCAAAACTATGTTGAATAAGAGTGGTGATAGTGGGCAACCTTGTCTTGTTCCTGATCATAGTGGAAATGGTTTCAGTTTTTCACCATTGAGGACAATGCTGGCTGTGGGTTTGTCATATATGGCCTTTATTATGTTAAGGAAAGTTCCCTCTATGCCTACTTTCTGCAGGGTTTTTATCATAAATGGGTGTTGAATTTTGTCAAAAGCTTTCTCTGCATCTATTGAGATGATCATATGGTTTTTCTCCTTGAATTTGTTAATATGGCGTATCATGTTGATTGATTTGCGTATATTGAAGAATCCTTGCATTCCTGGAATAAACCCCACTTGATCATGGTGTAAGATCCTTTTAATGTGCTGTTGGATTCTGTTTGCTAGTATTTTGTTGAGGATTTTTGCATCTATGTTCATCAGTGATATTGGCCTGTAGTTTTCTTTCTTTGTGACATCCTTGTCTGGTTTTGGTATCAAGGTGATGGTGGCCTCGTAGAATGAGTTTGGGAGTGTTCCCCCCTCTGCTATATTTTGGAAGAGTTTGAGAAGGATAGGTGTTAGCTCGTCTCTAAATGCTTGATAGAATTCACCTGTGAAGCCATCTGGTCCTGGGCTTTTGTTTGTTGGAAGATTTTTTATCACAGTTTAAATTTCAGTGCTTGTGATTGGTCTGTTCATATTTGCTATTTCTTCCTGATTCAGTCTTGGCAGGTTGTGCATTTCTAAGAATTGGTCCATTTCTTCCAGGTTGTCCATTTTATTGGCATAGAGTTGCTTGTAGTAATCTCTCATGATCTTTTGTATTTCTGCAGTGTCAGTTGTTACTTCTCCTTTTTCATTTCTAATTCTATTGATTTGAGTCTTCTCCCTTTTTTTCTTGATGAGTCTGGCTAATGGTTTATCAATTTTGTTTATCTTCTCAAAGAACCAGCTTTTAGTTTTATTGATCTTTGCTATCATTTCCTTCATTTCTTTTTCATTTATTTCTGATCTGATTTTTATGATTTCTTTCCTTCTGCTAACTTTGGGATGTTTTTGTTCTTCTTTCTCTAATTGCTTTAGGGGCAAGGTTAGGTTGTTTATTCGAGATGTTTCCTGTTTGTTAAGGTGGGATTGTATTGCTATAAACTTCCCTCTTAGAACTGCTTTTGCTGCATCCCATAGGTTTTGCGTGGTCGTGTCTCCATTGTCATTTGTTTCTCGGTATTTTTAAATTTCCTCTTTGATTTCTTCAGTGATCACTTCATTATTAAGTAGTGTATTGTTTAGCCTCCATGTGTTTGTAGTTTTTACAGCTCTTTTCCTGTAATTGATATCTAGTCTCATAGCATTGTGGTCAGAAAAGATACTTGATACAATTTCAATTTTCTTAAATTTACCAAGGCTTGATTTGTGACCCAAGATATGATCTATCCTGGAGAATGTTCCATGAGCACTTGAGAAAAATGTGTATTCTGTTGTTTTTGGATGGAATGTCCTATAAATATCAATTAAGTCCATCTTGTTGAATGTATCATTTAAAGCTTGTGTTTCCTTATTTATTTTCATTTTGGATGATCTGTCCATTGGTGAAAGTGGGGTGTTAAAGTCCCCTACTATGAGTGTGTTACTGTCGATTCCTCCTTTTATGGCTGTTAGTATTTGCCTTATGTATTGAGGTGCGCCTGTATTTGGTGCATAAATATTTACAATAGTTATATCTTCTTCTTGGATCGATCCCTTGATCATTATGTAGTGTCCTTCTTTGTCTCTTCTAGTAGTCTTTATTTTAAAGTCTATTTTGTCTGATATGAGAATTGCTAGTCCAGCTTTCTTTTGGTTTCCATTTGCATGGAATATCTTTTTCCATCCCCTTACTTTCAGTCTGTATGTGTCTCTAGGTCTGAAGTGGGTCTCTTGTAGACAGCATATATATGGGTCTTGTTTTTGTATCCATTCAGCCAATCTGTATCTTTTGGTGGGAGCATTTAGTCCATTTACATTTAAGGTAATTATTGATATGTATGTTCCTATTCACATTTTCTTCATTGTTTTGGGTTCATTATTGAAGGTATTTTCCTTCTGTTGTGTTTCTTGCCTAGAGAATTTCTTTTAGCATTTGTTGTAAAGCTGGTTTGGTGGTGCTGAACTCTTTCAGCTTTTGCTTGTCTGTAAACGTTTTAATTTCTCCATCAAATCTGAATGAGATCCTTGCTGGGTAGAGTTGCAGGTTTTTCTCCTTCATCACTTCAATTATGTCCTGCCACTCCCTTCTGGCTTGTAGAGTTTCTGCTGAGAGGTCAGCTGTTAACCTGATGGGGATTCCCTTGTGTGTTATTTGTTGTTTTTGCCTTGCTGCTGTTAATATGATTTCTTTGTGTTTAATTTTTGACAGTTTGATTAATATGTGTCTTGGCGTATTTCTCCTTGGATTTATTCTGTATGGGACTCTCTGTGCCTCCTGGACTTGATTAACTATTTCCTTTCCCATATTAGGGAAGTTTTCAACTAGAATCTCTTCAAATATTTTCTCAGTCCCTTTCTTTTTCTCTTCTTCTTCTGGAACCCCTATAATTCGAATGTTGGTGCGTTTAATGTTGTCCCAGAGGTCTCTGAGACTGTCCTCTGTTCTTTTCATTCTTTTTTCTTTATTTTGCTCTGCAGCAGTTATTTCCACTATTTTATCTTCCACCTCACTTATCCGTTCTTCTGCCTCAGTTATTCTGCTATTGATCCCATCTAGAGTATTTTTTATTTCATGTATTGTGTTTTTAATCGATGCTTGATTCATCTTTAGTTCTTCTAGGTCCTTGTTAACTGTTTCTTGCATTTTGTCTATTCTATTTCCAAGATTTTGGATCTGGGAAATAGAATCTTGGATCATCTTTACCATCATTATTCTGAATTCTTTTTCAGGTAGACTGCCTATTACCTCTTCATTTGTTAGATCTGGTGGGTTTTTATCTTGCTCCTTCTCCTGCTGTGTGTTTTTCTGTCTTCTCATTTTGCTTATGTTACTGGGTTTGGGGTCTCCTTTTTGCAGGCTGCAGGTTCGTAGTTCCCGTTGTTTTTGGTGTCTGTCCCCAGTGGCTAAGGTTGGTTTAGTGGGTTGTGTAGGCTTCCTGGTGGAGGAGAGTAGTGCCTGTGTTCTGGTGGATGAGGCTGGATCTTGTCTTTTTGGTGGGCAGGTCCACGTCTGGTGGTGTGTTTTGGGGTGTCTGCGGACTCTTTATGATTTTAGGCCACCTCTCTGCTAATGGGTGGTGTTGTGTTCCTGTCTTGCTAGTTGTTTGGCATAGGGTGTCCAGCACTGTAGCTTGCTGGTCGTTGAGTGAAGCTGGGTGCTGGTGTTGAGATGGAGATCTCTGGAAGATTTTCACCATTTGATATTATGTGCAGCTGGGAGGTCTCTTGTGGACCAGTGTCCTGAAGTTGGCTCTCCCACCTCAGAGGCACAGCACTAACTCCTGGCTCCTCAATTTGGGGTGATTTGTTGTCTATTCATGTATTCCACAGAGGCAGGGTACATCAAGTTGATTGTGGAGCTTTAATCCACTGCGTCTGAGGCTGCTGGGAGAGGTTTCCCTTTCTCTTCTTTGTTCTCACAGCTCCTGGGTTTCAGCTTTGGATTTGGCCCCGCCTCTGCGTGTAGGTCGCCGCAGGGTGTCTCTTCTTTGCTCAGACAGGACAGGGCTAAAGGAGCAGCCTCTTCAGGGACTCTGGGTCACTCAGGCCCGGCGGGAGGGAGGGGCACGGAATGCGGGGCGAGCCTGCAGCGGCAGAGGTTGGCGTGACGTTGCACCAGCCGAGGCACGCCGTGCGTTCTCCCAGGGAAGCCGCCCCTGTATCTCGGGACCCCGGCAGTGGCGGGCTGCACAGGCTCCCGGAAGGGCGGTGTGGACAGTGACCTGTGCTCGCACACCGGCCTCCCGGCGGTGGCAGCAGCAGCCCCAGCGTCCCACGCCCGTCACTGGGCTCCGCCCTTTCAGTCGTGACTCGCGCCTGTCTGTGGAGCCCCTTTAAGCAGTGCTCTTAATCCCCTCTCCTCGCGCACCAGGAAACCAAGAGGGAAGAAAAAGTCTCTTGCCTCTTTGGCAGCTCCAGTTTTCCCGGACTCCCTGCCGGCTAGCTGTGGCACACCAGCCCCCTTCAGGCTGTGTTCACGCCGCCAGCCCCAGTCCTCTCCCTGCGCTCCGACCGAAGCCCTAGCCTCAGCTTCCAGCGCCGCCTGCCCCGGCGGGCGAGCAGATAAGCCTTTCGGGCTGGTGAGTGCCGCTCGGCACCGCTCCTCTGTGCGGGAATCTCTCTGCTTTGCCCTACCCAGGTATGTCGGGAGTTTCTTGCCTTTTGGGAGGTCTGGGGTCTTCTGCCAGCGTTCAGTAGGTGTTCTGTAGGAGTTGTTCCATGTGTAGCTGTATTTCTGGTGTATTCGTGGGGAGGAAGGTGATCTCCACGTCTTACTCTTCCGCCATCTTACCAGGAAGTCCGAAAAGGCTTTCTACAGAGAAGATCTGCTCACTGGTGACATTAATTGCTTTAAAAAGTGATGTTTGCTATTTAGCTTTAACTGAATGGCTACAAGACCAGGTCTCAAATATTGGAAAAGTTCTGGAACTAGACAATTCTAAGATCTCTAAAATGTTGCCAGATCTATGGTCAGTTCTTTCTTTTTCTTATTTAGTAATTGAAGGATATGAAACTAATGTGAGACATTGTGAAACATTATGAAACAAACACACCTAAGACTCAGTGTAATATTTTTATCACTTAATGTAGCACAGGGAAAATGAGATTATTTAACACTGAAAAAATGGATAACAGTAACATTGTGATTTCTCTTTATCTACATAGATTTTTAAAGTCTTTGTTAATCAAAATTTTCAAGTACTCATGGAATTCAGCTATTTACCGGAAATAGGGCAGGCTGGGTAATACAGCAATAACAACAAACAAAGAAAAATTAATGCATTCTAGGAGAAGCAAATTAGAAAATAGTGCTCCTTTTACAGAGTCTATGAAGAGAAAGCTAAATTGATAATCCCACCTTTTTGCTTTCTACTGAATTTTCTAACTGAAAAGCCTCAGGCAGTCCTTTTTCAAGAATGGCGTTCTTTTCATACATGGTTTTAATAAAGACAACACACTGCCAAGGTCCATGAAGTGGGAGATAAGCAAATTGCTCTGTGTTTTACTGCTCACTCCACTCCTGCATTCCTAGTATTTGACAAGTAGGGCTTAAATGGGAGCACATTTTCTTATTCTATTTTTTTTTCCTTAGGGAGGGCAGTTACTCTGAAAACTTAAATGAAACATTGGAGTAAGGTGGCATAAATTTCCCTCCTCATTTATTAGGATCCAATCTGTTTGCAAACTCTGCCAGGCACATTATATTAGGTTGGTTAAACAGATATTATACGAGCTCTTTAAGAGAATGAAAATCAGACAATATCAAAGTAGAGACACAAAGCTAGTATTCATGCCAATGCACTGTAATTCTTCATGAACTAATGTCTTGCAAAAGAAAAGGAATCCAGGGATGCTGTAATCAATATTAGACAGTCTGTTCTGACCAGAGATCTAAAGGATCAAGCTAAGCATGATAGACTTTCAGGAGGTTAGAGTACAAATCCATGAATCTCACTCAGTCAATGAGAAACAGACAAATACTAGCACCTAGGTGTGGGTTCGGGCAACAAGAATAAAGCATGGAGGGAAGGGACCCAGGGTCAGTGACTATAATAGAGTCAGTGACCCTATCACCACATCATGGAATCGGAGGGCCAACAAAAAATTCCCTGTATTAGGAGGTCAGGATCTAGATTAGGTAACAGAATACAAGTGGACTGCAAAAATGAAGTCTGATTCTGAAGTTATGTAGGGATGGTGCTACCAAAACCTTTCTGCCTGAGGCCAGTGCTCTCTCAGTGGGAATCACAAAAAGCAAATGGCTCTTTATAGCTTTAGGACTGAGATTCTAAAATGATAGAGAAAAATCACAAGACATTCCTCACTCCTCCACGACTTGACCTCACTCTTGGGCTAATCTTATTCACTTCTGATCTCTAACACTTTGGTGGTCTAACCAGTTCACTTTCCTGTGTGTGTGACCCAACTTGCTAAATGCACATACCTCCATTGTACACCCCAACATTTTCTCTTCACTTCTTGGAGACCTGAGTATAAAAATAGGACAAGAGGGCACTTGTATCTACCTAAATATTCATGTGAACTACATTTTGAACACTAGCATCCTGAATCTCCATTACTGCAGGATGTCTATAAAGTTGGATTTGGAATTTGATTAGAATAATGGTAGAATTATTGCTAATAAGGCAAATAAGCTGTTTTCAAAGCTGAGCAGGAAACCCATCTACTTTATTCTGAGAAAAATCATGTCAGTAAGCATACTAATCAAAGCTGTATAAATTACCCATACCCCAAATAGAAAAGCAGACAAGACACCATTGACAAAAAAAGGGATTTCAGACAATATAGTCAACACTTATTCTCAGGTTTCTACCCTGAGATTCATTGTTATCTATCAGTTGCCTTTCCTCAGCCAACGTCGTCTATATGCAAGTACACTTAATTATGTTAGCTGGAATGTTCAGCTCCACGGCAGCCCTCATCAGTCCCCTGCTCTTTTATTTAAGCTACTATAGACTTTGCTAAAATCTGAATGAAATTAGAGGCAGTTTTTTCTAGGAAATACTGCTTGAAATTAAATAATGCTTGATTTCCAACAAGAAAGGTATACGTAAATAGAAAGGGTTAGTCTGCTGGTTTTGCTGCTGCCTATTTGAGGGACTTCAGGCCAGCCTTCACCTCTAATATGGGTCTTAGCTTCCTCATCTGTGACATGAGAGGATTAGACTTGGTAATGTAGAGGACCATTCCTTTATATTAGACTAGAGAATTATTGATGACTAAACAGAATGATTGGCTGACTGAAGTTCAATTTCATATGTTTGTAATCATTTGAATTACTTTTGAGGGGTCCATGTTTAAAACGCATATACAAGTGAGCGTGTGTGTGTGTGTGTGTGTGTGTGTATTTTTGTCAGCGTTTTATCAACCGGGGGCAGTTTTGCCCCTCCGTGGACTTTGAACAATGTCTGGTGACAATTTCAGAGGTACAGAGACGGGCGTATTACCGTCTTCCAGTTGGAGAAGCCACAAATGCTGCTAAGTATTTTAATGTGCACAGTACAACCCTCCCAAAACAAATGGTAATTCAGTCAAAAATATTAATAGTGTCAAGGTTGAAAAATCTTGCAACTAGTTATGGCCTCGGTTGACAGCATACCCCATATTTCTGGATATTGTGACCAGTCTGGTTGTGGCTTATCATCTAAATTAGATGTAGCAGGATCTTTCCCTGCCCTCACTGAGAAAGGATTTCTCGGTCTTATCTCAAGTACTAAGGGTTGGAGGCTAAGTTTGTTCCTGTGGTTGAGATTCCACCTTATTATGAGGTTGACAGCCATAATTAGTGAATTCTGTGTATTTCTTTTTATTATTAATTAATATATTCTTTGTGACCTTCCTAATGTATAATTTTTTAAAGTTTCAAGGTATATGAAAGAAATGTGTTCTCCATTTTCATGTTATGGCATTAAATGCATTAATACAATTGATATTATGGATTGCCATTTAGGTTTTCTATACTGTTATAGCCAACTGAAAACCAATGAAGAGGTTTTCATTGATTTCTGTAATTTTGATGATTTTCTATATGTAGGCAGAATTGATTTGGCTATTTGTGTGCATGTTGAAAGATATATATATATATATATATATGCAAAAAAAACACATCTATAAATTAAAAAACTAAATTTTCTATTTCCACATCATTAATTCCATTAGCAAGATACTGTTTATGTGTAACACACATTTTTTTTCCTAATTAAGATTGACATTTACTAAATGTTTTATATCCTCTTGATCTTACTTTAAAAATAGAACTTCAGGCTAACATATGGCTGTATTTCACACTAGATATACCTGCAGGGCCTCAGAAAATGAATACAGCCAGCATTTTGCTCCTGTTTCCTTTATTAACTCCATTTATTTCTTTATTCCCCTTAAACAAAAGGACTGGTATTTTCAAAGGTGAAAGTGAACTTCTCACTTAACTTTAATAAAGATTTTTCCTTCATGTGTCATTCATATATCATGACTAATATGTTCCTATCCAAATTCAAATTTTTGCCTTATGCGATTTCATAGGTTTCTGGTGACCTGAATTCCAGCCTGGCTCTAACAGTCATTTTACATATCTTTAGATAAACAGCATCTGTATACTGTGGCCCACTTTCTTCTTTAATAATCTGGTCATAGTTTTCTGCTCAATTTGCCTCAGAAATGGTGGGTTAATAAATATTAAGGCACTTTGAAAAATATCAATGTCTATATACATGGGTAATGGTGGTAATATAATTTATATATTAGACAGCAGTAGCAAGAGCAACAAAAACATAAAATCAACTGGGGCAAATTTTAAAAAAGCTATGATATAAAAAAGTTCCTGGGTATTTTTACATTTAGATCATGATTCATCCATGATTGGAAATTTGAATAATTACTTCAAAAATCTCTATCACCAAAACCTCTGAAGTACAGGCTCACTTCAAGGCCAAGTAAATTATGTCCTTTTTTTGTTAAACAAAGTTGAGTGAACACCTACGACATACCACATATTGAATTATGTCCTGGGAGATACCCGGCTTAATCAAATTGGTTCCTTGTCCTCAAGAAGCACCTTGACAGATGCAATAATAGAATCATATATAGCAGGAGTGGAACACAAGGAAGCATGGATAAGCTCTTCTTGGCAGGAGGGCTTAAGACAAGCTTCACGGTGGAGGGAATGTTTGAACTGGTACTTTATGTGTTTGTACTTGTCTTGGAGAAGGTATAAATATTTGGGGGCAATTTTTACTTTGAAGCTCTGGCCTGTTTTAAAGCAACGGTCTTTGGTAAGCGCTGTAGAAACTATTCATGGAGCAGGACTGCTTTTGCTAGTGCTGACTATAGAAGTGTGGCATCTGCCAATGCGTTTTGGGCTGCGTGTTTACCTGTATCATCATTATGATCATGAAGAGCTGTACAAAAAGTCTTTAAGAGTTTTCTTGGGATTAGAGATTATGCATATTTAAAACAATTTAAATATTCTCTTTATGTTTAATGGTAAATGAATTATTTTTGTTTTCTAAAGGACTATTTTATTCAAGAAAAGATGTTTTACTGTCGTACACACACGCGTGCACACACACACACATGCACACACACGCTTCAGTAAAAGTAAATGTATATTCTGTATTTCCAGAAAATATGTAGGAAATTTCAACTATTGTTTCCTTTTCCTTTTAAGGTTATCAATAATATGAATAGAAATGTGACACATTTTGCCAGTTAATGTTTTTCCCTTGTGTTTACTTCTGACCTGTTATACTGTTTGGAAATGTGTACCTTTTATAATTGCATGTTAAAATTCTTTTCCAAGTGCCTGAGTAAATCTGCTATCAGCTTCAAAAGTACAAAGTAATTCTTTTTACTTTATCATAAAAAAATAGAGTGCATAAAATGATATTTTTAGCAGATAAAAGCTCTTTGAAGATAATTGAAAGTAAGGAAACATACTGTGCAAGTATAATATGAAATATCTGGGGCACTGTTTTATTCAGAGTCAAGAATATTGATTGGATTTCAGGTTGCAGTCTGTTTCTAAGGCAGTGTGACAGAGTGTTTACGAGCTCAGATTCTGACGGTGGATGGACCTACACTTGAATTCCTGCCATATCTGTGATTAAATGTGTGCTGGCATGGTGCTTAACTTTCCAATCTTTAGCAGGTGCCTCAATATTGTCAGACTGAAAATAATACCTTTTAAAAGCGTTGTTGAGACAATCCAACAAGAGTGTGTGTGTGTGTGTGTGTGTGTTTGTGTGCGCACGCTTAGCAGAGTAGCTGGTAAATAAGAAGCATTTGATTAGGGTTAACTATTATTGTGTTATTGTTTCATTTTTATTATTATGGATTTGGGCTGAAATAATACATTGTAAAGGTTTCTCTTTCTCTTCTCCAGACGTGTACAGATATCACTTGTTTGAAATGAATATCCAGGATATTCCTGAAGGGAAGGATATAACAAAATAAAGATGAAATGATGTCCAAGAAGTGTGCAAGGAGGAAGGAGAGTAGTTGCTGCTATTTGAAAAAGCAGAGCCAAATCTTTGTTCACATGGCTTTCTCTCCCTGAAATGGCCTGCTTCTCTTTACCTATTGCTAGGTGCTAATTCTTTTTTTTTTTTTTTTTTTTTTTTTTGCGGTACGCAGGCCTCTCACTGCTGTGGTCTCTCCCGTTGCGGAGCACAGGCTCCGGATGCACAGGCTCAGCGGCCATGGCTCACGGGCCCAGCTGCTCTGCGGCTTGTGGGATCTTCCCGGACCGGGGCACGAACCCGTGTCCCCTGCATCGGCAGGCGGACTGTCAACCACTGCGCCACCAGGGAAGCCCGTTAATTCATTTTTCATGACTCTTCTCAGGGCCTTTTTCTCGATCAAACCTCTTTTTAACCTTTCATCCTCCTGCACCTTCCTTCTGTCCCCAGCCGTGGAGAGCTGACCAATCCTCCTCAACCCCACACTCTGCTATCTCTAGTGCATGCCTGGCATGTACTAGATGGTGACTCTTAACTGGAGGCTTTAGTATATGTATAAATTCTCTTAATAGGCTGTAAATCCTTCAGATTTTATTTCTATATCTCCAGAACCTAGTAGTTTATAGGAATTTCATACAATTTTGATGTGTGAATGAATATGATAGATTCTGTATGTCATGACAGACGGACAGAAGCTGTCTGATTGCTGTAGCATATCAAATATCTTTGGGTTAGGATAGCGGCCTCTATTGACTGTACTACTGAGATATTTCTGCAATTGGAAGAAACTATCAGAAAATATGTCATGATCACCTGATATGAGCCCAGCGGTCTATTTTGTGTTCTTCAAAACCCAACGGTATAAATTCATGTGAATAAACTAAAGTGAAACATTCTTCTGAAGGAAATAAATTGACCCTTCCGGGGATGCATCCATGACTGTAATTTCAGTACCACAGACAGCAATTCAAGGTCGCTTGCTCCATGGGCTTAGAGAGAGAATGGACATTTGTGTGCTATGTTCAGCTACAGACATTGTCACTGCAGCATTTACCTGGGCCCTATGGGAAAGGGATGTGGGTGGGGACAGGGAAAGTAATTTGCTCAGTGAAAGCCTTAGGAGTTCTCATGAATTTGAATCTTACAAATTGGTCAAGAAACCTAAGGATAGTTTCACAAAAGACAAATGTGTAGAGCAGGTTGATTTTGACATTGAGAGTAGAGTCATGCTGAGCATCAATAATAGAAAGTTTGTTTTCATCTAGTCTTATTTCTCTTCTGTTCCTCTATTACCTCCCTGCCTGCAACAGTCTTCTATCATCACTCCCATCTTTGTAGATGTGTGGTTCTTTTTTCTTTCTAAAGCTTACTCATATCTGTTATCAATTTTTTGTTCTTTATTTCCTCTAAATATCCATCCTCACTGTTATCAATAAGCTTTACGCTTCTTAATCCCCTCTCCTTACTCCTTCTACACACTTGGAATGTCCTGCCATTCTTTGACCCTTCTCTCAAGTTTTGCTGTTTTTCTATTTCTTTACTAAAACAGTATTTAGTGAGTTATTTTACTATTTCAGTTCTCATTGATTGTCAAAACTTGTGTACAAGCTATCCAGTCTATCCAAGTGATTTCCAAATCCCACTGATCATCAAAGGCATTTACTCCTACAAAGTTTTAGACTACATTCGTGGAGATTAGATTTTGATAGCTCTAAGTTTGTTTCCAAGAATGTCTAACTAGATAAAACACTCCCAGTAATTTTGATGGTCAGCTGGGTTGATGATCAGAAAATACATATACTATATATTTTCTAGTTAACTACTGGCCTCATATCTAATACAGTTTAATTATATTTTGGCTCAAGTGTTTAATGTTTATTGGTCATTTCTCCTAAGATCTATTAGAAATTCCTTGAGTATTAAGGCTGTGTATTACATTCTCTCTAACAATAGGTAATAATTAAAGCATTTTTAATTTAGCTAATTTTAAGGAAATAACTCTCAGGGTTTTTATTTTTTTACTGTTTATATCTTTAATTCAGTGGAAGAAAAAGTGAAATTTTAGCTCCTAGGGTGAGGCACCTGTTTAATGACAGGGGTTTTTGGATGGTGTGAATAAGAGGAAAGCAGCCTCACTGATGATGTTTTGTATGAGCTAAAGGAACATGAGGCTGGGTCAGAAAAGTCTCTGAAGTTTTACTTCCAAAAATAATACTTGCTAAGTAATTATCCTGGTACAAAACACACAAAAAAAGTTAGAATGCATACACACATACAAATACACGCACACAAACACTCATACAGAGTTAGACCTCTTTTTGCAGTTCTGCTATGTTTGAATTCACTTTCCATGGTTTAGCTAAATAGCATCAGTCCTCCAACACTATGGTTCAAGTTTCAATTACTATGGTGTATTAGCTGTGTATAATTTGCAAAACATACATTTTACTGTGAGCTAATCGGTCCACATATCACTACGTAAATAAGAGATGTGAATCATGATCAGTGACCAGTTATGTCCCTTCTTAAAAGCTTGTTTGTGGTCAGTCAATAAGCATCTTTTTAAAATTATTTTTATTTATTTATCTATTTATATATTTTATATTTATTATATTATATATAATATATTATATTTAATATATATATTATTTATATATTTATTAAAAATTAAATATTTATTATTATTATTATTTATTATAAATTACATACATTACATTTAGTTCACAGACAGCAAAACATATAGTTGCGTTGCTCCTTGTCTCAAATTAAGTTCATGTGACATTTTACAAAAAGGAACGAACAAAATAAGAAACTGCCAGCAAAGATAAAAGTGCATCAAACACATGAAAAGTGATAATGCTGGAAGTGAAATTTGAGTAGAATGTAAATGAAATAGGAATTAACGTGGGAATGTTAATACTGCTGCCATTCAAGAGTCTACATAGGCAGCCAGGGGAACTTAGTGAAGGGGAAACCTATGAACATAAATGAGGAAAGTGCTTTTGACAAAATGGATGAAGATGTCACTCAGGAAGCCATGTGCTCTAAAAAACTTCACATTAAAGGAACTCTCAGAGATATTTCACGACATTTAAGGCACAAAAGAGAAAATGTTAGAAGCATATCTAAACATAAAAAAGGAGTGTGACAATTCTCAAAGGCATAGAAAAGATACTTTATATCATTAAGTTATATGATGAGAAAAAAAGACAGGCGTAGTTTAAAATAATCAATAAATTTCTTACAAGAAACAAAATGTAAGCACTTTAAATTTCAATATTCCTAATGTTTTAGATTACATCATACTAAGTAAATATCAGTTTTACTACTTTTTTTCATTTCCCTATACATTTATAACCAATGATAAGAGAGTTTTTTTTAACATTTTGAAAACATTTTTCAAGTGCCATGGAACAATCATAATTTCTCCTATTGATTAAGACTGCTTTGCACAATCAATCAAAGCTTTCATGAACATTTTTACAGTCCCACATACTGTATAAAGAAAGGATTGCCTGGATATTCTTTACATGAAGTGATAGAACTTGCCAGAAAGTAAAGGTAATCCTTTGGACCAGTGAAAAACACATGTGCCAGACTATGTGTGTTACTATATGTGTTAGTAATGATGCTAAACTTTGAATTTTTATGGGGCAAGGGCATTCTAGACAAATGGACAAATACGAGAAAGGTATCACACCATTGTGGCTTGAGCAAAGGGATTGTTGGTGGTTAGAAAATAGAGGTAAAATTTTAAAAGGGATGAGATTCTAGGGCTCCTTTTATCTAACAGGTGAATCTAATTTTTCTTTAAGTAAAAGCATTTGGACAGATGTTATTGTGAGTGAAGGTATCTTTTTGTGTTGTTTTCTGAAACAACTTCAGTAATAGATTAAGGCAAAAAGAAGTTTTTCAAACCTATCAACAAAAAGTCTATTGCAGTGCAAAATAACATTAATATACTGGGTGTGGAGTGGTGATAAAAATCTGGAATCTCAGTTAATAAGTGATCACCCTACAATGACATGTTGAACATATTCTACCTGCCTACCTCTGTGTTCAAATGCTGCATATAAACTAGTTGCAGTGGATAAAATTGATGGTATTTGGTTTACATTCCTGTCTACAAATTTTGCTGTAAAAGCTTAGGGGTTTGACATGATTAAATGTTTTTGATCTTGAGACAATATATTGTAAACTGATTATTTTAATTTATTGTTCCAAGATGTAATACAACTTACATAACTTACATAAGCATTGTTTCAGAATGCTTGGGTGATATAAAGGTTAAAACACTGAGATAAGTGCTAGATTGTTGTTCTTTTTTAGAAAACACCTGATTTCAGATAATTAATGGATTCTGTGCACAGTCATCAGTGCTTGAATATTAAATGTAGTCTATCAACCGCTTTTAAACACCATTTATTGATGCCCATTTAGAGCCTTGGTGTGGTATTGATGTTTGGATACAGCAGAGGACAGATGAGTAGTAAAAAAGACAATTATGACAAATGGAAAAGACATGAACTAAGACTTGGAAAGTTTTAAAAACATGGAAACCTAATTTGTCTGATTAGAAATTGTCTTGTTCCAGTTCTGAAACTTCATTCAGTTTGTGTGTACAACTATGTTTTGAAGTAAGGATTGAGGCTTTATTTCAAAATGACCTGTATTCAATTCAGTTAATACTTTTGCTACCAAAATTTTAATTAGTAATACATTCTATTAACAGTTAATACAAAATTTAGGTTTAATGATCTGTAAACTACAGCAAGTTTATAAAGTGCAAGATACAATATTTCTCTAAAGGAAGCATAGAGTCTCATTGGTGATTAATCATATGACTGCATGAAGGTAACTCAGAATATAATTTATTGATGATTATGTATCCTAAAATGCAGAATTTTTAGAATCATAGGAGACTTCAAATGTCATTTAATCCAGTCCCCTACATAATTTCATCTGATGAGTGATTTCCGTGGAGAAGATGGTGTTTGAATTGACCCAAAATGATGTCAAGATATTCTCTAACATTGATTGAGATTCTTTGTGAATTCTTTTTATCTGTTGTGAAGACCAAGCAGCAAACAACTCTCTGATTCAGCTGTGTAGCTCCTTTACAAATACAAACCACCCTTTGATTTGACCACTTAGAGAGGTTTTCAGCTTTAAAGAAGAAATATGTTTTACCAATATCTACACTTTTTAGGGCAGATTGAAGCTGTGACCCCATGCTCTACCCACCTATATTTCATGCCCACTTTCTTCTGGAGCTGCTACTTATTTGTTTTTTTTAAAAAATTAATTAATTTATTTATTTTTGGCTGCGTTGGGTCTTTGTTGCTGTGCATGGGCTTTCTCTAGTTGCGGCGAGTGAGGGCTACTCTTCGTTGCGGTGTGCGGGCTTCTCATTGTGGTGGCTTTGATTGTTGCGGAGCACGGGCTCTAGGCGTGTGGGCTCAGTAGTTGTGGCACACGGGCTTAGTTGCTTCGTGGCATGTGTGATATTCCTGGACGGCTCAAACCCGTGTCCCCTGCATTGGCAGGCGAATTCTTAACCTCTGCACCACCAGGGAAGTCCCTATTTGTAATATACTATTTATTGGTCTAAGTAGCTGGAATCCATCTCACTGCTTCCCTGGAGACTTCAATTCATGATATAGATTTAAAAAAAAAGGTGTCTGTGGAGTCAAAGTGATTAAAAGAGGCACTTCCTCAGTCACATTAATTGTATAAGTGAAGTGTGTTAATAGATGATCCATGTTGAATCTGAGAGGGCAGTGTCATTCCCCAAGTGTTCAGGTTGATAAGCACAGCTTTAGCATTAAGTTACTGATGACTGCAATAATCTCAGATAAATGTCTCCATGGTGCTTTTAAAAGTGGAAAGTGATGCAGGATAGGAAAGCAGATGGCAACTTAAATATTCATAATTCAGTGTTCCTCTACCTTAATTATGCAGTAAGCAACGGCTTGCACCACAGTGCAAGAATATAGCTAATATGTTTAAGTTCACTCAGTAGGAAACAGGTGTGAATTTTGAAGGTGATAAATGACTCTCTTGGTGGTATTGTAAGCTGTCACTAAAAAATGAACAAGAATGATAGAGCATTTTTGTTGTGTCTGAATTTTCATTCAAACACAATTTATTTTATAACATGTATTTTATTTTATTAAATGTATTTTACGCAGGTCATAGTGCCAAACAGGAAATATTCATGGACCTCAAGACTAAAAGTCATATTTGTTTTATAGTCTATATTAAAAATAATAAGTCCCTTTATATGACTAGGGGTTCAAACTGAAAAAAAGATGAGATAGGCCACATTAACGGATGGGATTTCAAATTAAATAAGAACTATGATAAAAAATAGTGGGAATAAGCACATGAAAAGATGCTAAACAACACTAATCAATAGAGAAATGCAAACCAAAACCACAGTGAAATGTCACTTCTCACTCATAAGGATGGCTATTATAAAAAATAAACAAAAAATGGAAAATAACAACTGTTGCCAAGGGTGTGGAGAAATTGGAACCTTTATATATTGCTGGTGGGAATGTAAACTGGCATAGCCACTATGGTAGACAGTATGGTGGTTCCTCAAAAAATTAAACATAGAATTACCATATGATCCAGAAATTCCACTTCTAGTATATACCCAAAAGAATAGAAAGCAGGGCCTTGAGATACTTGTACACCAATATTCGTAGCAGCATTATTCACAGTAGCCAAAATATAGAAACAACTCACATGTCCATCAGTAGATGAATGGATAGACAAAATGTGGTATAAACATGCCATGGAACGTTATTTAGCCTTAAAAAGGAATGAAATTCTGATACATGTAACAACATGAATAAAATTTGAAAGTATCATGCTCACATTAAGCCAGACACAAAATGACACATATTGTATGATTTCACTTATAAGAGATATCTAAATCAGTCAAATTCAGAAAGTAGAATAGTAGTTACCAAGTCCTGGGGTGTAGGGAGGAATGGAGAACTATTGTTTAATAGGTACAGAGTTTCAGTTTGGGATGATGAAAAACTTCTAGAGATGGATAGTGGTCATGGTTGCCAACAGTGTGAAGGTACTTAGTGCCACTGAACTGTACACTTAAAAATGGTTAAAATGGGAGCTTCCGTGGTGGCGCAGTGGTTGAGAGTCCGCCTGCCGATGCAGGGGACACGGGTTCGTGCCCCCGTCCGGGAGAACCCCACATGCCGTAGAGCGGCTGGACCCGTGAGCCATGACCGCTGAGCCTGCGCGTCCAGAGCCTGTGCTCCACAACGGGAGAGGCCACAGCAGCGAGAGGCCCGCGTACCGCAAAAAAAAAAAAAAAAAAAAAAAAAAAAGGTTTGAATGGGGAAATTGATGTTATGTATATTTTACCACAATAAAACTGGTGAAAATATTTTTATTTTGTAAACTATACTCTTCAAAACACAGCTAACAAAATAATTTGAGAAACTTTTACTACATATGAATAAATGTTTTATTTGGAGTTTAAGGAATGGAATTCAATTTCTTTGACTCCAGATACCTTTGTCCTTCACCTAGGTGGCAGTTATCAGAAACAAATGAAATTTTTATTAAAATTTTATCTGGCTTTCCATAGAGTTGGGAAGAATGATTTTACTAACCTTAAATAAAATATAAATCACAATGTATATATTGAACTGACATTGGTTTTCTCTTATACTGGTTTTCAGAAAGTTCAACAGTACAGTATATTCAGCTATATGAGCTCTATAGAGCTTCATTTATCTGTTTTATTTCTTTCTTCCTTTTTAAAAAGATGTTCCTCTTTTATCTGTATTTTTCTTCTTTTTAATTTAGAGTTATGAATATTTTATTACTTCACAGTACAGTTTCTTATTTTAACTCCAGCAAGAATTTGAGGGAACTGGTAAACCCAAATCCACTAAAGTAAAATGATAAAGCTAGTCACAAGATAAAATTGGAAAAATAATGTAGTGTTAAGAGCCAAAGGTGTAGTTGAATAATTGTGCTGTATGAATCCAGAGACAGGAACACACACTTCCAGCTGGGCTCTTCAGCATGCTGTGATTTATATGGACTTAGATTTAGCTGCTTGATGTGGGACTTGAGAGTAGATAAAGATTTAATTACATGAAGTTGTGAGGGATGAGTTGGAAAAGAATTTTGTATGTGACCGATATATGTCTATTTGCAAGTTGAAGTCAGATGAACTATTATCTCCTTTAGGAAACTTTTCTACTTCTGCCTGTTCATGCTTAGGATAAATGAGTACTATGTTTTTTTGAGGATGACCTATAGTTATGTTAGCAGGGTCACTTACCTATGTCACACTCCAGACCTGCAGCATTCAATACAGTAGCCACTAGCCACATGTGGCTACTGAGCACTTGAAACATAGCTATTTCTTGGCTTTGAATTTCTGAAATCACACGTAGTTAGTATAAATTTAGACTCAAAATTTGTTCAGGAACACAGACCTAGTAATTTGATTTGTCATGGGACACTTGTGGGTTTTTTTTTTTTTTTAAATCCCTCTTAGACCCAGTTCAAGAAAACCTTCTTAGTTTCTTCTTGCTCTGGTAAGTGGAGATTTTTTCTCCACTAGGCTTGCACTCCTGTGAAGTCATAGATTTATCACCAGTCATGCCTACCACCATGCCTACTACTCTAGATTTCTTGTTTTTCTTTCAAACTTATATGCATAGCTGTACTATGGCTGTGACTCTGTGTGTGGGTATGTGTGTGTGAGTGTGTGTGTGTGTACATTTCATCCAGTATTTCTTGGTGTTATTGTGCGAGTGTTTCTGAGTTACCCTAATTCTTGATATTTTTAATAGTATTCAGTGTTCAGTGGGACATTGCTTAAGATTTGTAAGAGAGAAAGGAGATCAAACTGGTGTTTTAGGAAGATTATTTTGGTTACTCACATGTATGTGAGTAGATTATAAAAGAAAAAACAGTAACTCAAGATGCCATTTATTTAATGCCTTTGATACTTACTGAGATATATCAGGTTTTAAATTGAACACAAATCTAAAAGAAACAAACTGATAAATGAGGTCTGTCTTTTTTGAATATATATAGGGTAGTTCCCCCTTACGACTATATTAAAAACTATTATCACAGACATATTTTTCCTCAAGAGGGTTTCATAAGTGAAAGAAGCATAAGGTGAAAAGAATAAGCATTTTAACACTTGCCAGAATTGTCAATGTTTCGTCCCTCACCTATAGAAGAACAGTTGTCTTTAACAGTTATTTAAACCGTGTGCCTTTTGTTTTATCTGAGAATGCATGGTTAGAAAGCTAGGGACAGGGACAGCACTGTCTGGCTAAGAAGGAAGGGTTTAACAAAGATCAATCCTATCCATCTGGATTGTAAACTATTTTACTTATTTATCTAGTTTTTATTTGCCTTTTTTATTTTATATTCATGCTGATAAAAATCCTTTTTAAAAAATTTAACATTATGTTCTAGTGAGTCCTTTCTTTGATTTGGGTCTAAGTTATGAGACACATGTCTTTCATTAGTACCAATGACTTGTATAATATTTTGTATAAGATTGTATAATATTTTAAATTCTTTAATATTTTGAATTCTTCAAGGCTTAAAACTGTTCGAGCAGTTTTGTCAATACTTTCAACCTTCAAGGCAGAAAATAGGTGAGCAGTAGTAAATGCTCCCTCCCAGACTTTTATCTCTTAATGTTAAAAATCTATGCTTAACAAACATTTTGTTGTTGTTGTTCTATAAAGAAAATAGGGTTCAAACTCTTAGACTTTGAAATTTTATAGCAATAATCTAAACACTTAAATTCAAGACTTTTTTATTCACTGGAAATTTAAGTGCCTATTTCATGAATAAGCAGTAATGAGCTGAACAGACACTGCCCTTGATCTAATTGAGCTTAGAATCTAGAAGCAAAGATAGATATTACATTTGTGATTAGAGATATGTTATATCTTATGTAAGGAGAAGTGTAAGATTTTATGAGTGGTTATGTCAAAGTGATTTAAGTCAAGATGGTGGTTCTCAAGATGTGATTCCCGGACAAGCAGTATTAGCAACACCAAGACATTTCTAAGAAATGTAAGTTCTATGGCCCCAACCAAGACCTACTGAATCAGAAACATTAGGGCTGAATCTAGCAATCTATGTTTTTAACAAGTCCTCCAGGTGGTTCTAATAGCTAAAGTTTGAGAACAACTTATCTAGGTCAGGATTTCTCAACGTGGGCGCGATTGGTATCCAGGACAGATAATTCTCTGTTGTGTGGGCCTACCTTGTGCACTGTAGTCTGTTTAGCAGCGCTCCTGGCCTGTAACTACTAGATGCCAGTAGCATCTCCCAGTCCTGTCAACCAAAAATGTCACCAGATATTGTCAAATGTCCCCAAGAACAAATTCTTGTTGCCAGCTCCCTTCCCCTCATCTCTCCTTCCACACACACCAGATAAAGTTCAAATAACATGCTCAGCCTTTTATCTTGTAATCGTATAGTGTGTGGTGAAATTCTCTGAAACAAATAAAAGGGACTCTACCATGTTTATTCAACATAGGAGTCCTAAATTAATTCGAACTCAAGTCTAAACAGAGAATCTAAGTTCTAGTCACTTGGGTCTCTCAGTTTTTTCTTGCTTTTAGCTTCTTTCTTTTTCTTCACAGTTCTTCCCTTTTCTGCCATCTGTATTTTTCTTCTCCCTCTCTTTTTTAAAGTGGGGAGTTAATAAACACTCTTATAGACTAGTCGTGTTTTGACCTTAAATAGTAACTCATTCTGTTTATGTTCTAAAGTTAGCAAATGATGAATCTCATGTAATTAAAATGGGGTTTATTTTCACATAAATTAGACTGAAGCACCTGCTCTTTCCTAAGGCTTTGAACATAAAAAAGCAAAGAAAGTGAAGCGTGTGATTTTCATTTTGTTTTGTATTAATAAAAAACTCAAAATATTCTCACTGATGAATTGTTATATAGAATCCTCTGCCAATCATAGATTACTTGGGAATTCATTTATTTTCAAGTCCCCCCTTTTTTTTTTGTATTTACTCATCCATTGTATTTCAAAACTTTTCCTAAGCCCTGGTTATGGAATAGGAAGCTGTTTCAGTTTCTTACGTCTTTGAAGCAAACTTCAAAGTGTTTTAGTTTTCTGGTTTTCAGATCATAGGAAGTCCTATTTGAGGACAGGTTCTAGGAGCCCAATAGATAAAAGTAGTTGCAGTGAAAAAGCAGAGATGTCTGCCAGTATAGCAGTAACGCATTTCGATAGGTTCACAAACGTGTACACATTCTGAAAGAGTTAACAGACCCAGACCGATGGCATGTTTCCACAGGTTAGTTATGCTAGGAGGCCCATAACAGGAGTTCATTCTCAGTAACGTTTGGCTGATACTAACTGATAAGGGTCAGAGAGGGTCAAGGATATTTTATCTCCACTAATAACATTCTTGAGCAGGATGGTAGTAATAAGTTGTATACCAGAAGATGTTGGAAATGATGATGATGGTGATCATAAATAATATATAGTTGGAAAAAGTTCAGACAGGGATGGATCCAACATAGCATCATCTGGGTTTGTTTTCTCTCTTTTTTTTTTTTTTCTGTACGTGGGCCTCTCACTGTTGTGGCCTCTCCCATTGCAGAGCATAGGCTCCAGACGCACAGGCTCCATGGCACGTGGGATCTTCCCCGACTGGGGCACGAACCCGTGTCCCCTGCATCGGCAGGCAGACTGTCAACCACTGCGCCACCAGGGAAGCCCTGTTTTCATTTTTAAGAGCTATTTGTTGATGGCAATGCAAAACCATGAAGGGAGGGTAGTGGCCGAGTACCAGCCAGACCTAACCCCCTGGGGGTCAGGTATAAATTACAAAAATAGAATCACCAATAGAGATGGGGTGGGAGTTGGGAATTTAATAAATTGTGGTCGGCAGGGCTAGGCCCTGCTCCCAGCCACACTAGCACCCTGAATTCTCAAAGATGCAGCTTGTAACAATCAGTGATCCCTCAGGCTGACTCACAAAAAGAAAATCGCATGTCCCTAGCTAGTGAATCCAGAGTCAGAAGAGAGCTGGAGGGTCAGGGACGGTCAGAAAGGAGACAGAAGGAAATGGTCAGATAAAAATCGGCAGAGAAAAGACAGAGGGGGAGAGGCACTCGGGAAAGAGACAGCCAGAGATGGCTGGAAACAAGCAGGAAAAAGAGCTGGAGACAGAGAAAAAGAGAGCCTGAGGGCTTCCCTGGTGGCGCAGTGGTTGAGAGTCCACCTGCCAATGCAGGGGACACGGGTTTGTGCCCCGGTCCGCGAAGATCCCACATGCCACGGAGCCTGTGCGTCCGGAGCCTGTGCTCTGCAATGGGAGAGGCCAAAACAGTGAGAGGCCCATGTACAGAAAAAAAAAAAAAAAAAAGAGAGAGAGCCTGAGACAGGCGAACTGAAGTTTCCAGAAGCAGTGCTACCAATTCAACAGCATGCTTTGAGGGCCAGTGTAGCCTAGGCTGAGGTTGGAGAAGCTTTCACACACATCCACGTGTAATATATTTATTCATCCATAATGGATGCAAGTGCCTCTCGGAAACCAGGAAAGGGATAAATAACTGTAACAGGGGTCTGGGTTCAGGGTGGAGCCTTGGCACTAGGCAGGTAAAATGTTCTCCGTGCAGTAGGGGGGCAGTGTAGCCCACCCGCCCCCATGTTAAAAATATCAATTTGCCTTGTAATAAAATTCTCAGGAGGTGAAACACAAGGAAAGGTGGGGCGGGGAAGCCAAAGCCAAGATTCGGGGCCGGGGGAGATGAAAGACGAGAAGCTGGGATAGTGGGAGCCGAGCCCCTTCGAGGTTGCCAGTCCAAAAATATCAGGGGTTGGGGGTCAAAGCCTCAGCCCTTAAATCTTCTCCAGAAGAACGTCAAGCCCCCAGTAACCTCTTCTTGAGCTATTTTTAGAAAGGATGTGGGAGTACCAATGGGAGGGAGAAATTGGCGTCCTGGGCTGGGGAATGGTGACAGGCCTTAAAGAAAAAGGCCAGGGCTTGGGGCTGGGAGTCCTGAGAAGAGAGGCCACGCAGATAGATAATTGTCACCCCCTTCCTTGAATCTGTCACCCCCTTGAGTCTAACTTACGTCGAGGGGAAGAAGGAGGCAGATGGTGGGGAGGCGAGACCAAGGAAAGGCTTTGGAAGGGATTCTGGAAGGATTCTGTCCCACTGGCCTCCACCCACAGCCTGACCAGCTCCTTTCCCAGATACTGTGCCTTTGGTTCCAGACCACCGCTATTGCAAATGTCACCATACAATTCACCCTTTAATTAAAAAATACTTTACTACTAAACAATGCTAACCATCATCTTAGGTTTCAGCAAGTCTTAGTAGTAACAGCAAAGATTAATGATCACAGATCACCATAACAACAGTAATAATGAAAAATAATCTGAAATACTGGATTACCAAAATGTGACACGGGACACAACGTGAGAAAATGCTCTTGGAAAAATGGCACCGATAGACTTGATCGACACAGGCTTGACACAAAGCTTCAGTCTGTGAAAAACTCAGTATCTGGGAATCACAATAAAGCAAAAGCTCAATAAAAGAAGGACATCACAGCGCCCCCTGCTGCCTGAATAGGAGAGGCCCAACAAGGAAGGCCTGGACGGGAGGCTGAAGGAGGGGCGGGAAGAACACTGAATCAGGAAGGAGGGCGGGGGCTGAATTTGGAGGGGCCCCGAGGAGGTGGAAAATTCAAATTAGGGCCGGGTTTGCTGGGAGGTGGCAGCTGGACAGTCAGAGAAGTTCACATATCAGAGTAAGCCTGGGTGGGGGGAATGAGATTATTTGGGGGCCATCAACTGCCTGCCATCAAGAGGGGCTCATGGGCTTCCCTGGTGGTGCAGTGGTTGAGAGTCCACCTGCCGATGCAGGGGACACGGGTTCGTGCCCCGGTCCAGGAAGATCCCACATGCTGTGGAGCGGCTGGGCCCGTCAGTCATGGCCGCTGAGCCTGCACGTCCGGAGCCTGTGCTCCGCAACGGGAGAGGCCACAACAGTGAGAGGCCCGCGTACCGCAAAAAAAAAAAAAAAAAAAAAAAAAAGAGTGGCTCATTTCAGAGGAGGATCTAACCACATGGAAATATTGAATAGATAAGCTAAGGTCAGGGCAGCAAGGAGAACTAGCCTAGTCGCCCACCTGAAGTGCGGCCATGGCAGACACAGTGGAGAGCTCTGGGGCATTTCCTTGTTGGGCTCTCTGGAGAGGACTCCAGCCCACCTTTTCCTCTGGCCCAAAGGTGGGCATCACCCCTACCCAGCCATCCCCAGAGGTTGGGTTGAAGTGAGAGGTTCAAGAGGCAGCTGGGGGGGGGTGTTCATCTCCTCCCCACCTCCTGTCCCCTGAGTCCTCCCGGGGCCACAGAAACAGGAGACGGCACAAAACACAAGGATGTCCTTGTGTTCCGTGGGAGGGAGGCCACAAGGCCACCTTGTCCCTCCCCCTTTCCCTCTTCCTCCTCTTCTTCCAAATCTTTCTCCTCTGTGCTGTCGTTGTTTCGTGTCTAAAGAGTTTACAGAGCAAGAAGGGAGGGTGAGTGCCGCGAGTCCAGAGGCTGGTTGCTGCCGCAGCATTGGGCTCTGTGGGACACAGAGACCTCCACCTCCAGGCGGGGGAAGGCAAGCAGGGCGTTATCAGCAAAGACGGAGTCCCCGAGGACTTGAAGTTGACTGTGTGTCGGGGGGAAGCTATCAGGTGGTGGGGAAGGCTGCGTCTTGGCTGGTCTGGGAGAGCGGGGGTGGTGGTGGGAGCAGTGGTAGCCATCTGAAGCCATCTTCATTAGTGGATTCTGTCCCCCACGAATCTCTCACGGTTCACTCCAGGTAACCCTTCGCTTCTCCTTCTCCTCCTGAGCAAGAGTCTCCCCTTGGGGTCTCCTAGGCGGGGCTTGGGCTGGGCAGGCAGGCCCAAGTCCACTGGTATGTTTCAAAAAGTTGTAAGATGCGGCTGGTAGTGGAAGAGACATAACATCGTCTAGACTTTGGGCAGAAGAGATCATTCATCCTGAGTGGGGAACACCGCGAACAGGTCTGCCATGTGGTCTGCCATCAAATGACTGGCTACTGGGAAGGCAGAGGGTGATGACCTGGAAAATGCACAGGACAAGGAGTGTCAGACTTGAAAGATTCCATTCTAGGGGAGAAGGAAGCACAATGGAAAGTAAAGATGCCCCTTAGAGGCTTGGTGGGGTAAGGAAAGAAAAAAAATGACCTAAGAAGAATAGGCCCTCTTTGAATAAAATGCCATCAAAGAATAAGAAGATGTCAGATAAAAACAGGCCAGTGGCAACAACAACAAAACAATAACAGCAAAAGTGGACCTGTATTAAAGAAAGTAAGCAGCTGAACTTCAGTGTAGCACAAAGTACACGCACCTTTGCACTAAGATGCCTAATGAGCTACCCTATCCCTCAAGTATTATCTGCTGTTGTTAGAGCAAAGCTAATTCAAGACATAATCCTGATCATAAAGAAGCTAGAACCCAACATTCGTAAAACTTACTGTGTGAAGAAAAGTATCACCTACTATTTCAGGACAAGGAAAGTTCAAGATAAGAAATCCTCATCATTAAAAAGGAGCCCTTAGTATATCTCTTCTATTGACAGGTACTACCTTGATTCTGCATTTGGTCCTTGTTAATTTAAGAATGTCTTGAAACCATATGTGACATTTGAGTATGGGTATATAAGGAAAAAATATACTTCTTAGTTACCTTGTCTTTGAAATAGTGTTATTTTTCTATAACTGAAATAAATGCTTCTACCATAAAAATAAAATTTGCCTATACTAAAAAAAATAAAAATAAAAAAAATTAAAAGGAGCCCAATATTCACAAAAATTACTACATGAAGAAAAGGCACTCAATGAATATTTCTTGAATGGATTCCTCAGTTTTTCTTTCAGTTCAGAAATGCTCATGAAAATACATGGGTAAATTAAAAAATGCTAACTTCATTTCATTCAAGCTCTGCTGAACTGAGGCATCCACAGACATGCTTTCTCAGTCCACACTTTCTCACATAATTCTCCCCCATTACCCTCTTCATGGCAAATACCACTACCTGAGGTTTTACTGTATAGTTTTCATTGGTTTATTTTCTATCTCTGCCACTAGAATGAAAACACCATGTGGTCAGCAAATTCATTTGCTTTAATTTATCTCTCATACCTAAAATAGTGCTGGCCAAACAGAAGGCACTCAGTAAGTACCTGTTGAATGGTTAAATCAATGAGTGAATCCATTACATATTTTTGAAGGGATTTGTATACAAAAGAAAAATGAAATGGTGGAATTTTCAGCAAATTCAATCATATATTTGAGATGGGGTTAATTCCTTTGCTTTAAGTTTGACATAAAAATATTGTGAATTTGTTTTAATAGTATAATTATAACAGGAGAAAAATATTTCTAAATGAGTCAGCTAGTACATTTTGGAAAACTGTTGGTACAAGAAGTACTGGGAGAGAGCCATGAGATCAGGCCAATTGAACATTCATTTTACTGTTGGAAATTTTAATAAAACAGTAAGATTGTTGATGTTGCTTCATATTAGGAAGAATTATCAGAGCAACATATGCTGAGGGGATAAACAAAGATGAGGAGTATAAAGTCTAGTTGATCTTAGTAATTGAGGTAGTTCTCTTAACATTAGGAAAAGAAAAACTGCTCTGCTTTTAGCACTCGCTGTATTCTGATCATTGATGCTGAACCTGGCACTTCTTATATTTGACATGGAGTGAGAGTGGTTTATCTTCATTTTCTCTCTTGGCTAGGGCCAGTTGAATGTTCTTCCTGCATCTGACACATGAATGTATAACACAGTAAAGTGTTATTGACTTTATTACATTGGACGTCAGATTTGATGGGTCCTGTGATGAGCACATGTCAGCTTCTGTCCTAAATGTTGAAATCAGAGTCATGTCTTTAATGGCCACTTGGCATTAAGCTCCACACCAATGGAGTCAAAATCATTCCCAAACTGCTGCAAAGGTGTAAGTCATAGACCCTCCATCAGATCCCCTGCACGCATGTAATACAGATTTGTGACTGTAAATCATGAGGCAGTCACAGAAGTTACATGAAAATTAATCTATATTATAGTCAAGAAATATGTATGGTAAAAATGATTAAATTCAGGGCACTTTAGGTCTGGAGTTATCCTTTCATTATTCAGGAACAAATAAAATAAAAACCCAGAGGAGTGAATTTATTTTTCTGAAGCCCAAGGATTATTCATTAGCAGAATAAAGGCATAAACTGGGGCCTCTCGAATTACAATTCTTTAGTACTTTCTAATATATGGCATTTAACATGCAGAAAGTCATCTGGAATCTGATTAAATAAAGCTTTCAGCTAAGATTTTTTTAAAAAACATAAAACTTTGATTTGAAAAAACAATACAAAACAAACATTGAAATATAAGATATGAAGATATAAGCCAATACTTAAGTTATAATAAAAAGAAAACTACCAATTAGACTCCAAGGCCAGGATATAGTCAACATTACTCTTCTCTCTCTCTAGCACCTTGTTACTGAGATAATCAAGACAGGCAAAAAGGAGATGAAATATGACCTTCACTTGTTCTTCTTCATAGCTCAGAATATCTGCTTTTTGTTTAACGCATGTCTTTTAGCTGGGAGAGGCTGCTAAGCCATTTATTGACTATGTGTTCAGGCAATTGTGCTGAGTTCTGATGACACAGTCCTTCCCAAGTCATCCACCTCTGTTTGTCTGTCTTTCTTAACTATGTATCTGTGCACATTTTTTTATTTTATTTGTTGTAATTTTCAAAATGCAAGGTAATAAAGATATAGAATTTTCTAGTATATAAAATGTTGTTTCTCACTTAGTATCAAATCCTGTGCAATAGGGACCAGTGTTCTATGGTTGTCTTACTCATGAAGAATCTGAGGCTCATAGATTGTGGTTTGACACAAATGACAAACCCACTAAATGACAAAGCACGTAACAGGGATTTCTGACTCAGAAACCAGTGGTTTTCCTAGTGGAGCCTTCGTACATTGCTGGTGGGAAAATTAAACAGTGTAGCACAATTTGACAGTTTCTTTAAAAGTTAAATATGTGTTTATTAGATGACATAGTAAGTATGTGCCCAAGCAAAATGAGACATATATTCACACAAAAGCCTGTGTGAAAATGTTGATGAGAGCGTTGTTTGTATGGGCAAACACTGTAACCAGCCCAAAAGTTTATCAACTTGGTAAATGGATAAACAAAATATGTATATTTGTGCAGTAGAATACAAATCAACAATAAAACAACCAAATTCTGATGTATGCTACAAAACAAAAACATTATTGTCTGAGTCCACTTATATGAAATGTCCAGAACAGACAAATTTATAGATACAAACTGAAGATTATGTGGTGCTGAGGATGGGGTGAGATTACACCAAATGGGCTCCAGAGAATTTTTAGGGGATGATGGAAATGATCTAAAACTGAATTATGGTGATTATTGTCCAACTCTGCAAATTCATTACAAATCTTTGAATTTTGTACTTATAATAGGTATATTTTAAGAATATATATTATACCCCCCCAAAATGAGAGGGGGACAGAGAGAGAGGGAGGGAGGGAAAGAGAAACAGAGTCATAGATAGACACTCAGAGGGTATTACTAACCCAAGGAGCCATGGGAGCCATTTCTAGATGTAATCTAATCCTCTTAACTTTACCATACTAAGGATGATGTTGACTGGTTCATTGGAAAAAAGTTTTAGGAACATGATTATTTTACTGGTGACAGAAACAAGGGAATTTTAAAGAACTGAAAAACATTTAACCCATGATTCCATTTATGTATTAAATTCATAGATAATTGTTCAGAAACTCTTTTACTTGAAACAGTGCATCTCGACTGTCTTTTTTTTTTAAAATAAATTTATTTATTTATCTATCTATCTATTTATTTATTTATTTTTGGCTGTGTTGGGCCTTCCTTGCGGTGCGTGGGCTTCTCACTGTGGTGGCTTCTCTTGTTGCAGAGCACGGGCTCTAGGTGTGCCGGCTTCAGTAGTTGTGGCTGGTGGGCTCTAGAGCGCAGGCTCAGTAGTTGTGGTGCACGGTCTTAGTTGCTCCGCGGCATGTGGGATCTTCCTGGACCAGGGATCGAACCCGTGTCCCTTTCATTGGCAGGTGGATTCTTAACCACTGTGCTACCAGGGAAGTCCTCGGCTGTCTTTTTGGACTGAAAAAAAAATGTAGAAAGCTTCATATAGTTGAATATAACCTTCAACCACTTATTATATGCCTATCTCAACACTTAAAATGAAGGAAAGTGAAAAGGAAAATATGATGAGAGAAGAGATTTTATTCAACTAATTATTTTTACCTGGTACATTTTGGGTTCAGTAAAAGTCAAGATCTGATCAATATTTTGTATGTATATACATATTTATATATATTATATATAATATAATATATATACATATGGTCCTATATAATGATAATTAATATTCAACATGGTAATTTTGAAGTATCATAAGAAATATATCAATGCTTACTTTTACTCCAGTCAAAACTGCAATCTAATATTTATTTTAGAGAAATGCTTACCTTATATGTTTGAAATACATTATGAGTTAATCAGAAAACTCAATCAGTATCTAATGTCACTCCACTTTCCTCCCTAGTTAAATAGTTAAATCAGAAAATTTGGTAAATTTGGTGATTTCTAGGACAAAATAGCGCATTTTAACTTAATGACCAGTGGGGACCTACTGACTCACTGAGGAGTCCACATGTTTTTCTGAATTTTAGCCTTGCCGTGGATGTCCTCATGGCAGTTGTGTTCATTCCAGCACTGACTACGTTCCTATATTGATAATGTTGTTAAATATTTAACTTCTCTCTCATTAATTTCAACTTCTAAATTTTAAAACTACCTAGGAAAATAAAATTTTAAGACCTCAACACTATGATTTATTTAGGCTTGTTTTCTTTTGTCTTGGAGAGTGGAAACTGAAGACAAACCACAATCAAAGTGTATTGATTGAGCATCGTGGCTTCAGTGTGTGTGTGTGTGTAATCAAGCTCTCTAATGATTAATTACATGCCAGTTTTGGGCATTTCTAGAATGTTGAGACTTGTGGAATTATCAGGCATATTGAAATAAACTATGATATAGAGGACTAGTAAAAAGCAAAACAACTTTCTAAAATGAAAAGAGATGAGGTGTATTTGTACTATGCTTACTTTACATATATGTAGCCTGTCTACAAATCTATTACTTGTGTGCCTATTTTAGTCGAATATATGAGCCCTCTAATAATGTTACACATAAAATATACATGCTAACAATGTATGCTTTGTTTATATTTTGCTGGGTTCTCCTCTTACCACAAGAAATTTTAACCTAATTGAGCCATAACCCTTTCCTTTTTGCCTTCATTCTGAAAGCAGAGACAGATAAAGAGACAACCTCTGTGACCCATGTGTGCTATGGTAGAGGTAGAGGCTCACAACTGACAACTGCCATTGCAAACAGTTAGTGCTGATGGGCACCTGTGTTAAACTCTTCTGAGGCCCCATTGGTGACTTGGGTGGGTATATGGCAGTCAGTTATCAAAGTTTGGGATAAGTCAGTTTTCATTTTGCAAGTTTGATTTTAAAGATTTCTAACCACATGAGAGGCAGCTTTCATGATTTCATCATCACAGTTATAATTGGTCTTTTTATTCCACACAGGCAGTGTTAACTTTATGAAACATAAAACATGTACTAAACTTAATTATCCTGGAGTGTCCACCAGCTCTTCCATTAACCGACTACTCTCTAGGGATGAAAAAGGCAATTTGAGGAAAGGTGGGCCTCAAAGAACTCTGTAAAGAGATCAACAAAAATAAAAATTTTGAGGAACAAAAACTGAATATAATATGAATCCAAATCAGAGAGTATATTTCTATGTAAATGTTGCCCAACTTACAACAATTGAATAATTGGGATTATTTTTAACTTCTTAGATTTTAATTTTAGTCTTACAACTAGAGTTTAAAGAAAAAATTGGAAAGATATCCATATCATAAGAGTCCACCCTTAGGCATTATTACTTACAAGGCTTATAGAAGGACATATATATACTGAACATCTTTGTTCAAATCACTGTGCTAGATGATGTGGATATAAAACAGAATAGAATATGGAATTTGTCCTCAAGGATAGAAAATGACATTAAATTTTTTTCTTTCTTCTCAGCATATAGCAATAAATGCAGTATTTTCCCTTTTTAAAATTAGTAACCACGGAATTCATTTGAATATTAAATGGTGATAAGAGTTTCAAATTTTAGCCTTATAAGGACTTTCTAGTGACTGATATAATAGGTTTCAGAGGCTCATTAACTCTACCTGGTGTCCACATAAGTAATCACACACTCTGTTGTATGAAAGGATTACATTTTTCATAACGACCTGAAAATATAAAACCTGTCTTTCTCTCCCTATTAGTTATTCTCTTTTGGCACATAAGTAGAAGAGACATAATGCAGTACCAGGAGTTTTATCTATTTGAGCTCAAGTAATATCTCCCAAGGTGACATTCCATAGCTAAAGAGGCAGTCTTCTTGGTTTTGTGTTTGAAAACACACTTATTTAGATCGAGATTTAAGATGGTGCTTTTTTTTGCAGGAATTTAAAAATGCTTAACATACATACATTTAATCATTTCTTTTTACAAGTATATTCAGGCTTCTGAAGTTCTCTAATGAGCTCTTGTTTTTGCCCAGTTGCCTATACATTTCTCTAGAAAATTTGCATCATCATGACAAAGTGGTAGTTACCTAACTGTGTCCTTACTATTAGATTCTGGGTCTCTCTCATGGTACCCTCTCAGAATCCTGGGAAGTGGCAAAAGAAAGTCACTGCAAGGTTGCAGTGAACATAAATTTGATTTGGCCACTGCTAGGTTTTGTGAACGGGAAGAAAGAGTTGTGTACCGTGAACAATTGCAGTGGTGTCACGTGGATTTGATCAGGAGATATTCCCTGGCCCAACCAAAGTCTGCTTACACATGGGATTAACCCCACATGACAGTGGGAACCTCTTACATAATGAGGTAGGGAAGTGACCATTTCAGATTAAATTTCAGAGTTATGGGGGATTAACTGTAGAGTACATTCTGACTACAGATCCAAAGGAAATATGAAATTAAATCCAATAGTGATGTATTCATGAATGCAAATTTCATTATTTAACCAATTTTTATTGATTAGCCCCTCTCTGCCTTCTGTATCAGGAGGATGAAAAGGTGAGCAAAATGAATGTGTCCTTATGTCTTGTGATCTCAAAAGCCCCAAATGCCCTGAAACATTGTAGTAATTATTTGTTTGTTTGTTTTGTTTTTCAGTAAAATTTACAACCCAGTGACTAAAAGTGAACTTCTTGGAGTAGTTGAGATGTCTCACTCCCTCCTTCCCTTTTTCTCTCCCTCGCTCTTCCTTTCTTTCAACTACACAAGCAAAAAGCATTCTTTGGTAAAGAAATGCCCTTTCCTGTTGGCCTCTCAGACACCATGTTACTTCGAAATTTCTTTTATTCATTTATATCTTTCAGGAATTGAATAGTATTTTGAGAATTTAACACCTTGCTTTACTTTACTGCTTTTCTACTAAAGAATTGAGATTTTAGCTATCTACAGAGACACCTCAAACTCAACATGTTCAAAGTTGATTCACTATTATTCCTTGCTAACTCTTTCTGCTGTTTTCCAAACTATAAGAATGATAGCATCACCTGCCAATCATGTAGAACTCCTCCATGACTCCCTTTCCTGATCCCTTACATCCAGATGGCATCCAATTTCAATCAACTTTACCTCCTTACCACTTCCTCATCTTGTTCCCTTGTAGTCATCCTCTTATTTCCACCTTAATTCAGACTTCATTCATCTTTTGCCTAGCCTGCTTCTTCTATGTGTTCTCCTTAAAATCTTGTCTCTCTTCAACACATATACCTTGCAGGAGTAAGTTGATCATGAACATATCAAATCAGTTGTATCAGTTCCTGATTTAATCTTCTTTTCCTGACTTCTCATTGCCTACTACATTATAATCCAGATTCCTTGGTATGACATACAATGTCCCCCATTATAGGGAGTCTGCCCACCACTTCAACAATTACAAAACCTTACCATATTTAATAGTTTGGTCCCTGATATGGACTGAATGTTTGTGTTCCTCCAGAATTCACCTATCCTAACCCTCCAATGTGATGGCATTAGGAGGTGGGACCTTTGGGAGTTAATTAAGTTAATTAAGTCATGAGGGTGGGGCCTCATGAATGGGATTAGTGCCCTTATAAAAAGAGACAAGAGAACTACTCTCTCTATCTCTCTGCTCTTTGCCATGTAAGGAGAGACTAAGACAGTCATCTGCAAACCAGGAAGTGGGCTCTCACTTGATGCCAGTTGTGATGGTACCTTGATCTTGGACCTCCCAACCTCCAGAACTGTGAGAAATAGATGTTTGTTGTTTAAGCCACCCAGGATATGGTAATTTGTTATAGCAGCTTGAACTGACTAAGATGATCTCTAAACTATGATAAGTTGTCTAACTCCTTTGTATTGTTGTTCAAGCTATTTCCTCTACCTTGAATGACCTTCAAGGTAGATTAGTTCCAGACATGTGTAATAGCTATAAACCACATTTGGAAATTATTCATATTCCTCTGAGAGAGAATTTAATGCTTTCTTATGCCTCCAACAGCATCCTATTTCTATCTATCTTTTCTTGTAATTTCTTTGAGGACAACATCTGTAACTGATTCATCATTGAGATTCTTATACCCAGCTTTGCATCTGACACATGGTAAATGCCAGACCTTGGCAAGGTACTGATAGCTATTTGTATTTTATGTGATTCATTTAGGCTGAAAGAATTAGGATGCTTCAAGTGTTTCAATACCAAGCTTTCAAGATCAAAGAAATCCAAAAGAGATACTTGAAGAATCAGTTTCTGAGTTTTTTAGAATGGAAAGAACTTAGGTAAAAAATCATAATACTGTTGGCAGCCATCTCTTTAAATATGTAAGAGTGATTTTTTTAACGTTTTTATTGGAGTATAATTGCTTTACAATGGTGTGTTAGTTTCTGCTTTATAACGAAGTGAATCAGTTATACATATATCCCCATATCTCTTCCCTCTTGCATCTCCCTCCCTCCCACCCTCCCTATCCCACCCTTCTAGCTGGTCACAGAGCGCCGAGCTGATCTCCCGGTGCTATGCGACTGCTTCCCACTAGCTATCTATTTTACATTTGGTATTGTATATATGTTCATATATACGCTACCACTCTCTCAGTTTCTCCCAGCTTACCCTTCCCCATACCCATGTTCTCAAGTCCATTCTCTAGTAGGTCTGCATCTTTATTCATGTCTTGCCCCTAGGTTCTTCATGATCTTTTTTTTTTTTTGGTTCCATTTATATGTGTTAGCATAAGGTATTTGTTTTTCTCTTTCTGACTTCCTTCACTCTGTTTGACAGACTCTAGATCCATTCACCTCACTAAAAATAACTCATATTAGTTCCTTTATATGGCTGAGTAATATTCCATTGTATATATATGCCACATCTTCTTTATCCATTCATCTGTTGATGGACACTTAGGTTGCTTCCATGTCCTGGCTATTGTGAATAGAGCTGCAATGAACATTGTGGTACATGACTCTTTTTGAAATATGGTTTTCTAAGGGTATATGCCCAGTAGTGGGATTGCTGGGTCATATGGTAGTTCTATTTTTAGTTTTTTAAGGAACTTCCATAATGTTCTCCATAGTGGCTGTATCAATTTACATTCCCACCAACAGTGCAAGAAGGTTCCCTTTTCTCCACACCCTCTCCAGCATTTATTGTTTGTACACTTTTTGCGGATGGCCATTCTGACCGGTATGAGGGGATACCTCATTGTAGTTTTGATTTGCATTTCTCTAATGATTAATGATGTTGAGCATCCTTTAATGTGTTTGTTGGCAATCGGTATATCTTCTTTGGAGTAAAGTCTATTTAGGCCTTCTGCCCATTTTTGGATTGGGTTGTTTGTTTTTTTCATATTCAGCTGTATGAGCTGCTTGTATATTTTTGAGATTAATCCTTTGTCAGTTGCTTCATTTGAAAATATTTTCTCCCATTCTGAGGGTTGTCTTTTCGTCTTGTGTATGGTTTCCTTTGCTGTGCAAAAGCTTTTAAGTTTCATTAGGTCCCATTTGTTTATTTTTGTTTTTATTTCCATTTCTCTATAAGGTGGGTCCAAAAGGATCTTGCTGTGATTTATGTCATAGAGTGTTCTGCCTATGTTTTCCTCTAAGAGTTTGATAGTGTCTGGCCTTACATTTAGGTCTTTAATCCATTTTGAGTTTATTTTTGTGTATAGTGTTAGGGAGTGTTCTAATTTCATTCTTTTACATGTGGCTGTCCAGTTTTCCCATAACCACTTATTGAAGAGGCTGTCTTTTCTCCATTGTATATTCTTGCCTCCTTTATCAAAAATAAGGTACCGTATGTGCATGGATTTATTTATGGGCTTTCTGTCCTGTTCCATTGATCTATATTACTGTTTTTGTGCCAGTACCATACTGTCTTGATTACTGTAGCTTTGTAGTATAAAGTCTGGAAGCCTGATACCTACAGCTCTGTTTTTCTTCATTAAGATTCCTTTGGCTATTTGGGGTCTTTTGTGTTTCCATACAAATTGTGAAATATTTTGTTCTAGTTCTGTGAAAAATGCCATTGGTATTTTGATAGGGAGTGCATTGAATCTGTAGATTACTTTGGGTAGCATAGTCATTTTCACAATGTTGATTCTTCCAATCCAAGATCATGGTATATCTCTCCAACTGTTTGTATCATCTTTAATTTCTCTCATCAGTGTCTTATAATTTTCTACATACAGATCTTTTGTCTCCTTATTAGGTTTATTCCTAGGCATTTTATTCTTTTGGTTGCAATGGTAAATGGGAGTGTATTCTTAATTTCACTTTGAGATTTTTCAACATTAGTGTATAGAAATGCAAGAGATTTCTGAGCATTAATTTTGTATTCTGCTACTTTACCAAATTCAATGATTAGCTCTAGTAGTTTTCTGGTAGCATCTTTAGGATTCTCTATGTATAGTATCATGTCATCTGCAAACAGTGACAGCTTTACTTCTTCTTTTCTGATTTGGATTCTTTTATTTCTTTTTCTTCTCTGATTGCTGTGGCTAAAACTTCCAAACCTATGTTGAATAATAGTGGTGAGAGTGGGCAGCCTTGTCTTGTTCCTGATCTTAGTGGAAATGGTTTCAGTTTTTCACCATTGAGGACGATGTTGGCTGTGGGTTTGTCATATATGGCCTTTCTTACATTGAGGTAAGTTCACTCTATGCCTACTTTCTGGAAGGTCTTTATCATAAATGGGTGTTGAATTTTGTCAAAAGCTTTCACTGAATCTATTGAGATGATCATATGGTTTTTCTCCTTAAATTTGTTAACATGGTATATCACATTGATTGATTTGCGCATATTGAAGAATCCTTGAATTCCTGGGATAAACCCCACTTGATCATGCTGTATGATCCTTTTAATGTGCTGTTGGATTCTGTTTGCTAGTATTTAGTTGAGGATTTTTGCATCTATGTTCATCAGTGATATTGGTCTGTAGTTTTCTTTTTTTGTGACTTTTTTTTTCTGGGCTTGGTATCAGGGTGATGGTGGCCTTGTAGAATGAGTTTGGGAGTGTTCTGCTCTCTGCTGTATTTTGGAAGAGTTTGAGAAGGATAGGTGTTAGCTCTTCTCTAATTGTATGATAGAATTCGCCTGTGAAGCCATCTGGTCCTGGGCTTTTGTTTGTTGGAAGATTTTAAATCACAGTTTCAATTTCAGTGCTTGTGATTGGTCAGTTCATAGTTTCTATTTCTTCCTGGTTCAGTCTCAGATGGTTGTGCATTTCTAGGAATTTGTCCATTTCTTCCAGGTTTTCCATTTTATTGGCATATAGTTTCTTGTAGTAATCTCTTATGATCCTTTGTATTTCTGCAGTGGCAGTTGTTACTTCCCCTGTTTCATATCTAATTCTGTTGATTTGAGTGTTCTCCCTTTTTTTTCTTCATGAGTCTGGCTAATGGTTTGTCAATTTTGTTTATCTTCTTAAAGAACCAGCTTTTAATTTTATTGATCTTTGCTATCGTTTCCTTCATTTCTTTTTCATTTACGTCTGATCTGATCTTTAAGATTTCTTTCCTTCTGCTAACTTTGCGGTTTCTTTGTTCCTCTTTCTCTAATTGCTTTAGGTGTAAGTTTCGGTTGTTTATTTGAGATGTTTCTTGTTTCTTAAGGTAGGATTTTATTACTATAAACTTCCATCTTAGAACTGCTTTTGCTGCATCTCATAGGTTTTGGGTCATCGTGTTTTCACTGTCATTTCTTTCTAGGTATTTTTTGATTTCCTCTTTGGTTTCTTCAATGATCTCTTGGTTATTAAGTAGTGTATTGTTTAGCCTCCATGTGTTTGTATTTTTAACAGATTTTTTCCTTTAATTGATATCTAGTCTCATAGTGTTGTGGTCAGAAAAGATACTTGATACAATTTCAATTTTCTTAAATTTATCAAGGCTTGATTTGTGACCCAAGATATTATGTGTCCTGGAAAATGTTCTATGAGCACTTCAGAGGAATGTGTATTCTGTTGTTTTTGGATGGAATGTCTTATAAATATCAATTAAGGCCATCTTGTTTAATGTATCATTAAAACTTGTGTTTCCTTATTTATTTTCATTTCAGATGATCTGTCCATTGGTGCAAGTGGGGTGTTAACATCCCCTACTATGATTGTGTTACTGTCGATTTCCCCTTTTATGGCTGTTAGTATTTGCCTTATGTATTGATGTGCTCCTATGTTGGGTGCATAAATATTTACAATTGTTATATCTTCTTCTTGGATTGATCCCTTGGATTGATCATTATGTAGTGTCTTTCTTTGTCTCTTGTAATAGTCTTTGTTTTAAAATCTATTTTGTCTGATATGAGAATTCCTACTCCAGCTTTCTTGATTTCCACCTGCTTGGAATATCTTTTTCCATCCCCTCACTTTCAGTCTGTGTGTGTCCCTAGGTCTGAAGTGGGTCTCTTGTAGACAGCATATACACGGGTCTTGTTTTTGTATCCATTCAGCCAGTCTGTGTCTTTTGGTTGGAGCATTTAATATATTTACATTTAAGGTAATTATCAATATGTATGTTCCTATTCCCATTTTCTTAATTGTTTTGGCTTTGTTATTGTAGGTCTTTTCATTCTCTTGTGTTTCCTGCCTAGAGAAGTTCCTTTAGCATTTGTTGTAAAGCTGGTTTGGTGGTGCTGAAATTCTCTTAGCTGTTGCTTGTCTGTAAAGTTTTTAATTTCTCTGTCAAATCTGAATGAGCTCCTTGCTGGATAGAGTAATCTTTGTTTTAGGTTTTTCCCTTTCATCACTTTAAATATGTCCTGCCACTCCTTTCTGGCTTGCAGAGTTTCTGCTGAGAGATCTGCTGTTAACCTTATGGGGATTCCTTTGTATGTTATTTGTTGTTTTTCCCTTGTTGCTTTTAATATTTGTTCTTTGTGTTTAATTTTTGATAGTTTGATTAATATGTGTCTTGGTGTGTTTCTCCTTGGATTTTTCCTATATGGGACTCTCTGTGCTTCCAGGGCTTGGTTAGCTATTTCCTTACCCATATTAGGGAAGTTTTCAACTATAATCTCTTCAACTATTTTGTCAGTCCCTTTCTTTTTCTCTTCTTCTTCTGGGACCCCTATAATTCGAATGTTGGTGCATTTAATATTGTCCCAGAGGTCTCTGAGACTGTCCTCAGTTCTCTTCATTCTTTTTTCTTTATTCTGCTCTGCAGTAGTTATTTCCACTGTTTTATCTTCCAGGTCATTTATCCGTTCTTATGCCTCAGTTATTCTGCTATTGATCCCTTGTAGAGAATTTTTAATTTCATTTATTGTGTTGTTCATGATTCTTTGTTTGCTCATTAGTTCTTCTAGGTCCTTGTTAAACGTTTCTTGTATTTTCTCCATTCTATTTCCAAGATTTTGGATCATCTTTACTATCATTTTCCTGAATTCTTTTTCAGGTTGACTGCCTATTTCCTCTTCATTTGTTAGGTCTGGTGGGTTTTTACCTTGCTCCTTCATCTGCTGCTCCTTCATCTGTCTTCTCGTTTTGCTTAACTTACTGTGTTTGGGGTCCCCTTTTCATAGGCTGCAGGTTCATAGTTCCTGTTGTTTTTGGTGTCTGCCCCCAGTGTCTATGTTCTGTTCAGTGGGTTTGTTTGGTTCCCCTTCCTCGTGGAGGGGACTAGTTCCTGTGTTCCAGTGGATGAGGCTGACTCTTGTCTTTCTGGTGGGCAGGTCCATGTCTGGTGGTGTGTTCTGGGCCTTCTGTGACCTTATTATTATTTTAGGCAGCCTCCCTGCTAATGGGTGGGGTTTTGTTCCTGTCTTGCTAGTTGTTTGGCATAGGGTGTCCAGCACTGTAGCTTGCTGGTCTTTAAGTGCAGCTGGGTCTTGGCATTGAGATGGAGATCTCTGGGAGATTTTTGCCGTTTGATATTACGTGGAGCTGGGAGTTCTCTGGTGGGCCAATGTAATGAACTTGGCTCTGCCACCTCAGAGGCACAGCCCTGACACCTGGCTGGAGCACCAAGAGCCTTTAATCCACATGGCTCAGAATAAAGGGGAGAGAGAGAGAGAGAGAGAGAAAGGAAGGAAGGAAGGAAGGGAGGGAGGAAAAGATAAAGTCTAATAAAATAAAAAACAAAAAATAATGATTAAAAATATTTTTTTACATAATTTAAAAAGAAAGAAAGAAAGAAAGAAGGGAATAACCAAACGAAAAAAATCCATCAATGATAACAAGAGCTGAAAACTATACTGAAAAAAAAAAAAAAGGACAGACAGAACCATAGGACAAATGGTAAAAGCAAAGTCATACAGAGAAAATCACACAAAGCAGCATACACATACACACTCACAAAAAGTTAAGAGAGAAAAAAAAAAAAATATATATATATCATTGCTCCCAATGATATATATATATCATTGCTCCCAAAGTCCACCGCCTCTATTTGGGATGATTCGTTCTCTATTCAGGTATTCCACAGATGCAGGGTACATCAAGTTCATTGTGGAGATCTAATCCGCTGCTCCTGAGGCTGCTGGGAGAGATTTCCCTTTCTCTTCTTCGTTCTCACAGCTCCTGAGGTTCAGCTTTGTGTTTGGCCCCGCCTATGCTTGTAGGTCGCCTGAGGGCGTCTGTTCTTCGCTCAGACAGGACGGGGTTAATGGAGCCGCTGATTCGGGGGCTTTGTCTCACTCAGGCCGGGGGGAGGGAGGGGCACGGAGGTGGGGCGAGCCTGCGGTGGCAGAGGCCGGTGTGACGTTGCAGCAGCCTGAGGCGCGCCGTGCGTTCTCCCGGGGAAGTTGTCCCTGAGTCACGGAACCCTGGCAGTGGCGGGCTGCACAGGCTCCCGGGAGGAGAGGTGTGGAGGGTGACCTGTGCTCGCACACAGGCTTCTTGGTGGCAGCAGCAGCGGCCTTAGTGTCTCATGCCTGTCTCGGGGGCCCGTGTTGATAGCCGTGGCTCGCGCCCGTCTCTGGAGCTCCTTTAAGCAGCGCTCTTAATCCCCTCTCCTCCCGCACCAGGAAACAAAGAGGGAAGAAAATGTCTCTTGCCTTTTCGGCAGCTCCAGACTTTTCCCCGGACTCCCTCCCGGCCAGCTGTGGTGCACTGACCCCTTTCAAGCTGTGTTCATGCCGCCAACCCCAGTCCTCTCCCTGCGCTCCGACCGATGCCCGAGCCTCAGCTCCCAGCCCCCACCCGTCCCGGCGGGTGAGCAGACAAGCCTCTCAGACTGGTGAGTGCTGGGCGGCACCGACCCTCTGTGCGGGAATCTCTCCGCTCTGCCCTCTGCACCCCTGTGGCTGCGCTCTCCTCCGCGGCTCCGAAGCTTCCCCCCTCCGCCACCTGCAGTCTCCGCCCACGAAGGGGCTTCCTAGTGTGTGGAAACCTTTCCTCCTTCATGGCTCCCTCCCACTGGTGCAGGTCCCGTCTCTATTCTTTGTCTCTGTTTTTCCTTTTTTCTTTTGCCCTACCGAAGTACGTGGGGATTTTCTTGCCTTTTGGGAGGTCTGAGGTCTTCTGTCAGCGTTCAGTAGGTGTTCTGTAGGAGCAGTTCCACGTGTAGATGTATTTCTGATGTATCTGTGGGGAGGAAAGTGATCTCTGCGTCTTACTCTTCCGCCATCTTGAAGCTCCTCCAGTGTAAGAGTGATTTTGAAACAAATATTTATCCATGAGCAGTGATATCACAAAATTGTTAATAATTCTCTTTAAATATACAGGGAAAACGTAATTTTTTTTCTTTTAACTGATTTGGTCATCCTTTTGAGTCATTACCTCTGTGCAGTGGGAAAACATACTTTATTTTGGTCTATTTGTGTCTAATCTTCTGCATTAACCTATAATGCACTAAATTCAGCTACCCTTTAGGTAATGCTGTCTCCCATGGTTAAACATGCTCAGTCTCATGGCTAGCCTCCATCTGTTGATTCTCACCATAAAATGGCATCTGGGGAAGAGTTGATTTCCTATCCTCATGCTGCTAAGATAATATTCACGCATTGTAATGCCCTCTGGCATCTCTGGACTCAAACGTTTTTATCCTATTTCCCTGCGGTTGCTGCTCTCTCTGTTGATCTTAATGGCTGAGTTCCTCAACTGGTAGAGCCCAGATTGGCCTCATGCATTTAATGTTGTCCCAGAGTTCTCTTAGGCTTTTTTCATTTCTTTTCATTCTTTTTTCTTTATTCTGTTCCACAGCAGTGATTTCCAGCATCCTGTCTTCCAGGTCATTTATCCGTTCTTCTGCCTGTTATTCTGCTATTGATTCCATCTAGTGTATTTTTCATTTCCGTTATTGTACTGTTCATCTCTGTTTATTTGTTCTTTAGGTCTTCTAGGTCTTTGTTAAACATATCTTGCATCTTCTCAATCTTTGCCTCCATTCTTTTTCCGAGGTCCTGGATCATCTTCACTATCATTATTCTGAATTCTTTTTCTGGAATGTTGCCTACCTCCACTTCTTTTAGTTGTTTTTCTGGGGTTTTATCTTGCTCTTTCACCTGGTACATATTCCTCTGGCTTTTCATTTTGTCTATCTTTCTGTGAATGTGGTTTTCATTCCACAGGCTGCAGAATTGTAGTTCTTCTTTATTCTGCTGCCTGTTCTCTGGTGGATGAGGCTATGTAAGAGGCTTGTGCAAGCTTCCTGATGTGAGGGACTGGTGGTGTGTAGAGCTGGGTGTTGCTCTGCTGGGCAGAGCTCAGTAAAACTTTAATGTGTTTGTCTCCTGGGTGAGGCTGAGTTCCCTCCCTACTGGTTGTTTGGCATGAGGCTACCCAGCACTGGAGCCTACTGGCTCTTTGCTGGGGCTAATGGTGGACTCAGGAGGGCTCATGCCAAGTACTTCCCAGAATTTCTGCTGCCAGTGTCCTTGTCCCCATGGTGAGCCACAGCTGCCCCCCACCTCTGCAGGAGACCCTTCAACACCAGCAGGTATGTCTGGTTCAGTCTTCTGTGGGGTCACTGCTCCTTCCCCTGGGTCCTGATGTGCACACTACTTTGTGTGTGCCCTCCAAGCATGGAGTCTCTGTTTCCCCCTGTTCTGTCCAAGTCCTGCAATCAAATCCCACTAGCCTTCAAAGTCTGATTCTCTGGTAACTCCTTCTCCCATTGCTGGACCCCCAGGTTGGGAAGCCTTACATAGGGCTCAGAACCTTCACTCCAGTGGGTGGACTTCTGCGGTATACTTGTTCTTCAGTTTGTGAGTCACCCACCCAGCAGTTTGGGATTTGATTTTATTGTGATTGCTCCCCTCCTACCATCTCATTGTAGCGTCTCCTTTGTCTTTGAATGTGGGGTATCTTTTTTGGTGAGTTCCAGTGTCTTCCTGTCAGTGATTGTTCAGCAGTTAGTTGTGATTCTGCTGCTCTCGCAAGACGGAGTGCACGTCCCTCTACCGAGACTAGATTCTGATACTCACTACTCTTCTGGGATTTATTGAACTGGACTGTCTGCATTTTAATGTGGCAAACTGAAGAACACAAGATATTTTTAATGCAATTTTAAAAATGATTATTGAATAATGATACTTGAGTGTTTACTTTTGACTTCTGTAGTAAGTGTCATTATGTAGAACAGTTTGTACCCAGGCAGAGCCTTGTGAAGCAAAGATTGTAACCCTTAGCAATCAGGAGAGCTTATAAACGTAAACTGAGACAGCAGAATCAGGGCCTTATCTGAATGCTGTGTTCCAGTTCTGCTCAGTGAATGTTGGAAGAATTTAAAGGAAGAGGAGAATCAAGAAAATTATGTAGAGAAAACAGAAATATAAATTTATTTTGTTTTAAATTAGAAGGGTGTAAGGAAAGACTAAATCTATTTTCAAATTAAAATTATTCTAAAGTAAGTTTTTTTTTTTTTAAGAGCAATGTCCAGGAGTTTTTTTTTATTGTTTGACTAACAGAACAAAACCAGGCAGAGAAGTCCACAAGGATATGGTGGTCATACTTCATTGCTGCTTGCCATTTGGTCCTAGCACATCTTCCTAGCACTTATTGTGTTTCCTTTGAAATATTTTAGACATTTATTTAATCACAAATGCAATCCAAATATGAATAAATTAATGTATTATCTTTTAGGAAACCCCACCCCCATGTTCCTTTAAATAGAAGAAGATGCTAAATGTCTCTTCATAGTCTGTTTGGCCATAGTTGTCCCACCTATCATTTGAAAAACAGTTTGAAATCCTTTTCTCATTCCATTAAAGAAATCCTGGGAAAGAAATCCTATTGATATTGTCCATAGTCTCCAAGCGGTGAGGATGGTAACTGGGCTGAAGGCCACTGCAAGGGGTCTTCAGCAAATGGAGGATAATTGGGAAATTGGGCAGAGGAAAATCTTGTCTAGGAGACACCAGCTCCTTCAATTAAAGCCCAGAGAATGCCACCCATCACAGCTGACCCAACCATGGCCACTAGTCTGTTTCTTGCTGCCAGTATGGCTCCTGTTAAGGCACCGCTCATGATGGAGTTCCAGGGATCTTCTTTCCCTCTGACTTGAACCATACTGCAGTCAGTCATGGAAAACAGACCTTCCCCAAACAGCAAAGCTGCCTCTCAACTGCAGAGCCCTGGTTTTAATAGCTGTCAAATTCCTTCCTAGTCTGTGGTTTACTCCCACTGGAGAACTGCAAAAACCTTTGATTACCATCACCTATGGTTCTCATCTTAACGGCCCTACCACAGTCATCCACAATTCGCATGCATACTCTTGTACCTTGACTCCATGGTCAAAATAAATTTTCAAATTCAGTTTAATCTAGGGGCATTGTTGATTAAATTTTAGATGACAATTTGTTATCTGACTGAGATGAAGAAACCACATGACAGATTTACTGGTTGCTGTTTTGTACTTTGTGAGTTTAGCTCACAGTCAATTTTAAAGGTCTGCTAGTTAGAAGGTGCTGCCTCTCTACTACTGTGACTAAAACCTTTTTGACTTTAATTTTATCTCTGTTCAAAGAATTAACATAATTAACATCCTTTCAAAAGTTCTACAATCACATTGAGATTACTTTTAAAGAGAAGTTAGCTCTAGGTTTTACTTAAAAGACAGATTCTTAAACTTTTAGATATCAGTTAAGGTCTGTACATTTTATTGCATTTGATATGCATTGGATAAATTCAATTTTAAAATGTGACAAATCTTGTTTGAAAGGAAAGAACCCTCACTGAACAGAATTGTTGCACCCTAGTGTGTACTTTAATTTGGAATTTTCAGAATATGAATTTGTTTAGCATTGCAACAAACAAACAGAATCCTTATCTATACAAGTCCCCCATCCTAAAGAAGAACTTTGAATTTGGGTATCTATGCACAAACAAAAAGAGAGGATTTTCCTGTTAGCCCTTTGATACAATGTGGTTATTAGCTGCTTGATTTTATTTTATTAAATTTTTAAATTTTTCGGCCACACTGTGCAGTTAGCAGGATCTTAGTTCCCCAACCAGGGATTGAACCCATGCCCTCAGCAGTGAAAGCCCAGAGTCTTAACCACTGGACTGCCAGACAATTCCCTTAGCTGCTTGATTTTAAAACTTTATAGAAGAATGTGTTTTGGGGCAGACGTGTTGGTAAATCTGTTTCTGTTGCCAAGAATACAAGAGGACAACCCAGCCTTTCATCGTGGTGAACCTCATTTATCATCCTGTCACTGCACCATCTTTTTCCAGTTTCATCCTGGACCAGGATTTCATGGCACAGAAAGAAAGCTGGGCATCAAACCATAGCATATGAACAAATATGGCCCAAATATTTGAGAGCATAAACATGCCTCTCTCACTGGGCACCAGTTGAGAGGGTTGAAGCCCATTCATTGTAATTGCAGTTCAGAGTAGAAGAAGAAACTGTGTCCAGATGAGAAACAATTTGAATGTTTGTGTGGGTTTGGATTTTAATAGCTCTGTCACGTTCCATCACTGTTTGCTTGAGCATTTCCCCGATATGCTCTCCCAACACTGAGGCCATTTCTGCTTCTTTCTTGATATCACTCATTGTTTTCAAAATGTGGTTTTCCATGCTCTCTTCTCCAAATAATCTCAGTTAGGTTTGAAATTTAATAAATGGTCAGTAAAAATATAGCCCCCTAGGAGCTTAAGTCCTGAAATAATATTAGAGATGATTTAGTGTAATATTTACTCACTGTAACATTTTTCTTTCCTTTTTAGTTCTCACTCATCTGAAGATGCATCTCAGTCTTAGCTAAAATTTTATTCTTTGCAAAATTAATACTGATATTAATGTCATTAGTGTCATTAATTTCTAAACCTCAAGGACGCTAAGTACCTTTTTTTTACATAAAGAAAAGACATACATGGCAGGAGTTTGTAGTGTTGAGCCATGAACGAGTGATAAATATAGTCTGTTAATGAGACTGTACAGGACAACACTACTGTCATGAGAGACAGAGTGTGCCTTACATAAGGGCAAAACTGCTGGTCTTCCAGTGACACATTCAACACTGTGATAGGGTGTGACAAAGAGGTGAACATGGCAAATTTTGAGACATATGCTAATAACACACTATCGAGAGATATTTAGGGTGGGTACCTACTGTGATATCATCAACTGGAAATGTGCACTTTGGTACTGTCGTAGAATGTTGGCATAGCCCTGCTGTTTGTATCTAGCTGTTTAAGACATTGAGGACGAAGCAGTGAATCTTACTAAGGGAGAAAACAAAGTGATGCAATCAAAATTAAAATTATTTCAGATACTATTGCTGGTTGCTAATTGTTATAGGTTACCCTATCACAAATTTAGTATATAGTATATATGCATATATTTGTTCATTTCACTTTTGATAATGTTACCTTATTCAACATATTTAAAATTTAATCCACAATAATTCCTTCCAGAAGAGTCTCCTTTCTTATTATTTTAATACCCTTATGATATATCATTGTAACCACAATAAAATTAATTAAACAAGGAGTCTATTAGACTGAGGTGGCTCTAATGCCTCGGCAGCCTACTAAGAAAACCAAAACCTAAGGCAGAATCAATGCACCAGAATCCCAAAAAAAAAAAAAAAAAAAAAAAAACCCAAAAGAACAACCAATCACAAGTAGCCCGCTTTTCCATATAGGACAACTGCTTAAGTATAGCCAATCGAATAACGTATTTGTTTTTCTTCTGCAACTTCTCTATGAAAACCGTTTCCCTAGCTTCTGTCATCAGGGAGCTCCTAACCATTTTTGGTTTGGTGCTGTCCAATTTGAATTGGCTTGCATAAATAAACCTTTAAAAAAATTTTATGTGCCTCAGTTTAACTTTTAACACTACCTATACCTCTAATACAAAAGGAACCTTTTCCTGAGAGCTTTCAACTTTTTCTCTTTCACCTGGGAGGTAGATCTCTCTGACTCTGTTTTGTCCTTATAAGTTATAAAGAACCTATGAGTGTTGGTGTCTATCCATTACCGTAATAGAATCTGAGCATTAATATTTATTTTGGTGAACATGCCCAATTTACAAAATCCAAAATTTATTTTCATAACCTAGCTTATAGTGGGTGTATTAAATGAGTACAAGTTTTAGAGGCTTGTTGGCTTAATAGGCTCAATTAGTAGAAAAGGATAACTGGATAGCTATCAAAAGCATCCTGCCTTAAGGGTTAGAATGGGGAAGTAATATGCCTTACTACTCAGAAATTCTTTTATTAATATCTTAGTAATCTCCTTCATGACATCACTTATTCCCATTTCATTTCTTCTCTTTGTGTATCTCCTTTGACTCTCCTAAAACAATATGGTTAATTTGATAGAGGGGATTCCTAATTTCATAAATTCTTTAAAATAGTATTGGGCAGTGTAGTGACCTGGCTTTTCTCACCTCTTCAGTCTCTCTTCCCACCATTGCTTCGAAGAAGTTTGCAATCCTACACGTTGAAAACCACTTTCAGTTCCTGGAATAGACCTTGGTTCTTTCAAGTTTTATGACTTTATTTATATTGTCCCTAGTCTTGGAAATACTCGTATCCTCCTATTACAGTGGGATAGCTTTCTGACATTCTTTGAAGGTTTATTATTATTTTTTATATTTTTTATTATATTTTTTACATTATTATTATTTTTTTCTTTTTGGAATTCTCTGAGTTTACTTCTTCTGGCCTGAGATAGGTACTCTTTCTATGTGACTACTTAATGCTTACATATTTAATAATAGTCACCTTTTAGATGTTTTGATTCACTTACTATCCCAACAACCCTATTGAGTAAACAACTATAATTGTTATCAGCCTCTTCTTATACATGAGGAAACTGAAGCAAAAAACAAACAAACAAACAAACTAGTACTTGCCTAAGGTCTTACAGCTAGTAAGTGATAGAATGAGTTTTTAAGACAAAAGGTCTAGTAGCATCAGTATACAAACCAACGCTGTCCAATAGAAATCTGAGTTACAAATGTGATGTAATTCATAAATTTTCGAAAGAATACATTGAAAAAGTAAAAGGAAACTGGTGAAATTAATTGTGTTAATACATTTTGTTTAATACAATATATCCCAAATAACATTTCAAGCATAATCAGTACAGTATTAAAAATTAGTTTTAAAAATGAGGTATTTTATGGATTTTATATGAGGTCTTCAAAATGCAGTGTGTATTTTATACTTACAGGATATCTCAATTTGGGCTAGTGTTTTAAAGTACATGTGGCTGATTTCTACCTTTAGTTGATAACACAAGTCTTTACTCTTAATCACAGTACTCTACTTCTCTTTGTATGGAAATAGTTTTATTTGCCTGTATCCCCCATTGAACTCTGAACTCCTTAACGAGTGAGGATGTGTTGTATCTCTAGCACATAGAATAGGTATTTCCTGATACATAGTACAAACTTAATGAATATTTATTGAATTTTGTTGCTGAAGTACATTGTTAAGTTGAAATTTCAAGAGATTCAAAATAAACGACCAAATGCATACATTTGCCACTTTTGAGCATATCATGAGAGAAAATTGAGACGACATCCAGGAAGACAGTTGTATCTTTCAGGACAACAGGATATACATAATGTTCCATTTTAAGAATGTATGTAAGTGCTGAATTTCACTAAAATCATATTATAAAATAATAAATGAAAACATGGTCTAAAAGTGTCACAATTTTTTTATTATTATAGAATACTGTGTTTTGTTACGTTTGTTTAGTGAAAAAGGGGGTCAGAATTAACATTGTATCATCATGTTTGGTAAAATCTTGAGTGGAATCATGCCTCATGCATTGTAGATACCTAATAAATACTTTCTAATCTGATTTTTTTGAGCCGGGATAATAACCTCAACTCCTACAGGTATTTATTTATTTATTTTGAAATCCTATCCAACTTGCCATCAGTTTGGACAAGCTGGGACAATTTCTCAAAATGAACTCCACTATCATCAAATTGTTCTCCCCAAATGAAAGAAGGTTCCTTTGATGCTAGTCAAAGAGTGAGGGCTCCTTGACTCAGAACCGGATGCAAGCTTAATACCAGCCTTCCATTTCAGCTCAATTACATTCTTGGCAGCCTATGAGGCTCATGGGGTAAAACTTTTTATAACAATTATCAATATCAGCCAATTTTTCAGAATGGGCAAGAATAAACTTCAATAGCTCCAGGATGAGTTTTCAGTCTTCCAAAGGTTCTCTCTGGCTAACTGCCATGGAGAATATTGTAGGAGCATAAAGAGTGCAGTTTTATGCAACACTCTAGAAATCAGTTAACTTTATGTTCACTTAGATTGCAAAGATTTTATCAAGCTGAATTAACTAATTAATGCTGTTTTAGGGTACTGTTTCTTTTTGTGAGATATGGAAAATGGTGATTTTCTTGTGTATTTTATATACAGGACTGCAGCTGTGTGTGTGTCTGTGTGTGTATGTGTCTCTGTGTGTGTGTGTATGAATATTATCTAGCAATGTTTAGAGGTTGGCCTATCATTGACTCTGTTATAAAACTATCATGGATGAAAGAGAGAGAGCATCCTACTGATGGACTACAGGCTCAGTAAGAACCCGGAACTTTTGGATGTGTTTATTGGGGTTGAAATTTTTGTTAGGAGTAGAATTGATATTCAGGGTGATTTGAAATGATATTAAGCTCTTGAACCCAGGAGTGGCTAAATCCTGTCATTATCCAGCATTCTTTATATTTTGTAACATCAGGTACATCATTATACAAGGAACTATTAATTATAAAATCACACGATTATTCACTGAATGTCCATAACCACAAAAGTGAAATTCTTTCTTCAATTGTAATAGGGCATTTAGATTTCTTTCAAAGTTTAAGTGAAAACTTTCCTTTCCTTAAAAATCTAAATTTTAACACCATGCTGCTCTAAAAACTAAAACAAGTATTTTATATAAAAGAGAATAGGGTGAGAAGCCATAAGTATCCTCTTGCCTCTCAGCCAGGCTTTAATGTGTTCAACCCATGGAGGCAAGAATTTTAAAAAGGCACCAGAGACCACATGGAATTCCATGGAATTTCTTCTTAGGAATTCAACCACAGAGATTCTGGAAGCATAAGAAACAGCAATACCTCAACCATGACCTTTGAACATAGTGACCCCTCACATTAGTAATTGTTTAATTTGGTTTATACAAATATAGTTATTAAATATGGAGTGTCTTCAAGGAGCTAACACACCTCTTTCAATAAATACAAGTTATAGTTTACAATATGCCCCAAGAGTAGCACACCATCATTTTTATAAAATGTTAATATATCCCCCCATTACTAGAAAAAAAGAAAAAATATGGTGGAAATAATCACAATTGAGGTTGTGTGAAATATTTCATCATAGTAAAATATCTGAATATCACTACAGTAAATGTAAACAGTCAAATATGTTTAGCTTTGTTTAACAATCTCATAACTTTTTGCTGATGGATCAGTTTTACTGAAATTTGTGTTAGAGTCTTTGAAGCATATTTTGAAATACAGCATATCTTTTAATCTTTCTGTGAATTGGTTTCATTTACTAACATTTGGAGGAGATCTCTTATTCTGAGGGAATCTGATGGGAATTCTGATGAGTGTTTGAAAAGTGGTAATTGTGGCACTTTGGGAAATGCTGGGAGAGGGGCAACCTGAGGGCCACTGGTGTTTTTCCCAGCCAGCAAGGAGGCTTAAGCAAGAAAGCTTTCTAACACTGTGCCAAGAGTTGAACTAGGGCCCTCAATAAAAGGGAATTGGATTTATCTGTAGATAAATATAACATTTCTTTGTTCTTTTCTACTTAAAAGATATACATTGTGATATATACCTCTAAAAAAACTCTATCAATCCTACAGAGAATGGGGTCCAGAGAACTCCTTCCACCTCCAGTTTATTAATACTACATTAAAAATGTGTATTACTTTTAAGAAATTTAAACATCATGGTTAAAATACAAATATTAAACTTATAAACAATCAAAAATTATGCAAAAGAAATACAAATACTATGAAATTCTACTTCTGCAAAATCTTGGGTAACAATCTGAAGGTGGAAATCCTGATGATATACAACATTAATGAAGTTTCAGAATCTATTTCTGCTACTGCAAAGAAATGTCATCATCAACAGTACAGAAATAAAAATTTAATAATTCGATGCATGTTGCATAAAGGAATATTTTGCAGCCATTAAAAAATTGTAAAATAATATGAAAGAATCTAGCATAACCTTTTCTATCATTAGGGTTAAAATTGGTGTACAAAAGTTCATCCAGTCTGATTTAAAATGCTTAATATAAAAAGATAGAACTAATTGTATTATCTTTGTCAGGGTTTTCTAGAGATACAAGACCAATTTTCTTCCTATCTATCTATCTATATATCTATCATCTGTCTGTCTGTCTATCTATGTATCTATCTAGAGGGAGAAGGAGAGAGAGGGAGGGAGGGAAGGAGGGGGAGGGAGAGAGAAAGAGAGAGAGGGAGGTTAATTTATTATAGAAATTGGATCATACAGTGATGGAAGTCAAGAAGGCCCACAATCTTTCATCTGCAAGCTGGAGAACCAGGAAAACTAATGGGTTTCATTCAGTCTGAGTCCAAAGTGCCACAGGACCACTGATGTCTGAAGGTAGGAAAAGAGTTGCCCCAACTTAAGCAAAAAGAGCAAATTCACTCTTCTCTTGCCTTTTTGTTCTATTCAGACCCTCATTTGAATGGATACTACCCACCTACATTGGTGAGCTTCTTTACTCAGTCTTTCTCAAATGCTAATCTCTTCCGGAAACATCCTCACAGACACACCAAGAAAAAATGTTCTACCACCTATTTGGGAATCCCTTTGCCCAGTCAAGGTGACACATAAAGCAAACTATCACAAGAACTCATAGAATTTTAATTTCTTTTTTAATATTTTCATTAATTTCTAAAGTAAGTTGTGTTACCATTTAAGTCATAAATACAGGGGAAGGCTTCTTCAAAGATGGGTCTAGGTAGGACTTTATCTCCCTAACTAGACAACAACTGTACTGCAAGAATCTGTCTGATATAACTCTTGAAACTCTGGAGTCTGTTGAAGGTTTGTAACTTCCAAGGGGAGGGTTTGGATAGCAAATTGCAGATAACAGTCAATTTCAACTCTTTGCACAGTACAAGTTACCCCTCCTTCACACTTCAACCTGGGAAAAGAGGCAGTGCACATGTTACAGGAGAAGCTTGCAGGAGCCAGAGTGGACAAAGAGCACCCTATCTTCCTTTGGAGATCAGTGTTCTATTTGCTGATTGTTGCTTCTGATCACAGAGGTGCAGAGAAAGAGGTGGTGGTGATTGTTGTTATACCTACCCTACTGTTGTAAGTAAGGTCCTCTCCTTTTGGCTGAAGTGACTTCTAGTGATATTTAAAGGGCCAGCACCTTCCACCCCTGCCCCCTCCCTCTTTTTATTCTTTTTCTCCTTTTGGGAGCCAGACATTGAAGACTGATACATTTAAAATCAACTGCATATATATAGAGCAATTAGGAAGTCACTACACATGCCTAGGGAAAAGGACAGGATCTAAAAAGACCTGAAAAACCCATAAGCTTACACCTCAGTGATCTTCAGCACAGAAACAGCCTATAACAATCAAAAACAAAAAATAAAAAATAAAAAAACGGAAAACCCTGAGGAAGGAGGAGAATCTGGTTTCCAGAGTTACCACACTACTACATTTAAATGAACAATTTTCAACAAAAACTAAAAAGGCTTAAAGAGTATAGCCTATTCAAAGAGAAAAAAAGTAAATTTGTTAGGTCACAAATTAAATCTCAGTGGATTTTAAAATGTAGATATCATACAAAGTATCTTCTCTGATCACAATGGGATAAAGTTAAAAATCAATAACAGAGGAAACACTGGAAAATTCACAAATTTGTGGAAATGAGACAACACACTGTTTAAAAGTTAATGGATCAAGGCAGAAATCACAAGGGAAAGTAAAATATACTTTGATATAAATGAAAATGAGAACACAGCATGCCTCTAAATATATTGGATGCAGTGAAAGCAGTGCTAGGGGAGAAGTTTATAAATATCAGCAGTTACATTAAGAAAAAAAGAAAGCTTTAAGATCAACAACCTAATTTTATAACTTAATGAACTAGAAAAAGAAGAAAAATCTAAACCCAAAGCTAGAAGAAGGAAGGAAATCATAAAAGAGCAGAGAAAAACAAAATAAATAATAGAAAAAAAGTAGAAAAAACCCCAGTGAAACCAGAAGTTTATTCTTCAAAAAGATCAACAAAATGGACAAAGTTTTAGGGATTTCCCTGGAGGTCCAGCAGTTAAGACTTTGTGCTTCCACTGCAGGGCGCACGGGTTCGATCCCTGGTTGGGGAAACAAGATCCCTCATGCCACAAGGCGCAGCCAGAAAAAAAAAAAAAAGAACAAACCTTTAAATAGATGGACTATTTAGAAAGAAATAGAGAGAAAGAGAAAATATTCAAATCACTAAAATCAAAATGAAAGTGGGGACATTACTAGTGGTTCTACAGAAATAAGAAAGGATCTAAGAGAGTACTATGAACTAGTGTACATGAACAAATTGGGTAACCTAGATGAAATGTACAAATTCATAGAAACACAAAACCTACCATTAATAAGTGATGAAGAAATTAAAAATCTGAATAGAGCTATAACTAGTAAGAAGATTGAACCAGTAATCAAAAATCTCCTAACAAAGAAAAGCCCTAGATCTAAATGCTTCAATGGTCAATTCTACCAAACTTTAAAGAAGAAATAGCATGAATCCTTAAAGAAAATATGAATAAATGGAAAGATATACCATATTTATGGATTGGAAGACTTATTAAGATGTAAGTACTACTCAAAGTGATCTACAAATTCAATGAAATCCTTACTAAAATCCCAGCAATGTTTTTTGCAGAAGAGAAAAAACCATCCTAAATTTCATATGGAATCAAAAGGGACCATGAATAGCCAAAAGAGCCCAGGACAAAGGAACAAATTTGGAGGACTCAAATTTCCTGATTTCAAAACTTACTACAAAGCTACAGTAATCCAAACAGTGTAGTACTGGCATAAAGAAAGACATATATAACAATAGAATAGAATAGAGAATCCATAAATAAACCTTAACATGTACGATCAAATGGTTTTCGGCAAGAGTGCAGAAATATTCATTGGAGAAATGACAATTTTGTTGACAAATGATGCTGGGAAAACTGGATATCAACATGCAAAATATTGAAATTGGACATTTACTTACAAAAATTGTATATAGTGTTAGGTAAATGATGTACACTAGTTCATAACTCAGAATGGGACCATGACCTAAATTGAAAGCTTAACACTATAAAAATCTTAGAAGAAAACATAGTACAAAAGCTTCACAACATTGGATTTGGCGATGTTGTTTTGTGTATGACACCAAAATCACAGATGAACAAAAGGAAAAATAGACAAATTGGGCTTCATGAAAAAATTTAAAAATATACACCAAAAGACACTGTCAACCGAGTAAAAGGTAGCCCACAGAATTGGAGAAAATATTTGAAAATCATGTATCTGATAAGGGATATCCAGAATGTTTAAAGAACTCCTAAGACTCAAGCACAAAAACACGAAACAACCAGATTCAAAAATGGGCAAAGAACTTGAGTAGACACTTTTCTAAGATATACAAATTGTCAATAAGCATGAAAAGATGCACAAAATCACTAAACACTAAGGACGTGGACATGCAAGTCAAAACCACAATGCGCTATCATGTCACATGCATTAGGATGCTTTCTGTGCAAAGTAAAACAAAACAAGCAAGCAAACAAACTCAGAAAATAATGAGAGTTGGCAAAGATGTGGAGAAATTGGAATCCTTGTGCACTACTGGTGGGAATGTGAAATTGTACAGTCACTGTGGAAAACAGTATGGAGGTTCCTTTAAAAATTAAACATAGAATTGCCATATGATCCAGAAATTCCACTTCTGGGTATATCACCAAAAGAATTGCAAGCAGAGTCTTGAAAAGATATTTGTACATCTGTGTTCATAGCAGTATTATTCACAATTGCTAAAACATGGAAACATTTCAAGTTCCCACCAATGAATGCTATGTACATGCAATGAAGTATTATTTATCTAAAAAGGAAGGAGAATCTGGCATTAGCTAGAACTTGAATGAATCTTGAAGTCATTATTCTAAGTAAAATAAACCAGTCACAAAAAGACCAATACTGTATGATCCCCCTTATATGAGTAGTGGAAATCATAGAGACAGAAAGTAGAATGGTGATTTCCAGGGACTGAAGGAAGAGGGATTAGTGAGTTACTGCTTAATGGATATAGAATTTCAGTTTTGCAAGATGAAAAAAAGGGTTTTGGAGATGGATAGTGGTAATGATTGCACAGTGATATAAATGTACTTAATACTTCTGACTGTACACTTATAAAGATGGTAAATTTTATGAGTATTTTAACATAATAAAAAATTGAAAAAAGAACATAATTACTTTTTAAGTAAAAACACACATGAATTAATCTTTGATATGATGACATGGGGTCTAGTGTAAGAGTAGGAGGACTCGGTCAAGCTTCCTCCATTATCATGGTCCTTTTGACCCTTTAGAGGTTACCACTCCATCCTTGCTGAGCTTCAGAGGTGGGTCTGCCTGCACCAGTCAAGCTGGGACTAGCTCCACTGTTAGCCAGACGCTCCCTTGGTTTCTGACCAGATTCTGATAGCTGACACTGATAAAGCTGAGAGAAGCACCCTACAGAACAGACATGGAGGCATCTGCTCCTGATTTGGCCATGTTCAGGTCTCAGTTACTTCCCATAATGAGACATTGCAGGGGCTTTCAGGAGTTACCCCTTCAACTCCTGCGTCTGTGTTCAGGACACCAGCCAGCACTGAGCGGGTTGTATGCAGAAGGGGTTAGAGATCAGGTTGTAGCATCTTCTGGAGCAGCTGCTTCAACTCTCGTTGACAAATTGTACTTAAAATCTGTCCCCCATCAGAATTCTGACCCCACCATTCTCTTAATCGTCTAATGTTAGTCCCGTTAACTAAGTTCCTTGAGGCTCAATTTTCTCTAATGTAACAAGAGCCGTTACTGTGAGAATTAAGTAAGTATAAGTGCCTAATAAAATTCCTTTCTTATTGTGGAAGTTAATAAATGTCGTTTTTTAATATGCCACATAACTTTATTTTATTTTACTGACTAAATTTTAGTTGCCATTTTCTCCCATTTATATTTCCAAGGAACATGGTAAACACTTAAGTAGTTGTTTGATTATTCTAACAATACATTGAAAAATTGTGTTTATTATTTTGTTAATTGTTTATCAGAATACTTGATAAGGACAAAAAATAGTGCGTGTTTTCTATATTATATCTCATCTGTAAACAAATTACATACTAGTTTGTCGTATTTTTGCTTCCAGCTGTGCCCCAGAGCAAATGTTATGAGGGTGAAATGAAGGTGAAGTGGGGTAGGATTTACAGATGTGACTCTTATCTGCTTAATGATGTCTATAATGTCATATTAAGAAGAGGGACAGGAAGGTTCATCTTTTTGAAGCAGAAACATAATTTTCAATGCAAGGTATATCATGTTTTCTAAAAGATCATGGGAGACAAAAAAGGTGAAATAAAATGCTTAAGGAGAGACATCTGTTCTCTCTGATTCTTTAACTCACTTTAAACTTGGAGAAACAAAGCAAAGTGACAGTTAACTCTTGTGTTTTGTCAGGCCTAGATCTTTATCTCTTGTATAAAAGTAAGCAAGCAAGCTACCATCTGTGCAAACAGGTGGCTTGAATGATGTGGAGTATTAAAAAAATCATATTTGGAGCAATGGCAAGGAATAGAGAATTTAAGAAAACTCAAGAGTTTCTTTAGTAAGATGAGAAATGTGAACCATTGATTGTGTGAGTGTTAGAAGATAAAATGTGTAAATTAAAATGTGGAAATATTTGTCCAAAAGGCTCTTCATGATACACATATTCCCATAGTAATTCTATCATCAGTGCGCTTACACCAAGCAGCAGATGGCGCACTATTACCCTTGTGGCTCCCTCAACAGACTAACTGAGGCCATCTTGGAAACAGTAGTAGGGAAGATGCCTTATGCCACAGCATAACTAAGGTATTGCTCACCCTTGACTTATTTATGAGTTAGTGGTCACTCTCCTAGCTTCATAAAGGAGGTTCTTGAAGCCTTGAGGCTGAGTGGAAAGAAAAGAATACACGGACTGGAGGGTCACCTTAAGGAACCAGTATAAGCATCAGTTATTAGTTAACAGACAGCCAGTGTTGCAGAAATTGGACTGGATTTGGAATCCTCATCCAGGAATTTAATTGCTGATTTCTCAGTGTTTTCACCTAACTTCCTGTGGCTTTATTTTTGAGAAAATGAAGGGATTAGACAAGATGACCTCCTTGGTTCCTTCCAGCTCTTCAAAATATTTTAGGGCCAATTAGATTGGCAACATTATTTTTAGGACTCCTTTTATAGAAACAATCTGTGAAAATTACTGCTAAAGCAATTAGGTGCACATATCTGTATGACTAATGTTAAATATTCATAGTTTACTTACGATCTACTGTGTGTAGATCCCTGCATTAACAGAAGTGAAGATGAGAAGGTTGAAAGTAAAGGAGAAGATGAATTATAGATAGCAACCATAACGCAGAAAAAAACCATTTTTGTTTCAAAGACGTTGAAGAATTTAGCTTTATTTCAAATAGTGGGAACAAATGCCAGGTAAATAGCACGTATATATATTTTTTTCTATTCTACCAACAGTTTTGTTTTTAAAGCCAAAATAAATCTAAAAATGTATGTTTTAAACTTTTGGCATCTCTTCTTTGGTCTACATTTTTTCTAATGTATTTATCTTTTAATAAGAACTTTATTGAGATAAAATTCATATACCATAAAATGCACCCCTTTAAAGTATACAATTCATTGTTTTTTAATATATTCATAGAATTGTCCAACCATCGCCCCTATCTATTTCCAAAATATTTTCACTGCCCCCCATACTCATTAGCAGTCATTTCCCCTTTCCCTTTCCCTTTCCCCTTCTCCCCTGGCAACCACTAATCTACTTTCCATTTCTATGCATTTTCCTACTTGGACATTTCCTATACATTGAATTATATAACATGTGGCTCTTTTAGATTTGCTTTTTTCAGTTCGATTGTTTCCAAGTTTCATCCCTCTTGTAGCATGTATCATCAGCTCCTTTATTGACAAATAATGTTCTGCTGTATGAGTATATCACATTTTAAAATCTATTAGTTTATGATATTGAGTTGGTTTCCTTTATCATTGGCTTTTGATCTTAATATTATTTTATTTCTTATATTATTGAGTGAATAATTAACCCTTGGAACTTCCTTCTGTTCTTCTTGCCTAGTTCTCATCAAATGTAGTGATTTTACAATGCACAAAATGGAAAGATTTAGAAATTAATTCAATGAGACACATAAACACCAACTATATACTCAGCTCTATTCTAAGTAATGTGGTAAATAAGGAAATTTGAATATTTCCTTTTAGAAAGAGTATGTGCACTTTTTAATGATTAATGACAATATCTGATAAGGATGGAATATAGGTCGAGTGGAGAATTATTTTTTAAAATGCTAGTTAAATCATCATAATCAACTTTGCTACCTCCATCATCACCAAAGCCAGGATCACTCATTGGGCACATATGCTGTATAAGATATTGCATTTTTTTGCATACATTGGAGTGTTTTATATTCAAACAATTTAATTGGGACATGGGTTTTTCTTATTTCAAATTAGAAGAGTAAATTACAGATAGCTAATGTAACCAGACCCAAAATTAAATGCTTAGGAATAAGAAGAGTCAGATTTTATCCTAAATCTCTAAAACATACTCCATATATATATGTGTCAGTGTGTGTGTATATATATAACATAGTAGTATACTATGTAATATATATTACATTATATATACTTATATATTGTACTATATAATGTATATTACACTATGTATACTTATATACATACATGTACTATAAATATACGTGTATTTTATATATTTATATAAATTATATACTTGAAAAGGAGTCATGGTGGAGGGACGGACTTTGAACTTATCCATGATGTTTAGTTTCAAGATTTGGTTGATCAGAGTTGGGGTTGTGATCAGTGGTTTGAGGAAAAGAATCACAGTAATAAAAAGCATCCTTTCCACTGCAATGCTGTGGTACCACTAAATGATTTTAAATGGTATGTTTAGAGTTTATCCTTATTTGCAAGACTCATTTGTAATTTCAGTCTATTCCTTGGCAAATCTGATCTCTCTTAACAACTCAACAGGAGAGTTGAAACTTTGATGGAGATTTGTGATTCTTCCAGGACATACATGTACATCTCCTCAGCAGTATCAGATTGATCTGTTGCCCACATGTTTTCTCCCCTCTCAGGAGAATGAATCTCTGACTACACATCCTGGCAAACCCACACATTCCTCTTGGCAAGCTTCACCAGTGGGCCACAAAAAGTCTTATGCTTTCAGGCAAAATCATTTTTCTCTAAGGGAAGTGTGACTTGGGAATATGGCAAGGCCCCAAATAACCTGGAAAGTTTCCTCAGAATTTTAACAATTACTGAAATATATTTCCTTTTATGGACCCATTTTTCTGCTACAAAGTACCCATTACACACACACACATACATACACACACATAATCAATTGTGCTGCACTTTCCTGCATGATAAAATGCCAGTTTATGGTAAGTTTGGAGAGGCATTGTTTTTGTTGTAAATAACACCCTTCATAAATAAAATCAGTCTTCATTAATGCACATACACTGTATAATAGATCTGTTACCTATTTCACTTATCCAAACTTGACCTTTTTCTGGCATCCACAGAAGGATTTCTTTTTTAAAAATCAACACATACCCAACACTCAGCAGGACTGGACATGAGATTTAGTCCTGTGCCTGTTAATACATCACATACCCGTAACACGCAGGGCAAGAATGTTTACCTGGCCCAATCAGGACCAGAGACAGCAACGAAACTCTGATTGAATATCCTAGAAAAAGAATCTTAATTTTATCTGTCGGGCTTGAAAGTGAGAGGCCATGAGGTTTTAGTGATATTTGAATCATGAAGGGAAAGCCTGTCTGAATAGAGCCATCTGAAAGAAAACTATAAGATAGTACACTTGGCCTGATGACATCTGAGCCCTTGCATCAACTGGTACCTTGAAGCCAGACATACAATAAAATACTTTTTAGACTTAAATCCATTTGGGTCAGGTCTTCCAGTACTTGAAACAGAAATAATCCTTTACTTTTCTCCCAATTCCTACCCTTATATATAAAATAGTAACAACTTATCCATGTGTTCTTATTTGATCAATCTTCTCCTAAGAGCATGAATTAGTATAATAGCTGTTTACAGTTAGAATAATTTCATCTTAAGCATATGACAGAATATGATTAAGTTCATTATACAACTTGGACTCATCAGCATTTTTCTTTAATCAACTGAGGTTTTCTAATGAACTTTAACAGTGTTTAAAAAAGAAAAAAACAAACAAAACTAAATATGCTTGAGAAGTGATTTAATCCAAACTCAAAAACCAAAATTATTGCCCAAAGTTATTGCCTCTATCCACTAAACTTAGCCATAGAACTAACTACAGTTTTCTTATATTGGTAAATATCCTATAAGTGTTTTAATATATTTTATATTTCTGTTATAATCCCCAGAGTCTGATTGTCTTTCAGTATGTGAATTTTTAAGCAGTACTTTTGTCACTTATTTCAATATTTTTTTCTGTCTAAATCAATACAATACTTCCATTTCATTTAACTAAGTCAATTTCCTATTCAATTAAGTCTTACCTTATGGTTCAGTTATATACTACTTGGAGTGCAGTGATCAGTTTTAATCTCTAGAGATTTAATTGAAAATGAAGAAGTTGATAAAGGTATGCCATTATGCACTTGAAAAGTCACAACATCTGTTGTTTAGATGTATGAATTAGTTGTACAACAAAAAAATTCCTCAGTGCTACTTTGTAAAACTATGTTCAGGACTAAAATATCTACATTAACTTTATTCTATTTTTTGTTGTTGTTGTTGCGGTACACGGGCCTCTCACTGCTATGGCCTCTCCTGTTGCCAAGCACAGGATCTGGATGCGCAGGCTCAGCAGCCATGGCTCACGGGCCCAGCTGCTCCGTGGCATGTGGGATCTTCCTGGACAAGGGCACGAACCCGTGTCCCCTGCATTGGCGGGCGGACTCTCAAACACTGCACCACCAGGGAAGCCCCACTTTATTCTATTTTTAAATGTTGTCACTTTTTCTTTTATTTCCAACTATCATGTTTTAATTTATTTTTCTTTATATAATGTCAGTTTGAGCTGAAAGTGTTAGGCATTTGAAATAGCCAATGGAGAATTTTTAATAATAAGGTATAATGCCTAATTTATAATTTTAAGAGAAGAAAAAGGGATACAAAACATGACGTACTTTGAGATCACAACTGCATGTTTATAAGGAAACACATTAAAATTTTCATAGTTATTTTCCTTGGTATGTTGGCATTATACAAATTTTCTATGTTGCACGTATATTACTTTAAAATCAGAAAAGAAACAAAAGTTACTGCCTTTGATAATATACCTCTTTTTCTTTTGTTATCTTGAATGTTCTAATATTAAACATGACGAGAAAAATATTTTCATAGGATGAGAATCTGCCTAAGATAAACTGGCACCAGATAGGGAAAGGTAACAGATTCATCTGTCCATTCAACTGGAAGACCAATATCAAGACATTGCATCTTGATAAGAAAGAATAGCCTTATCAAATATATCGGAGAGTAAACAAGTTTGTCAGTGGAACAATGTCAATTGTTAATGGAAATTGACTAAAGTGTATGGACCGGCCAGAAAGGATCCAAGTAGCTAAATCTGCACAGATATAAGTATTATAGATATATAATTATATATGTATATATATATATATATATATATATATATATATAATACTATTTATATATTATAGATAGATATCTAAATAGTGGATTTCAGAACTTTAAATGGCAGTCAGTGTTGCAAGATTAAAGCATAATTGGATGTGTAGAGTTAATGTTAATTTTGAGTCTCTAATTTACAAGTTTGTTGCAAGATTATTTGATTTATGATTAAGTTAATGAAATGTCACTCTGCAATTTGAGACCGTGTTATTAATGATGTAGAAATTAATATTAAAATTAAAGCCTTGAGAGAAAAAGGGGAGGTGTTTAGAATTGAGGAAGGATAACTTGTAAATGAGTAACTGTGAATGATCTGAGATTTTACTCTCCTTGTCAATATATATATACATATTACAGTGATTGGTGACTAAACTAACATTTCTAAATATGGTAAGTAAAAAATGTGATCTTTGAATGAAGCAAACAACCAACACAGAAGTCAGCAGATTTTTTCTAAAGGATCAGAAAGTAAACGTTTTAGGTTTTATGAGCTATATACTCTGTGCTGCAGCTACTAAAATCTGCCGTTGTAGTGCAAAAACAGCTACAATATGTAAATGAATAAACATGACTGTGGGCCAAATTTGGTGCACCTAAACTTAGGTTTGTAAGGTTGGGTTAAAGAAAAATTATTTTGCCACATGTTAAAATAGTAAGGAAGACCTCATTCAAGACTATTACAATAGAGGGTAGACTATTGCAATAGAGGGAAGACAACTAAACTCAACTCTAAATACAGCAAAGATACCTAGGGATTTATAGCCAAGAAGCAGAGTGTGAAGCAGAGTACATGTAAAATTTCTAAGAGGACATATCAAGGGTAGTCACTAAGCTGACTTAGCAGGATTCTTGCTAGCAGTGAACAGTCAAGGTCTAGTGAAGTAGAGGGGTCAGAGGTGCCCAACTAAATTTTGGTCAAGAAGGGAGTCTTTGTCAATAGTGCTAAATGCATTTCTAAATAAAGTTATACATGGAAAAATAAAATATAATTGATAAATGTAGTGAAAAGACTTAATCTTGTACCAGAGAAAAATATTTGTTGAGGTCTTTCAATGGGATAGGTGCCATATTGTGTACTATAGAAGTTATAAACTGAATACTAGTTCCCCCAAATTACCACCAAGATAACCTGTTAAACATGATGAAGCACAGCTGAAGTTGTTGCTTACTTTCGTAAAGAAGATCACTTTCTTCCCCAAGAGTAAGCAGCATATTACCCAAAGGGAATGGTGAAAGAGGGATGTTTATGAGGTTTGGGGGGGATCTGGTTTGACAGGTTTTTCAAGAAGTAGTATTGATTAGGATTGGTTGAAATTTGAGTTGTAAAAGTTGAGGATTGGTGAATTTAGGGAGGGGAGGGTTCGGGAGAGACTCTTGAATATTAAACAGTCATTTGGTTGAGTTATGTATTGTTCTGAGAAAGAGATGTTTACTTCAGTGAGCATTAGTTGAGTAGTCTATTCTTCAAATAAATGGGTTTTCAGAAAGTTCCTGAAAAAAAAAAAGGGATGACATTATTTGCAACCTCATCTTACCAGCAAGAATTTTCTGAAATATTAAAGCCTTATTAATACAGACACTTGAATAGTAAATTCATGTTAATGTAGATTGTGGGATGTGTGGGTGTGGATAGTTTCAGTTCTGAAAGGAACAAGAAATAGGGCCTTCTAGAATTTCTAAAGTAATTGAAAAGCCAAAACAAACACATGAAAACTAAATAAAAATAGACAGTAAAATTATTTGAAACAAATTATATGATTAAATATTAAATGACTGGTCAAAGAGCTCAGAAAAGAGAAACACTGAGTGAGGACTTTAGAAGTGTCAGGAATCTAACAATGCTTTGGGAAAGATGGAAATTCTGGACAGGACCTGGCCATTGGTTACTGGGCATCATAAGGAAAATAGAGTGGGAGTGAAGTATGAGTTGTGTGGACAACTGTAAACAACAGACGATCAGAACTTTTTATAGGGTATCAGGAGATAATAAGTAGGGAAATACGTTTTGAAGCCATGGAGTGAGTAACCTGAGTGTTATGATTGTTTTCAGAGCAAATGAGAGCATTCAGAGTGTTGTTTAGGATGTGTTAGACTATGTGATGGGAATAAACTAGAGGCATAGAGAACACTGAAAAAACTAAAACAATCTTCCAAGTGAAAGGCTTTATAGCCTCTATATAGGAGATCCCTATATATGTATGTATATATACATATATCTCCATCTATATAGGAGATGAGATAGGAAGATGTAATGAACTTAAGCATATATATATATATATATATATATATATATATATATATATATATATAGAACTTTGAGGGAGGGTGTAGCCAAAAATATAATGAGTTTAATTTTAGTCTACTGAGTTTTATGTATCTGCAAGTCATGTATGTCATCTAGCATAGAACTGGAAATATAAAACCAGCATACGGGAGAGGTCAGGGCTTAAAAGTTTAAGAATCAATATAGGTTCATTCTCTAAGTCTGTGAGTTTGTTCTGTTTTGCAAGTAAGTTCATTTGTATCATTTTTTTTTGATTCTGCGTATAAGTGATTATCATAGGATATTTGTCTTTGTCTGACTTACTTCACTTAGTATGATCATCTCTGGGTCCATCCATATAGCTGCAAATGGCATTATTTCATTCTGTTTAATGGCTGAGTAATATTCCATTGTATATATGTACCACATCTTCTTTATCCATTCATCTGTCCGTGGACATTTGGAGAATGAACTTCTGGTTACCAGGGTGGAGGGAGGATGGGGGAGGGATAGATAGGGAGTTTGGGATTGACATGTACACACTGCTATATTTAAAATAGATAGCCAACAATGACCTACTGTAAAAATAAATAAATTTTTAAAAAGTAAAGAAAAAAGAATCAATATAGGTAGGTCTGAGTAGAAATGACCAGTTAGAGGATAGCAGCTGGAAAAAAAAAAAGCTCAAAATTGATCTTTGGAGTGTGTCTTTGCTTAGGTAGCAATTGGATGAGTAGAATGTATAGAAATTTTTGAAGAAAGGGTTCCAGGACAAGGTAATGCTTCAAAGGCAAGAAAAGATTTCAAAATCCTTCTGCCCATTGTAATTGTCACAGACTGCAAAGTTGAGTGCGGTGGGGATTAAGCATGCAGAAAGAGCACATTAGATTTGGTTATCACAGGTCAGTGTTGATGTTGGCAGTTTGCTAGTTCAGGAGAGTGAGGACTGCAACTGTGCTTCAGGGAGATATGGAGAATTACATGTATGGTGGACACACAGGATAAGGCTGAAACCCCTTGTACAAAAGGTATACTGAGGCTTATTGTGAAAGGATAAAAGCCTGGGAGAGAGCAAAATAACTGAATGAGGGTGATTATTATTATTATTTTTTAATATAGAGAAGAAATATACAATATGAAAAGTACAAGTAAATGGCAAGAGGTAGATATTTAAGAAATATCAGAAATCGAAGATATTTAAAAGCACAGAGCATACTGATTTGGCTACAAAACAGCTTTTTTGCCTTTCAAAAGAGAAAGATCGCCTCTTTCCAGAAGTCTGGGGGAACGGAAGAGTGTACATGGAATGAGAATTTGAGGTAGACAAAAAGGACAACTAAGCCATTTCAGATGGCCTCAATTTTCTCACATAAATATATGGAGCCTGGGGTTCCTTAAAAAGTGAGGAAATTTTCTATATAGTTGTGAGCAGTGTTTTAGGAGAGATGGGTAAAGGCCTGCTGTGTTTCAACTATGATTAGCTCATAGTCTAGATTTACCACTGATATCTTTAAATAATGATTAAAACTTAACTTGATATTTAACAAATCCTTCCCAAATTTATTTGAACATTTTCAGTGATTATCATTTCATTATTTTGTTTTACTGTTTTTTTCTAATATTTTCAGTTTGAGTGTGAATTTTAAAAAATGGATGCTATAGAATTTTTATTTTAGATATGTTAAAAATAGGTTTTTCAGGCAAAAATCATATTTGTATTAAAATGTTTCAAACAACCAATTTGCCAAGATTTTTTCCACTTTATGAATATTCTCTCCATGGATAGATGATAGATGATAGAGAGATAGATTTAATTTTGAAACATTAAAAGCAAATGTCTAAATTAATGCATCATTACATTACCAATAATACCATTAAAAAATAAGGTGACTTTATATTGATATTCATGGGAGGTGAATTTTGTCAGCTGTCAACACCCAGAATAACCTGTTATGCAAAGCTGAGTTTATTACCTATTGCAGTCAGGGAGGACAACATTTTGATGGCCTTTGTATGTCCAGAAGGAGAGGTTGGTAGGGTGGGTTGGGGGTTGTGTATAGGGCTGGAAATCTAGATGTGAACTGTTAAGACAGGTATTTCAGTGTGAGGGTCTGATCAAAGATGGATGCACTTCATGATGTAATGGCCTAGGAGGGGTGCACATGGAGAGGCAAGCATCTTGAGGTGACCCTTAAGTTAACAGTTGTTTGATAATTTAGAAATCTGCTCAGTTTTAGGAGCTTATGGTTCAGATAAATTACTTTTCAGCAAGTTTATGAAAAAAAATTAAGTTTTGTACTGATTTACAGTCTCGTCTTCATGGGCAAGAACTAAAAGTAAAATCTTATGTATGTAGGTCTTGACAGTTGGGGTGGATGCAGAGGCCTCCGTTCTCAATTTCAACAGCAAACTGGAATGTGAAGTCCATTACTACCTGCTTTGAGTGGACTAGGTATAAAATAAAAGTTTGCCTTTACTGGAAAGAACTTAAACTAGGATACAGTACTGTTTTTCCTTTTGCTAGACAAATTATGGAAAAAGGAATTGGACAGAAATGTCAAGAGTTTGGATGGTGGGGGGCAGACACTAAAAGTATCATTATATTCTGACAGCTCAGGATGGAGGGGCATGACATTGATTCTATCTTGTCACATCTTTTCATTAAAAAAAAAAGACTGACTGAATATGGGTTCAGGATAATTGACTCTTAATGTTCAATGAGCTGAAAAGGAAGAAAGATTATTTAATCAAAGTACTGTATAGACATGCATAATACAGTGTTTTAAGAATGTTTCAAGTACACCTACCTTAATCTTCTTGTGTTAATGCACTTTACTCATTGATCTTATTCACTCATATTTCATTACCTAATATTAAACAAAATATGAGGTGACAGTTTTGAAATATATTTTCAGAAAGTAATTTATTAATGCAATATTAGGAGTTTCAAAACTGGGAGATTCCACTAGCGATTATAAATCAAACAGTAAAGTAGGATAAATATGACACACAGAAGACCAGATTTTAAAGACCAGAAAAAAATAAAGATAATTAATAAAGGCAGATATTAGATGCTTTTAAAATAATTCATGCAGAAATCTGTATTAAATATTAACCTGGAGAGTTACAGCTGAATTAAAACAAAAAAAGGTTTCTCCCACTAATGCAACATTGAAAGTCTAATAGTAAAATTTGCAGGAGTACAGATCCAAAGGGATTTATAAATCTCAAATCTCTATAGATGTTTTTCAAGTCTAAATAATTATCCAATGAAATTTACTTTATAAATATTAAATGTAAAGAGATGAAAGGGAAAAACCTACAACCAAGATTACTCTACTGAGCAAGGATCTTATTCAGATTCGACAGAGAAATGAAAACCTTTACAGACAACCAAAAGCTAAGAGAATTCAGCACCAGCAAACCAGATTTACAACTAATCCTAAAAGAACTTCTCTACGCAGGAAACACAAGGAAAAGACCTACAATAACAAACCCTAAACAATTAAGAAAATGGTAACAGGAGCATACATATTGATAATTACCTTAAATGTAAATGGATTAAATGCTCCAACCAAAAGACATAGACTGGCTGAATGGATACAAAAACGAGACCCATATATATGCTGTTGACAAGAGACCCACTTCAGACCTAGGAACACATACAGACTGAAAGTGAAGGGGTGGAAAAGGATGTTCCATGCAAATGGAAATCAGAAGAAAACTGGAGTAGCAATTCTCATATCAGACAAAATAGACTCTAAAATAAAGACTATTATAAGTGAAAAAGAAGAACACTACAAAATGATAAAGGGATCAATCCAAAAAGAAGATATAACAATTGTATATATTTATGCACCCAAAATAGGAGCACATCAATACATAAGGCAAATGCTGACAGCATTTAGGGGAAATTGACAGTAGCACAATCATTGTAGGAGACTTTAACACCCCACTTTCACCAATGGACAGATCATCCAAAATGAAAATAAATAAGGAAACACAAGCTTTAAATGATACATTAAACAAGATGGTCTGAATTGATATTTATAGGACATTCCATCCAAAAACAACAGATTACACTTTCTTCTCAAGTGCTCATGGAACATTCTGCAGGATAGATCATATCTTGGGTCACAAATCAAGACTTGGTAAATTTAAGAAAATTGAAATTGTATCAAGTATTTTTTCAAACTACAACACTATGAGACTAGATATCAATTATAGCAAAAATCTGTAAAAATTACAAACACATGGAGGGTAAACAATACATTACTAACTAAGCAAGAGATCACTGAAGAAATCAAAGAGGAAATCAAAAAATACCTAGAAAGAAATGACAATGAAAACACGATGACCCAAAACCTATGGGATATAGCAAAAGCAGTTCTAAGAGGGCAGTTTATAGCAATACAATCCTACCTCAAGAAAAAAAAATATCTCAAATAAACAACCTAACCTTACACCTAAAGCAATTAGAGAAAGAAGAACAAAAGAACCCAAAAGTTAGCAGACAGAAAGAAATCATAAAGATCAGATCAGAAATAAATGAAAAACAAATGAAGGAAACAATAGCAAAGATCAATAAAATGAAAAGCTGGTTCTTTGAGAAGGTAAACAAAATTGATGAACCATTAATTAGCCAGACTCATCAAGAAAAAAAGGGAGAAGACTCAAATCAACAGAACTAGAAATGAAAAAGGAGAAGTAACAACTACAAGGGATTATGAGAGATTACCACAAACAACTCTGTGCCAATCAAATGGACAAGCTGGAAGACATGGACAACTTCTTAGAAGAGCACAACCTACCAGCACTGAACCAGGAAGAAATAGAAAATATGAATAGACCAATCACAAGCACTGAAATTGAAACTGTGATTAAAACTCTTCCAACAAACAAAAGCCCAGGACCAGATGGCTTCACAGGTGAATTCTATCAAACATTTAGAGAAGAGCTAACACCTATCCTTCTCAAACTCTTCCAAAATATAGCAGAGGGAGGAGCACTCCCAAACTCATTCTATGAGGCCACCATCACCCTGATACCAAAACCAAACAAGTATTTTACAAAGAAAGAAAACTACAGGCCAATATCACTGATGAACATAGATGCAAAAATCCTCAACAAAATATTAGCAAACAGAATCCAACAGCTCATTAATAGTATGCACCATGATCAAGTGGGGTTTATCCCAGGAACGCAAGGATTCTTCAGTATATGCAAATCAATCAATGTGATAAGCCATATTAACAAACTGAAGGAGAAAAACCATATGAGAATCTCAATAGATGCAGAAAAAGCTTTTGACAAAATTCAACATCCATTTATAATAAAAACCCTCCAGAAAGTAGGCATAGAGGGAACGTAACATGATAAAGGCCATATATGACAAACCCACAGAACTATAATTCAAAAAGAGTCATGTACCACAATGTTCATTGCAGCTCTATTTACAATAGCCAGGAAATGGAAGCAACCTAAGTGTCCATCGACATATGAATGGATAAAGATGATGTGACACATATATACAATGGAATATTACTCAGCCATAAAAAGAAATGAAACTGAGTTATTTGCAGTGAGGTGGATGGACCTAGAGTCTGTCATACAGAGTGAAGTAAGTCAGAAAGAGAAAAACAAATACCATATGCTAACACATATATATGGAATATATATATTAAAAAAAATGTTCATGAAGAACCTAGGGCCAGGACGGGAATAAAGATGCTGACCTACTAGAGAATGAACTTGAGGACACAGGGAGGGGGAAGTGTAAGTTAGGACAAAGTGAAACAGTGGCATGTACATATATACACTATCAAATATAAAACCAATAGCTAGTGGGAAGCAGCCGCATAGCACAGGGAGATGAGCTCGGTGCTTTGTGACCACCTAGAGTGGTGGGATAGGGAGGGTGGGAAGGAGGGAGACACAAGAGGGAAGAGATATGGGGACATATGTATACATATAGCTGATTCACTTTGTTATAAAGTAGAAACTAACACACCATTGTAAAGCAGTAATACTCCAGTAAAGATGTTAAAAAAAAAAAAGTATTTTACTGGAACTATTTTCTATGTTGAAAAATATTCAACAACAGGTGAGTGATAAAGGAATGATGTCATATTCATGAATAGAACACTGTGCAACTGTTAAAAGAATGAGGTAGACACATGTACTGACATGAAACTCTCTTTAAGATTATTAAATTTAAAAAGAAGTGCATCATCAAAAAACAGACATCAGTGGAACAGAATAGAGAGCCCAGAAATAAATCCACATACTTATGGTCTATTAATCTATGACAAAGTAGGCAAGAATATACAATGGAAAAAAGACAATGTCTTCAATAAGTTGTGCTGGGAAAACCAGACAGCTATATGTAAAATAGTGAATTTAGAACATTTTCCCACACTATATACAAAATTATAACTCAAAGTGGATTAAAGACCTAAACATAAAACATGACACCATAAAACTCCTAGGAAAGTACATAGGCAGAACACTCTTTGACATAAATCACAGCAATATTTTTTGGATCTGTCTCCTAAAGCAAAGAAAACAAAAGCAAAAATAAACAAATGGGACCTAATTAAACCTAGAAGCTTTAACACAGCATAGGAAGCATAGGAATCGACAAAACAAAATGCCAACCTACTGAATGGGAGAAAACTTTTGTGAATGATATGACTGATAGGAGTTAAATAACTCATACAACTCAATATTAAAAAAAGAAACGACCCAATTAAAAAATAGGCAGAAGACCTGAATAGACATTTTTCTAAAGAAGACATACAGATGGCCAACAGGCACATGAAAAGATGCTCAACATCATTAATCATCAGAGAAATGCAAATTAAAACCACAGTGATATATCACCTCACACCTGTCAGAACGGCTATCATCAAAAAGTCAACAAGTAACAAATGCTGGTGAGGACGTGGAGAAAAGGGAACACTTGTACACTCTTGGTGGGAATGTAAGTTGGTGCAGCCACTGTGGAAAACAGTATGGAAGTTTCTCAGAAAAACTGAAAATAGAACTGCCATATGATTCAGCAATTCCACTCCTCAGTATATATTGGAATAAACCAAAAACACCAATTTGAAAAGATACATGTACCCCAGTGTTCATAGGAACATTATTTACAATTGCCAAGATATGGAAGCAACCTAAGTGTGCATCAACAGATGAAGGAATAAAGAAGATGTGGTATACACACGGATATACAGTATGTGGATATACAATGGAATACTACTTAGCCATGAAAAAAGAATGAAGTTTTGCCATTTGCAGCAACGTGGATGGACCTGGAGAGCATTGTGCTAAGTGAAATAAGTCAGACAGGGAAAGAAAAATACTGTATGATACCACTTATATGTGGAATCTAAAAAATACAACAAACTAGTGAATATAACAAAAAAGAAACAGACTCACAAATATAGAGTACAAACCAGGGGTTACCAGTGAGGAGAGGGAAGGAAGGAGGGGCAAGATAAGGGTAGGGGATTAAGAGGTGCAAACTACTATCTGTAAAATAAGCTACAAGAATATATTGTACAATACAGGGAATATAGCCAATATTTTATAGTAATTATGAAGGGAATATAGCCTTTAAAATTGTAATCACTATGTTGTATACCTGAAGCTTATATAATATTGTGCATTATCTATACCTCAATTTAAAAAAAAACATTAAAAAAAGTGCATCACAAAAAAAATGATGTGGCACACATATACAATGGAATATTACTCAGCCATAAAAAGAAGTGAAATTGCGTTATTTGTATTGAGATGGATGGACCTAGAGTCTGTCATACAGAGTGAAGTAAGTCAGAAAGAGAAAAACAAATACTGTATGCTAACACATGTATATGGAATTAAAAAAAAAGATTCTAAAGAACCTAGGGGAAGGACAGGAATAAAGACACAGACGTAGAGAACGGACTTGAGGACACGGGGTGGGGAAAAGGTAAGCTGGGATGAAGTGAGAGAGTGGCATGGACATATATACACTACCAAATGTAAAATAGATAGCTAGTGGGAAGCAGCCACATGACACAGGGAGATCAGCTTGGTTCTTTGTGGTCACCTAGAGGGGTGGGATAGGGAGGGTGGGAGGGAGATGCAAGAGGGAGGAGATATGGGACATATGTATATGTATAACTGATTCACTTTGCTATAAAGCAGAAACTAACCCACAATTGTAAAGCAATTATACTCCAATAAAGATGTTAAAAAAATTAAATGTAGTCTTTATCTTCTCAAACAAACTCCACTTCCTTCTGTTTTGATTCTAAGGGAAATAAAAATTAATTTTCCTTCATCTATCCCAATATAATCCATCATCGGCTGTGGGTTTCCTTACTATTGAGAGACAGTATGGCCATATGTTACTTTATCTCTTCTGTTGAAGAAGAATCACTATTCATGCTCTCTGGGCTCCTGTTTCTCCCTAAGTCCTTAGATCCTAATCCCTATTTAGAATTCTGCAGTGTGCTGGTCCCCTGGGAAAAGAACCAGTCACTGATTGGCTTTTTGCTATATTTATTACCATGGTACAGTAGAAGGGGAAAACCCTCTTTCTCTTAATTTATTGTGAACTTATTTTAAGGATGTTTGTTAAGACACGTTATTTAGGCTAATCTATGATGGCAGTGTCTATCCATACCAAGAGGTGGTCCAGAATTGAGAAAATGAAGAAACATAACAGAGGTGTCAGTTGAGGTTGGACTATAGATTAAAGCAAGCGTTGATTTTGAGCAGGAAGACAGGAGACCAGAGTCCGCTGGCAAGGATGAATTGAGTAACACCGGTGACCAGTATTGCTCTTGAGCCTGTTATCATATATTTGGGATAGAAAGGAAAGGGAAGAGAGGTAAAGAATAGAAAGCAAAATAAATATTTATTATGTGCGTAACCCTGTTACTTGTCTTACATCACTAGAAAGGTCAGCAGGTAAAGTTAATGATAAAAAGAACCCAATTTATCTATAGGTGATGAAAGAAATTCAGTAGGTGATCCAAGACCTTATTTTTAAGTTCACATAGGACCGTCTTTCAGTACACCTAAGTACAACTCAGATAGTAACTTGAAATCTTTGTCTCTTTTCCTCCTTTCTTAAAACACTATTTGTCTTTCCTTGTGGCCCATGTCTTTCCAACATGTCACTGTCCCCATGTGACTAAGGTCAAGAAGAACCATTGGCCTTCTGTGCCATCCCTGACTCTAGTAGGAGAGTCATATTGGACTCTCAGTCTTCTGAATGAAACACAGAAGAAAGACAAACTTCATTTTTGCTAGTATTGATGGCTTCTCATCATAACTTCTGGGGGTTACTATTTATAATATTGAAATAACTAGCGAACTAGTCAGAAAACCTTGCTGTGCCAAACTGACAGACATTTCCACATAATTTTCACAACCCACCATGCAGTATTTGTTTACCACCATTATGCAAATGAAGACAGGTTCTGAGAATTGTAAATTATATAACTTCATTTACTGTGAATAGTAGGTCCAACCCCTCTCAATATTTCTTCCAAGAATGGGCAGGCAGTTAGGGGGGTGCAATACCATGGAGAAGTTTAGAATTGGGTAAAACTGAAAAGGACATTATCAAAAAAAAAAGAAAGAAAGCAAGCCCTCAAGACTGCTTTTATTTGGGTATCTTCCCTTTTATCTAATCACATAAATGTATGTATAATATATCTATTATTTATTTAGCTTTTATGTAGATACAGATATCTTTCTTTTTTTAACTTCTGAATATCCTTTCTGGCAGTTTGTCTCAGGTTGGTATTTGCAGTCTATGGTATTCTTTTTTTTTTTTTTTTTTTTAAGATGTTGGGGGTAGGGCCTCCCTGGTGGCGCAGTGGTTGAGAGTCCGCCTGCCGATGCAGGGGATACAGGTTCGTGCCCCGGTCCGGGAGGATCCCATATGCCGTGGAGCGGCTGGGCCCGTGAGCCATGGCCGCTGAGCCTGCGCATCCAGAGCCTGTGCTCCGCAACGGGAGAGGCCACAACAGTGACAGGCCCGCATACCGCAAAAAAAAAAAAAAAAAAAAAAAAAAAAAAGATGTTGGGGGTAGGAGTTTATTTATTAATTTATTTATTTTTGCTGTGTTGCATCTTCGTTTCTGTGCGAGGGCTTTCTTTAGTTGTGGCAAGCGGAGGCCACTCTTCATTGCGGTGCGCGGGCCTCTCACTATCGCGGCCTCTCTTGTTGTGGAGCACAGGCTCCAGACGCGCAGGCTCAGTAGTTGTGGCTCACGGGCCTAGTTGCTCTGCGGCATGTGGGATCCTCCCAGACCAGGGCTCGAACCCATGTCCCCTGCATTAGCAGGCAGACTCTCAACCACTGCGCCACCAGGGAAGCCCCAATGGTATTCTTAATATGAGTTAATTTCCTGATAAATGTGGCTGAAGTTAACTCAAACATATTTAAAATCAACAGCTGTCCAGACGAAATGCAATTATTTACACTGAAAACATCATTGTCTTTAAAGTTGAAAAAGTGGATACAGTGGACACATACAGTCTCAGAGATTTTGACCAGTGGTCACACAATCCAGGCAAAATACCAGAGGCACAGTTCCAAACCCAAGGGAGAAAGAGGTTGAATGGCAATTGAGCGGTGGTACGACTGGGTTTGTGAAAAAGTCCACATGAAGATGTTTCATATGATAGTCTCAGAATTGTGTCCAGTTATGTTTAACTGGCAGCCTCGTTGAAAGTTTACCTAGATCACTAATTAGTAACAGCTTCGGAAATGGGAGGCATTTCTCTTTGTCCCTTCTTTCTCATCTTAGAATGGGCAGCAGTTGCCCATGTTTTAATTACTTTTCATTTGTTCAACCAAGAATCTGAGTGACCCTGTCACTAACACTGTTTTCATTGCACAGTAGACCATGTGCTGGGTGGGCTACCTGAGAGGATTCATGAGGGCCAAGTACAGAAATCTGCTCAGGTTATTAAAGGCTAACAGTGATTGTTCTAATGTGTCTGTTTATTATGCACATTATCTCCTCTACACTCATTATATTACCTAGTCAATGTGTTTGTCAATTGTTAATATCTTTTTGTTGCAGATACAGATGTGGTGTATAAAAGCGAGAATGGACATGTCATTAAACTGAATATAGAAACAAATACTACCACATTATTATTGGAAAACACAACTTTTGTAAGTAATGAATAATTAATTATTTAATCATTTCAGTATTGTTTAGAATGCTCTCTTGGTATACATAATGGTCATTTTTTTTTCAGCTTCAGCTCTTGCAAAGCTTTTCAGGTGAAAAGTTAAGCCTGGGATATTATTAGAATCAGTAGATCTATTGATAGAAAATTCCCATGTGACCATCCACTCTGTTTTCTCCCCAATTATCCTTTTTAGTAAATGAATAAGTGTTTCTAAGAATAATATTTTTAGAATGAATATTTATTCCAATATTTTCTATGTAAGTTTAGCCATACAAATGCCAAAATTAAAAAAAAAATGTTTAATCTAACCCAAGACATCATAACTTTTTCTCCCCCTTTACTTTTCATTCTTCCTGACTTCTTTCTAATTGTGGTTTTTGAAATCAAGTAGAAGGCAGGCTTTCTAAAACTGGCCTTTAGTTGGAGTTGATATGCTTTACTTTTATAATTAAGCATTCTATCAGTATCATTTCTCTTCTCCAGAATCATTGTTTGGCCTAACAGTGATCCAAATAACTGAATGTATTTATTTTGCTCTCATAAATGTATATGAACTCTGGGGTACATTCAGTCTTCTTAAGGTTAGATTTAGCTATGATTACCTATTGAGTAAGTGATAATGAATTAACTGTTTCAGATGTTCAAAATCTAGGATCAAACACCACTGAAAGATAGTTTAAAGTTATTTGCTCATTGTTTTATACAATCAAAGTTTCAATGTATTGCCTATTAGATGAGTTCCTATGTTATAACACATGAACTTAGGCCTCAGAAGACCTCCTATACAAATTAAAGGAATAAGCAAACCATCAGATACTTTTTGTACTTATTGCTACTTGTACATCTGGAATAAACATTTGGTCTTCATGTTTGTAATAGGGTGGCCAGGTGGAAGAGATGAAGTGAAAACTTATGTTGTTAGTGCTTTTATTTAATAAGAGAAAAGTGGTTGTTGAAATCATGCAGTGATTATATATGTATATATTTCTTAGACTAAATTAAACCAACCAGCTGAGGTACTTTAGCAATTAGGTTATTAACTAACTAATAATGGCATTTCTATTTTTAAATGAATCAGTTAATTCACAGATATTAGAAGAGCAGATACTCTGAATGCAATGATTTATAGTACTTGTGGAATGCCAAGGAAATGTAAGCCATATTGCTCACTTTCTTAGAATATGGATTTCCTTGGGGAAGGTAATGCTTACCTTCCTGAAAGAGTTCAACAACAGCATAGAGCAGTATCTATTATTTCTTATTTGGTTGGTCCTCGGGGATACTAGAGAAGAGGCTAAGGAATCATCCAGAGATGCTGAAATCAATGGGAAAGAAGCTCTCCATATGAGATAGGACAGGAGGTAGAAAGCAGGAATCAGTAATTATGACAGCTAATGATTGGCTGATTAAAGTCAATGCAAATTAATTTCAATAAAACTAGTTTGGAGAGCAAAAGTAAATGAATTTTTGTATTTGTTTCCTTTATTATAAAGTAACATTTTTGATGGGGGGTATAGACCTTTAGTGGTCAAGTATTTAAGTTAAGGATAGACACGTAGTACATGAATATCTGGTTCTGTGACTGTTCCACACTGATCATCCCCTTACACAGGTTAATGAGGTCTTCTATTGGTCACCAATTATCTTTTTTTTCTTTTCAGCATTTATTCCTTGCTTTCTTAGTCTCTTTGGTACATCAGAAAAGGAACAGAACAAACCTTGTTGGTTATTGTTTCATTCTGTCGTTGGTACTTCGTACTTTACACCAACCCCATCTCATTGTAGTTTTCTCCATGTGCTGATTAATGCCATTTTATCTTTATGCTTGTATGTTTAATCTTTTAAAAATCCTTTTGAGGTCTATTTTGCTCTTTTCTATGTTGGCCATGACTCTTAATTACCACCGAGTCATATTTAACAAATATTCTAATTTACTGATCTTTTAAAATTCATTGGCTCCCTGAAGACATTTATCTCACAACACAGATAATTAAGCAGTTTATAAGTCCTAGAGGCATCAGAATTCAGTGGAGGAGGGTGAGGATAAAGATTGGAAAGCAACTTATGTTTCCAATTAGTTAACTCAGAACTGCAAACAAAAAATACAAATTAACACGAATCCAGATGAATTCAAAGGAACTTATTTAATCATTTTCTACTTCTAACTCCAAGATAGCATTATTAAACACACTTGTGTTTTAAAGATCATGCTAAGCTAAAGTCTGGATATGCTTCCTCTCTCAGGCCATACTCTTGGGAAAAAAATCTCTTACCAGAGCATAACATTTTTATTTATAGCACAGTTTTTTTTCATTGAGCAATTAGCAATACTTTAATGACAATTATAATTAATTGGATTAGATCACTATAAGAAACTTTGTAGTAAAGTGTACCAAGGCAATTGAGAAAAAAAATTATTACTTAAAATGTGACAACAGAATAGCCTATTGTATAATAAGACATATTTTGCAAAAAAATGTGACTGCCAATTTATTTTAAAACTTAATATAACATCAAATTGTCATTTCTCTGCTTACATACATTTTAAATATGAATGGTGGGCACTTTTAGCTATGTAATCATGGTTAGCAGACACTATGAGTAATGATAATATTGGCTGTGACTGTCAAAAATAAAACAAAAGTAAATAATTTTCCTGAAATAATTGGCTTATGTCTTAAGGCATTCTTTTGGAGTGAAGATAGGTGGACTTCTAATGAAGGAGAAAATTAAAGTGTATATAACTTTTTGAAGAGGAGTTACATGAAAGGAGTGATTTAGCCCCAAAAGTGCTCTTAATCATTTTTAAGTGTTTGGAAAAGTTATCTCATAAAACCACAATTATTTCAAACAAAAGCTCATTCACAGTGTCATAATGAGGAAAATATTTCATAAGTATTAGCTGTATTCTTTCTACTGGAAATAATTTGAATATCACCAGTGGTCTTGGCAAAAAACACCAGCATTCATAAATAGTTCTATCAAATCTCTGATATTAGAAAGGAATTGGAAACATGATTCTAAGCTATATGCTTAAACATTACTAAGATTAAAAAAAAAAAAAGCTTGTGTACTAATATGGAAAGGGAAACTAAATATCTGTAAGCTTTTAAAACTATGCTATAAAAATAGCCTAAAGCAGAGAAAGGAAATTCACGGTAACATTCAAGGGAAATGTTACCTACACATGTTTTGGTCCAACTGTTTATTTATACATCTTTACAAAATAGTAGGTTTGACTAGAACCAAGGAATATTTATGGACTTCTCATGCATAGAGATAGCATCAGTTGATTTGCATACCACTGCAGTATTTTTTTTAACATCTTTATTGGAGTATAGTTGCTTTACAATGTTGTGTTAGTTTCTGCTGTATAACAAAGTGAATCAGCTATACATATACATACATCCCCATATCCCCTCCCTCTTGCATCTCCCTCCCACACTCCCTATCCCACCCCTCTATGTGGTCACAAAGTACAGAGCTGATCTCCCTGTGCTATGCGGCTGCTTCCCACTAGGTATCTGTTTTACATTTGGGAGTGTATATATGTCAATGCCACTCTCTAACTTCGTCCCAGCTTACCCTTCCCCCTCCACGTGTCCTCAAGCCCATTCTCTACATTTGCACCTTTATTCCTGTCTTGCCCCTAGGTTCTTCAGAACCTTTTTTTTTTTTTTTTTTTTTACATTCCATATATATATGTTACCATACGGTATTTGTTTTTCTTTTTCTGACTTATTTCACTCTGTATGACAGACTCTAGGTCCATCCACCTCACTACAAATAACTCAATTTCGTTTCTTTTTATGGCTAAGTAATATTCCATTGTATATATGGACCACATCATCTTTATCCATTCATCTGTTGATGGACACTTAGGTTGCTTCCATGGCCTGGCTATTGTAAATAGAGCTGCATTGAACATTGTGCTCCATTACTCCTTATGAATTATGGTTTTCTCAGGGTATATGCCCACTAGTGGGATTGCTGGGTCATATCGTAGTTCTATTTTTAGTTTTTTAAGGAACCTCCATACTGTTCTCCATAGTGGCTGTATCAATTAACATTCCAACCAACAGTGCAAGAGGATTCCCTTTTCTCCACACCCTCTCCAGCACTTATTGTTGGTAGAATTTTTGATGATGCCCATTCTGACTGGTGTCAGGTAATACCTAATTATAGTTTTTATTTGCATTTCTGTAATAATTAGTGATTTTGAGCATCCTTTCATGTGTTTTTTGGCAATCTGTATATCTTCTTTGGAGAAATGACTATTTAGGTCTACTGCCCATTTTTGGATTAGGTTGTTTGTTGTTTTTATATTGAGCTCATAAGCTGCTTTAATATTTTGGAGATTAATCCTTTGTCAGTTGCTTTTTTTGCAAATATTTTCTCCCATTTTGAGGGTTGTCTTTTCATCTTGTTTATGGTTTCTTTTGCTTTGCAAAACTTTTATGTTTCATTAGGTCCCATTTGTTTATATTTCCATTTCTCTAGGAGGTGGGTCAAAAAGGACCTTGCTGTGATTTACGTCATAGAGTGTTCTGCCTGTGTTTTCCTCTAGGAGTTTTATAGTGTCTGGCCTTACATTTAGGTCTTAAATACATTTGAAGTTTATTTTTGTGTATGGTTTTAGGGACTCTTCTAATTTCATGCTTTTACATGTAGCTGTCCAGTTTTCTCAACACCACTTATTGAAGAGGCTGTCTTTTCTCCATTGTATATTCTGATCTCCTTTATCAAAGATAAGGTGACCATATGTGCGTGGCTTTATCTCTAGGCTTTCTATCCTGTTCCATTGGTCTATGTTTCTGTTTTTGTGCCAGTACCATACTGTCTTGATTTCTGTAGCTTTGTAGTATAGTCTGAAGTCCAGGAGCATGATTCCTCCAGCTCCCTTTTTCTTTCTCAAGATTGCTTTGGCTATTTGGGGTCCTTTGTGTTTCCATACAAATTGTGAAATTTTTTGTTCTAATTCTGTGAAAAATGCCCTTGGTAGTTGATAGGGATTGCAATGAATCTTTAGATTGCTTTGGGTTGTATGGTCATTTTCACAACGTTGATTCTTCCAATCTAAGAACATGGTATATCTCTCCATCTGTTTATATCATTTTTAATTTCTTTCATCAGTGTCTTATAGTTTTCTGCATACAGGTCTTTTGTCTCCTTAGGTAGGTTTATTCCTAGGTATTTTATTCTTTTTGTTGCAATGGTAAATGGGAGTGTTTCCTTAATTTCTCCTTCAGTTTTCATCATTAGTGTACAGGAATGCAAGAGATTTCTGTGCATTAATTTTGTATCCTGCCACTTTCCCAAATTAATTGATTAGCTCTAGTAGTGTTCTGGTAGCATCTTTGGAGTTCTCCTTGTATAGTATCATGTCATATGCAAACTGACCATTTTACTTCTTCTCCAATTTGGATTCCTTTTACTTCTTTTTCTTCTGTGATTGCTGTGGGTAAAACTTCCAAAACTTTGTTGAATAATAGCAGTGAGAGTGGGCAGCCTTGTCTTTTTCCTGATCTTAGTGGAAATGGTTTCAGTTTTTCACCACTGAGAACAATGTTGTCTGTGGGTTTGTCATATATGGCCTTTATTATGTTGAGGTAAGTTCCCTCTGTGCTTACTTTCTGGAAGGTTTTTATCTTAAATGAGTGTTGAATATTGTCAAAAGCTTTTTCTGCATCTATTGAGATTATCATATGGTTTTTCTCCTTCAGTTTGTTAATATGGTTTATCACATTGATTTGCATATATTGAAGAATCCTTGCATTCCTGTGATAAACCCCACTTGATCATAGTGTATGATCCTTTTAATGTGCTGTTGGATTCTGTTTGCAGGTATTTTGTTGAGGATTTTTGCATCTATGTTCATCAGTGATATTGGTCTGTAGTTTTCTTTCTTTGTGACATCTTTGTCTGGTTTTGGTACCAGGGTGATGATGGCCTCGTAGAATGAGTTTGGGCATGTTCCTTCCTCTGCTTTATTTTGGAAGAGTTTGAGAGGATAGGCATTAGCTCTTCTCTAAATGTTTGATACAATTCACCTGTGAAGCCATCTGGTCCCTGGGCTTTTGTTTGTTGGAAGAGTTTTAATCACAGTTTCAATTTCAGTGCTTCTCTTCTAAGAATTTGTCCATTCCTCCCAGGTTGTCCATTTGATTGGAATATAGTTGCTTGTAGTAATCTCTCATGATCCTTTTGTATTTCTGCAGTGTCTGGTGTTACTTCTCCTTTTTCTTTTCTAATTCTGTTGAGTTGAGTCTTCTCCCTTTTTATCTTGATGAGGCTGGCTAATGGTTTATCAATTTGTTTATCTCCTCAAAGAACCAGATTTAGTTTTATTGTTCTTTACTATCATTTCCTTCATTTCTTTTTCATTTATTTCTGATCTGATCTTTACGATTTCTTTCCTTCTGCTAACTTTGTGGTTTTCTTTTGTTGTTCTTTCTCTAATTGCTTTAGGTTTAAGGTTAGGTTGTTTATCTGAGATTGTCTTGTTTCTTGAAATAGGATGTATTGCTATAAACTTCCCTCTTAGAACTACTTTCGCTGCATCCCATAGGTTTTGGGTCATCATGTTTTCATTGTCATTTCTTTCTAGGTATTTTTTGATTTCCTCTTTGATTTATTCATTGATATCTTGGTTATTTAGTATTGTATTGTTTAGCCTCCATGTGTTTGTATTTTTTACAGTGTTTTTCCTGTAATTAATATCTAGTCTCATAACGTTGTGGTTGGAAAAGATACTTGATACGATTTCAATTTTCTTAAATGTACTAAGGCTTGATTTGTGACCCACAATATCGTCTATCCTGGAGAATGTTCCCTGAGCTCTTAAGAAGAAAGTGTATTCTGTAGTGTTTGGATGAAATGTACTATAAATATCAATTGAGTCCATCTTGTTTAATGTGTCATTTAAAGCTTGTGTTTCCTTATTTATTTTCATTTTGGGTGATCTGTCCATTGGTGAAAGTGGGATGTTAAAGTCCCCTACTATGATTGTGTTACTGTCAATTTCCCCTTTTATGGCTGTTAACATTTGCCTTATGTATTGAGGTGCTCCTCTGTTGAGTGCATAAATATTTACAATTGTTATATCTTCTTCTTGGATTGATCCCTTGATCATTATGTAGTGTCCTTCTTTGTCTCTTGTAAGTCTTTATTTTAAAATATATATTTTCTGATATGAGAATTGCTACTCTAGCTTTCTTTTGATTTCCATTTGCATGGAATATCTTTTTCCATCCCCTCACTTTCAGTCTGTATGTGTCCCTAGGTCTGAAGTGTGTTTCTTGTAGACAGCATATATATAGCTCTTGCTTTTTTATCCATTCAGCCAGTCTATGTCTTTTGGTTGGAGCTTTTAATACATTTACATTTAAGGTAATTATCATTATGTATGTCCCTATTACCATTTTCTTAATTATTTTGGGTTTGTTATTGTAGGTGTTTTCCTTCACTTGTGTTTCCTGCCTAGAGAAGTTCCTTTAGCATTTGTTGTAAATTTGTGGTGCTGAATTCTCTTAGCTTTTGGTTGTCTGTAAAGGTTTTAATCTCTCTGTTGAATCTGAATGAGATCCTTGCTGGGTAGAGTAATCTTGGCTGTAGGTTATTCCCTTTCATTACTTTAAACAGGTCCTGCCACCCCCTCTGGCTTTCAGGGTTTCTGCTGCTAGATCAGCTGTTAACCTTATGGGGATTCCCCTGTATGTTATTTGTTGCTTTTCCCTTGTTGCTTTTAATATTTTTTCTTAGTATTTAATTTTTGATAGTTTGATTAATATGTGTCTTGGTGTGTTTCTCCTTGGTTTTATCCTGTATGGGACCCTCTGTGCTTCCTGGACTTGATTGACCTATCCTTTCCCATATTAGGGAAGTTTTCAACTATAATCTCTTCAAATATTTCCTCAGTCCCTTTCTTTTTCTCTTCTTCTTCTGGGACCCCTATATTTCGAATGTTGGTGCATTTAATATTGTTCCAGAGGTCTCTGAGACTGTCCTCAGTTCTTTTCATTTTGGGTTTCTGGTGAATGTCTAACTCAGTTTGGTTATGTATATGTTTGCCTAAATGACATATTTAGTTGGTTTTGAACTTTTAATAGAGGAACCGGGCTGTCCATGATTTTCATATGTGTCCTTTTATCACAGCATTCTGTTACTGATTCATGTATATTTATATTTATTTGTAGCTCACTAATTTTTATAGGATATTCCATACTTTTATGTTATTTTCACATTATTGTATGGATTGTCATTATTTTCATAGATTACAGCATATTTGTTGTTTATCTGATATTCAAGTTTAACTGGGCATGTTATATTTTTATTGGCTAAATTTATTACAAATGACACTCTGTCAAGAGACAACAGTTATTATTAATCTAATTCTCTGCATCCAAGGTCCATTCAGATGAAAACAAGAAATAAATATTATACTCTTTATATAAATAGTTTTACCAAAGATAAAAATAAGAGAGAAGAAAGTAGATATCTAATCTGATATTATTGAAGAATATACCAGAATTTATTAAATATCAACAAATAAGTTTCTTTTTAGTTACTAACCTATGTTCTCTCTTGTTCTTTGGGATTATCAATGGTAATGCTAAACTAATGATGTCATACCAACTTTAAATGGGTCTGTGATCCATAAGAAAAATCGATCACCTGTCAACCAAAATTTAATCTTTACAGCACTAGTATTTTCCTATTTTTCCCTCATTTTTAAAGAAGATTCAGCGAGGTTAAATTTTTTTATGAAGCGATATTGGTCATTATATTTTCTCTTCTTTTTAAAAATATGAAAATTCCAAAGTTCTTGGTAGCCACTTCCTGGCCTATGAGAGATATAAAATCACATTACTGACACAAATTCTTGAAATGTCCATATCATGTTTTAAAATAGTAACTATTAATTAGGTTTTCTCTCTAATATTTATCTTATGGAATATCATTGCAAAAATGTACTTAAGTAATTTGCTACTGGAAAAATCCAGTCAACTTGTCTTATAAGCATTGTATTGAACAAATTATATTAGGCCATGATTAGGAAAACTTATCCAGAAATTCTAATGTGATATTTTTTGGACTTTCATAACTTTTAATTTCTTTCTCTATGCTGTATTTTTTAGTGCATTACATTTAGTGCATTACATTCTTTACCTGAATGTAATAATGCCACTTAAGATAAATTATGTTTGAAGTATTGTGATTAGAAAACATTAAGACAATTTGAAGAATCAGATTAGTGTAACTGAACTTCAAACGAATAATTTGTGTAAGTATACAGTTTACAATATTCCTTAACTTCCTTCTCCAGCCTAAGGTTTCCTAATTTGTTGTATTTTTCAGTGCAGAAATACTGACATTTTTCTCAAAGTCATCTTGTTGGCCCTTTTTTTAAAGTTATTAACAGAATTCAGAGACCATTAGTTTTACCTTCTATTAAAAATAAAAATTGTTTTTTAAATGTTTTAGTGTATGGACTATGATCCAAATCAATAAAATATTAATTTGGCCATTCACATTTATTGAGCAATAAAGATATATGTGAGGCATTCTACATGAGTTAGTAAGTACTGATTTACTAGTCTTAAAAACTACCTACTTGCGCCATGGCATTTTTTCCATTGAGTTTTTTAATAAAATATTCTAGAATCAATAAAATGCATGGTGCCAAGAAAAAAAAATGGAGGTGATCTATTATGTTTATACAACATGGATGTCCTAGGTATCACAAAGTAATATAATTCAGACACTATACTAATTAATTGGGTAGCTACGCAAAGAGAACATTAAAAAAATACAATAAAAGGTCTGATTTTTAAAGAAATCTTTGCATATAAACACAGTTATGGCTATAACAAATGAACATGGCTTTATTTAGATCTGCAAGATAAAAAAAAAAACCAATCACTCTGCCTCTTCCTTGTTTCTTTCACTTGAAGCCAGACAGAGAAAGAGAGTCCATCTTTGGTATCACTTAATAGACTGCAATTTGGTTTGCCTTCTTTTCTGCCTTCTTTCGACCTTCTTTTCCTTTTTTATCAATTGTATAGTAAGCATTTCCCTCCTGCCATCCACTTAAGGTCAACTGGCTTTTTAAAATCTTTCCTCATGCTCATTTCATGATTATTTATAGACTGCATTGTAAAAGAAGCTTATTGACAATATATACTTAATCACAGACTTGAAAAACTAATATTTTATTTTTCTAGAATAAGAGATGACTTTTCTAAACATTTTTTGTCAGTTATCAATAAGCTAAAAATTAGATTAGGTAATGAGGGAAATTATAGCCAAATAAATTAAACATAAGATGTGTGTGTTTGTGCGTGTGTGTGTAGGATTTTGGTTGGGTGAGGTGGAGAGAGCAGGAAAAAAGACCATAAGGACCTAGTTTCTTGTTTTCATCATTCTATATCTGTTGAAAATGTACCCACCTACACTTTAAGACTTAGCGGATTCTCCAACTCAAGTTCTTGGAACGGTAATTTTTTTTTTTTGTAATAGAGATGCCTATACATATTTTTATCACCAGCATGTTACAAGATCTAGAATAAGACTCACCTGAACTGTACTGTTCTTATGCATCTGTCATTTCTCAATCTTAAGGCAACCAAGTCTTCTACCAGCTTTTGTTAATTTTAATCCAACCTCTTGTTCTTCTCCTCTTGCTCATTCTTTTCTCAGCCTTAAGTCATACAAATACATATTTTATATGTTCTGGCACTTCTGATATTTATGTTTGTGTTTAATGATTTCTTGCCATGATATTCAATATCTGACATCTTGGAATAGTCTAGTCCATTGTCTAGTTTTACCTCTAGTTATAATGTTTCTGACAAGAATGAATCATTGCAATGGAGCCTCTTAATAGGGGCATTACTGTGGCAGTAGATGTAAATTGAGGTTCCAAACAACTCAGAAGAGCAATAATGGAAGCGATCAGTGATTAAATGAACTGCACATATAATTGTATACATATGACTCAGATGAATCACTTGCACTGAAAAGGACAGAGAAGGCTTAAAGAGGGAGAATTAGAATGATATTTGAGAGAAATACAGCTTGAATAAAGAGCAGGGAGAGGTGAAGTTATTATGGCAGGTGGAGCAGGTTTACTTATAAAAGTAATCATAAATATTACTCATAATAACTGCATTGTTACTGATCCACTCATAGTAGAACATGTTGTTTGAGAGGTTTTGCTCCTTTTATCTGATGAGAATGAATTTACATTGAATGTAAACTTTCATCTAATACTCCATAAAGTCCCAGATATCTCTCTTAAACTCCAGGCTTATGTACAAAAAGCTTGAATATCCCCTATTGAATATCCCACTAGGATTAAAACCATAGTATATCTAAAATTGGTATGTCTAAAATTTTCCTCAAAATATGCCTGGTTTTTGCTTTTTCCCAAGTTTGGTTGCAGTAGCAACATTTACCCAGTGATAAAAACGTGAAAACCCAAAATTGTTTTGTACACTTTCTTCTTAGGCTTTAGATATAATCAATAAATTCTTTTGTTTTTATCAGCAATCTCCCTTGCAGATGTACCCTCCTCCCTATGCCCTTGCATCTTTCTTAACTTCTTGACGTTGCTTGTCTGGATTGTCATGAGAGCTTCTTACCAGATCTCACTGACCTCAAGATGTCATCAGATCTAACTCACCCAATTGCCAGAGGAATCATTCTAAATTCAAATCTGATTCTGTTGCTTCCTTGGCTTTAAATTTCGCCATTCATGAAAACAGTGATTAGCTCTGCCATATTCATGTTGGTAATAATACACGTATAATATTAACACTAAGCCATGGGGCTAGCCCCACCTCTCTGGGAATCTTTTAAAACTACATGTACATTTTTAAAGGTTGTTCTCATAATGCAGTCTATAGTTTCATTTAACTGGAAAACGTGGGATCATGAAGTTTTCACTTACATTACCACCAAGTATATGAAAAATACACCACCTGTTTTTTAAATCTCATAACGTTGTTTCCACCCCCACCCCACCCCCCTTATCCTTATGGCAATTTTTGCTTTACCAAAATTAAGCAAACTAGCATCCCCTAGGCAGAATCTGGTACACATATATGTTTCAAAGTATCGGGCTATAATTTAAGAATCATGAGATTGTAAATTAACAGTTTGATTTCCAGCTTATCTTGAAAAAAATTGGAAAGTTAGAAATACTGTATATAATTTCCTATAAGATAATGATTATTTGAAGGTGAGGGGCTACTGCCCCCTTTTGACAGCCTGACTGCTCCATTTGTCCTCAGTTTACTCAGCTGCTTTCTTCTACCACACATCCAGTCTTTTAAGGCCTTTGGGGCAGAGAAACACAGTGCTTGTCTTATCCTGCCCAATATGAGATGGGAAAGATTCTAGTGACTTTGTTTTTCAACTTTGTAGCACCTTCAGTGTTTACCATGGTGTTCATCTTATTTTGAATGTTCAATAAGTTAGTTTTGGTATAGTTGAATGATACATACAAATGAGGTGCTACAAAATCTTGCCAAGCTGCCTGAAAGCATGCATTTGTTTCTCAACTGATCAGATGGCTTGTCTCCCTTGTTAATTTGTTTAGTTAACCACCTGCCCATTTGTTTTCCTGTTTATCCCACCTTATTTGGCTTTAATTGAATGTTCCTAGATGGCAGAGTTCATGCATTTTAATGCCCTTTGTTCAAAAATGCATTAGTAAGCATCATTGCTGAATAATACCGATAAACACATGTAGAAAATATTTCTGCATACTTTTATTACAATAGTAATTAAGTGATTAAATATGTAGGTAACATAATAGCCTTATTGGCAATAATAGGCTTCCCAAAACACTAATTTGAGGCCATATCAAGTTGAGACTCAACTGGAACTATATTAATGTCTGTAATTAGGGTCAATGTAGACCAAGGGGTCTCTGGTGGCTGCTAGGAAAGATTAATCACCCAGATGCAGCAGATGATAGCATTAATGGCTTAGGTTAAGAGGGATTTGCCTGAAACTTCCCATGCCCCTTGACTAAGCGGCAAGGATATGTTTCTTACACGTGTATCATCAGCAAGTCTCCTTGCAGCACTACCTGTGCACAACTCTTAAGTTCGAAGTTTCAGCAGCTTGGGCCTTTGAAAAGGTATTTGGAAAGTTTCCCAGGTTGTATGCTGCAGAAGCTGAAGGCAGTATAGTGATAATTAATAAAGTGCCAGACTGGATAATTGTAGGAACTGTAAAAGATACTAAAATGTTGTTACCAGAGGCTCAGATGCACCTGTGAACATGTGAAGTTAATTTGCGTGAGCAACATTCCGTGAGAACGGATGGGGACAAGGGGGGTGAGATTTTCCTTAAATAATTCAGACTTCAGACAGGGTAGCTCTCTAAAACAAGAGAGAGAGAGAGAAAGAGAGGAGAGAGAGGAAAGGGGAAGGGAGGAAGGAAAGAAGGAGGGAAGGAAGAGAGGAAGGGAGAAAAGAAAGAATCTCCTGTTGGCATAGGGCTTATGAAAGGAGTTCCTCCTGCATTCTTTCATTATGTATACTTCTCTGTGACCTTGACAAAAGTTTAAGAACCGTATTATTAGAGTTTTCTTATTCTCATAGGACTGGAATGATGGCATTGCCCTTTTAACCAATTTTTAAATAACAATAAACCTCCTTTTGTGTAACAATATACCTCCTGATACTGCAATGTGCAATGCTGAGTGAGAGGACCTTGTGTTCTGTATGTCACCCGAAATCTCACACAGGCTAATATCTATCAAGCTTCAATATACAATAAGTTAATGAGAAAAAAAGAAAAGGTTAGAATGAAGATAGCTCCCTCACAGCTTTGACATGGGGCAGGAGGTGGGGGAATTATTGAGAACCACAGCATTCTAAGCAATTTCAGAGCTTATGATAGATGATAGATCAATGGTAGCCCTACTGTTGTGATTGTTGTTTGTTGTTGTTATTTTCATTATTATTGAAATGGCTTTTCGAAAAAATGAAAAACAAATTCCTTGAGGTGAATTTTTGCCAGTGATTATTCTGATCTTCTTCTAAGTGGATGGTACAAGATGGATGTATGTAGGCAACACCTCTTCTAAATCAACGTTACCATGTACAAGCATTTTCTCCCAGAGTACTCCATTCTCTTGCATATCTGGTTCAGAAATGAACAGACTGTGTTATTTCAACAATTCCCTGGGTGACTTACAATCCAATTCATTCTGATACTAACTACTCAGAGTTAGTGAAGACCCCACGGGTTAAGGACTCAGTGCCTGCTCTCATTTCAGATACCGGCTTCAAGTCCTGAGACCCCAGGCTACTTGCATTTTTATCGGACTTGGTTTACAGATTTGGTGGTTCTCACAATCTCCCTTCAGATTTGATAATTTGCTAGAATGACATAGAAAGAATTATACTTATGATTACCGGTTTATTATAAAGAATACAAATGAAAAGCCAGATGAAGAGGTAAATAGGGTGAATGGAGAAGGGTCCTAAGTACAGTCTTTTTCTCTGTGGAGTTGGGATATGTCCCCTCCAGCTACATTGATATGTTAACTAACAAGGAAGCTTCTGCAAATCTCATGGTTCAGAAGTTTTCTACTGAGGTTTTGTTACCTAGGCCCGATTGATTAAATCATCGGCCACATGCTTGAACTTCAGCTCCAGTCCCACCACCCTCACTGACCTCCAGGTAGGGTTCAAAGTTCTCGCTCTCTAATCAGGTGGCTGGTTCTTCTCCAGAAGCTATCTTGCCACTCTCCCCCCACCCCCAATCCTGGAGTCATCTCATTAACATAACCTGTGTGTGGTCAAAGAGGAGGGCTAGTTATTAATTAACAAAAGACCCTTCTATCGCTCAGGAAATTCCAAGCATTTTAGAAGCTCTGTGCCAGGAACCAGGGAAAAAGACCAAATGTATTTTTTATTATACCATGCAAGCTTTGCCAGATATTGGTTCTTCTGAGTTTCTTATCCTTTCCATTGTCTTTGGGAATTTCTAAGTACTAAAACCATGACTTCACCCTTTTCTGTTTTTCTTGGAGACCAGTGTTGTTGAAACTGCCCATACATAAAATGTATACAATTATTTATACCTGTATTTCTCTGCAAAAACCATACAAATTAGTTTGCTTAAAATCCATGTACAGTTTATTTTATTTTTTTGTTTGCGTTTTGTAGGCTTTTGATGCAGCAACTCAATTTGCTTGCCTTCTCTTTAGATATGAAATTACATGTAATCTCTATGCCAAATAAAACCATTTTCCCACTCTCAGTGTATTTATCCTTCACTTTATGTTCTTATGTTTAAGTCTTTCTAACATTGGATTTATTCAATGGTAAAATAAAAAGCTCAAAACTAAACATGTATAGTGTATTTGTTTATATTTCTATACCACATACATATATTGAGTATAATCAATTATGTATTTGTGTTTTAATCTGCCTCATTCTGGGAGTTTCCTTTAAGGAGATTTTGTCTTTAACATATGTCTTTTTAAAAATATAAATATACAACCTGTGGAAAAAAAAAGTGCAGAGACAGAAAATCATGACACCACAGAATGCCACTATTTCTTTTCCTTTTGATTAATCCAACATGCAAATATAAAAGCATTTTGGTTACTTAAGAAGTTCAATGATGTTTTGCTTTTTTATCCTTATAAATGAAAATATGAACTTAGTCTTTACATGATAACATGTAGGGGAGATACATTAACAAAACTTTTCTTAATGAAGTGTCTAATATAGCCTCTCCAAGTTTCTATATCCATCTGTAAGGTCATACATACGTACATGCCTGTGCATACTTATAATACGAACAAGAAAGCCTATTTTACAATGTTAGGAGGAGAATGGACATCTTTTTTAATACTTACATATCCAAATGCATGTCAATCTTTCTGTTATTAAGCTCTTTAAAATAATTGTTTCTTTTTATTTCTAGGTAACCTTCAAAGCATCAAGATATTCAGTTTCACCCGATTTAAAATATGTTCTTCTGGCATATGATGTCAAACAGGTAAAGCAGTGATCTTTGAAAACAATTTTTTCATTGTGTTTTGCATTCAAGTGACAGTTCATAGTTGTGTTGCATTCAAGTGACAGTTCATAGTTGTGTTGCATTCAAGTGACAGTTCATAGTTGTCCTTGGTCATCTACTCAACTAGAGAAAATTTGACATATCCAGTAGGTGCAGGTGAATACTGATAACCGATATTGCACAAGAGAGTTTTGGCAACAATGTCCTTTCTTCCACACCCAGCTAACAAATAACTGGAACAATCTGCTAGGTGCCTGTTCTGGTCCAAGTCCATCTCTTTTAGAGGAGAGTGTGGCAGAGCTTAGCAAATCCAAAAAATGGGGGCTTTTGACAATTCCAGGGTAAGCCTTAATATCTACTTGGGTTGTATGTATATGTAGATTAAGGGGTTTCCTAATGGCTGTGCCTGAGCTGCAGTGTATATTGTGGGAAGAGCTGGTGAAAACATTGATTCAGTTTATGGTCAAAGGATTCTTCGTTGGTTTTTGAGCATAAGCCTTGTGGTTGTAGAAATTTCTAAAAGTGGGGCAAGGCAAGGAATCAATTCTGAACAAATAAAGTGTTCTAATTGCAATTAGTATTTCATTATTCCATGTCAACTCTATAGCACAATTAGAGCAATATGTATGGTTGTGGAGTATTTTTACTCAGATATAATTTGCACTGTTAAAAAGGAAAGTAAATGTTGAAAAGGCAATTCAGCAGATTAGCTTCTATAGAAAATAAATGATTTTGGAAATTATTCAAGAATGTTTTGTGTGCTTTAAGGCAGACAATAAAAATTTATAGACTTAAAGCAAGAAGCCTCCTATAATGCATTGAAACCCTTCGAGCACATGAAATGTTACTGTTCAAAGGACCTTCTACTTGATGGTTTTAGTCTTTTGAAATATACATGTGTTATATTTTTAGACAAGTTTATATTTCTTATTTAAAATAATTAATTTACTCTACAAAAGGCGGGGAGACTGTAATCAAAGACATCTTTTTCCTGTTATAAATTTTAGCCCTTTTCCTTTACCTTTGTTCTGTGTTCTCTCTACTCATTGAGATTTTGAAAAACATGTAATAGTAGGAAAAGTGCTTGAGCTTTATAACCAAACTATTACAGCATCCTCAGGTTTTTAAAACAATATTTATCTAAAGAGTTTTAACTTAAAATGACTGCTATATTAAAATGATAATAAACTTTTAAAAATCTCAGGTTTCAGTAGCTACAATTTGTTTTATTCTGTTTCACTGATCTATGTGTCTATCCTTCTGCTAGTTCCACATAGTCTTTGCTTATTTTGGATACTTTACATAAATGGAATCATCCAGTATATGACTGTTGTCTGGCTTCTTTCACTTAGTAGAATGCTTTTTAGATTTATCCACATTATAATATGTATCACTACTTCGTTCCTTTTTTATGGTTGAATACTATTTCATTGTATGTATGTACTACATTTATTCATTTATCCATTGAAGGATACTTGGGTTTTTTCCACCTTTTGGCTGTTATGAATAGTGTTATTGTAAACATTTGTGCACAAGCATTTTTTTTGAGTACCTGTTTTCAACTTCGGAGATAAATATTGAGGTGTGAAATTGCTGGGTAATATGATAATTCTATGTTTATCTTTTTGAGAAACCACCAAATCACTTTCTAAAATGGCTGCACCATTTTATATTCCCACGGGCAATGTACAAGTGTTTCAGTTTCTCTGTATCCTCACCAACAGTTGTTATTTTCCATTCTTCTTATTGTAGCTATCCTAATGTATATGAATTGATATCTCATTGTGGTTTTGGTGTATACCTCCCTAATTAGACTAATGATGTTAAGCATATTTTTATATATTTGTTGGCCTTCTGTGTTTCTTCTTTGGAGAAATGTCTCTTCAAGTCCATTGCGTTGTTTTTTTTTTTTTCTTTTTGTAGTTGAATTTGAGAGCTGTTTAGATATTCTGGATAGAAGACCCTTATCAAATATATGATTTGCAAATATTTTCTTCCATTCAGTAGATTGTTTTTTCACTTTTTTGATAATGTCCTTTGGTGCATACATTTTTAAAATTCTGATGAAGTATGATTTATCTATTTTTGTCTCTTGTTACTCATGCTTTTGGTACCATATCTAAGAATACATTGCCAAATTCAAGGTCATGAAGTTGTACCCTTGTGGTTTCTTCTAAGAGTTTTATAGTTTCAGTTCTTATATTTAGGTTGTTGATATATTTTGAAATATTACTTTTTATTATTTGAGATAGCCTTAAAAACGTTTTAAGGTTCCTGTTATATATTGAAAAACCATTCCAAAATGGTTTTGTTGGTTTATACTGCCCTTAGGCAATGCATAGCCTGTTACATTGACATATATACACTACCATGTGTAAAACAGATAGCTAGTGGGAAGCTGCTGCATAGCACAAGGAGATCAGCTCGCTGCTTTATGAAGACTTGGAGGGGTGGGATAGGGAGGATGGGAGGGAGGCTAAAGAGGGAGGGGACATATGTATATGTATAGCTGATTTACTTTGTAGTACAGCAGAAACTAACACAACATTGTAAAGCAATTATAGTCCAATAAAGAAAAACAGAGTGATTATTAAATTGATAGATTATATATAACCTAACTACTAATTGAATGCATACAGAACCCCCACACATACACATCACACACATACGCACAAGTATTAGTGTTATATTACTATGTAATAAATTACCCCAAACTTAGTGACTTAAAAAAAAATTACTGTTGTTCACAGTTTGTGTGTATTAGGAATTTGGGATTGGCTTAAGTGGGAGGTTCTGGCTTTAATGATGTTGCAGTCAGGTATCAGCTGGGGCTGCAGTCATCTGACAGCTTGACTGAGGCTGGAGGATAGACATCCAAGGTAGATCTCTCACATAGATGGGTAATTGGTGTTTGCTGATGTCATGAGGCCTCAGGTTTCTCCACATGAAAGTCTCTACAGTGCTACTTGAGAGTCCTCATAACATGGTACTTGGATTATCCCAGAGTGAGTAACGCAGAAGATAAAGAGAGATTTCAGTGCCTTGCCTGATCTCTCTTTGGAAGTAACCTGTTATTTTCACCATGTATGTATTTTTTTTGTCACACAAGTCAGCTCTAATTCAGTGCTGGAGGGGGCTACCAAAGGGTGAGGATTTGGGGAGACCATCTTAGAGGCTGACAAACGTAGTCCCCAAATATTTCATATTCATCCTATGTGAAGTATACTCAAGGCCCCCCAAATTTTTATCCATTACAGCGCAGCATTTTAATCAAGCAGATCAATGTCCTTAGGCATGGTTTCTTGACTATAGTCCCTTGAGTATATTTATATATTCATATATAAAATTAAAATGCTCAATATATATCCATATGTTTGTATCCATATAAATACTATAAAGATACACATATATTTTAATATGTATTTAAATACCAATTTGACTATTATTCTCAGGTTGTTTTTTTTTAGCTTTATTGTGAATAACATTTACTTATTCCATTCATTTATCTTTTGTAGTCTTAGTATTTTTTTAAACATTTATATGTACAATTCAATCATTAGTTTTATTGTCCTTTCTTTAAATATATCACTAACTTTTTGGTTTTAATTGTTTTTTGACTTGAAGAAATTTTGAATTTTATGAATGTTTATCTTTCACTTTGTTGTGTTTATTTTTTTTCTAGGCTTAGAGAAATGCCTCCCAATATGATAAATATAAACTTGTATTTTTTTTTATTTTTATATATTTTATGCGTAAACATTCATTCTATTTTAGTTGCAATTGTTTATGGTGACAAGTGATCAAAACCTCTCTTTCTAATGATCATAGTAATAAAAAGACCTATCTTTCATATGAGTGAATGTAAGCATATGCAGTCTTCGGAGGGGCAAGACTCCAAAGGGACATTTTTGATGTATTATTGGAAAACCACCCAACACAATAAACTGTTTCATGAATGCCATACCTGTCCTCAGTTTCCCCATGACTATAATGAAGAGGGAAGAAGTATGAATGCTTCTCAAACTTACTCAAATTTACTGTCCTGAAAAATTTCCTGGTCATGTGATAATAATCCTGCCTCTGGGATCCTGTGCAAGATCCACTATACAGGATCTAGCACTGTTATTTTGGAGTCAGAGGAGCTTGCTGGGGAGAGCTAATTTAGTTTTATTTCCCTACTGATATTCTCAATTTGAATCAAATATCAATAATTTAGTGTAGGCCAAATTTAGAAAGTGTCTTTTAGGTCAACAACTGAGTTCTTCTGTGTGTAACCTGTGGGCTACCAATGTTGAATCACACTAATCTGTGGGTTACCAATGTTGAAATGCTTTATTCAGAGCTTAAGTTGGCATCATCATCGTGTCTAAGCTATGAAGAGTATGATTCTGACTTTTTTCTTAGCTTTATTTTTATTTTTTTCTTATCTTTTTACATGTTAACTGTACTATTGATCTGCAATTGTAGTACAGTAAGTTCCTTACATATGAACGAGTTCCGTTCCGAGAGCCCAATTTGTTCATAAGTCCAACAAAGTTAGCCTAGGTACCCAACTAACACAATCGGCTATATAGTACTGTACTGTAATAGGTTCATAATACTTTTCACACAAATAATACATAAAAAACAAACACCAAAAATAAAAACATTTTTAATCTTACAGTACAGTACCTTGAAAAGTGCAGTAGTACAGTACAACAGCTGGCATCCAGGGGCTGGCATCGAGTGAACAGGCAGGAAGAGTTACTGACTGAAGGAGGGAGAGGTGGTGGGAGATGGTAGAGCTGAAGGATCGTCAGCAATAGGAGACGGAGGGCAAGCTGCAATTTTACTCATGCCTGACACTGATGGCTCAGGTTCTGGTTCCTTGCTGGATTCAATTCTATCTACCCTCTTGAAAAAACGATCCAGTGATGTCTGGGTGGTAGCTCTTTTTTTCTCATCATAGATGACAGGGTAGCACTGGATTGTTTTCTCAACGGCTGCTGCAACCTTCCTGTACTGTTCTACATTCGGCTATGGCTCAAAAACTCACAGTGCCTCCTCAAATAAAGAAAATCCCCTTGCCATTTCCTGCATCCTGAATCTCTTTGGTTCTTCAGTTACTTCTTCCTCTTGTCTCTCTTCGTCTTTTCTCTGGGCCTCCAATTCCTGCTGCTTCTTAGCAGTACCAGCTGCATGACCACTGCTTTTATGCCTGCTTCCAGACATCCTGGGCTTAAAATAAAGATACTGTACTACTGTACTCTATACAGTACTGTACAGTAAAGTACACAAAAGCACAACCACTTGTAGAGGATGCATGCACACGACAGTGTACACCAGACACATGAACTAACTTAACGTGATTGGACATGGGAATGCATGTTCGCATCTTTGAAAGTTTACAGCTTGAAGGTTCTTATGTAGGGGACTAACTGTATCCATAGTCATAAAGCAATTATGATTACTAATATAGTGTTATGGACAGTTTTTGAAGATTCTGTATCAGGAGTTGCGTGCTAAATAAATCATGGAAACTATAAGCCAATAATTTTTTAGTCCTTTGCAAAGAAGCCAAAATAATATTCATTTTTGTATCAATGTCAATTTCATTGAACTTAGGCTGAATCTTTTCTGTTGAGATGTACAACTATTAATTAATTCTAATATGATTAATATGAAGACTGTTTCCCCCATGCAAATTATTTGTGTTCTACAACATCAAAAAGGTAATTTGAACAAAGTGAGAAGTTGCTCTTCTTTTTCTGGCCAGATTAATATTTCTCATATTTTGGGCCGATAGCATGCTTCCTAGGTTGTTCTTCTGCTCCACAGAATTTGAGAATGTTTTGTGCTTGTTGTCTACAGGAATCTGTGGACAGATCAAGGTAAATGATATTCTCCTGTAAGACTCTTACAGATAAGTGGGGGAAAGAGGGAGAAAAGATCATTTATCATTGGAAGGAAAGATGAGTCTTCCTGTAGGAAGGTAGAGAATGCCACAGGGGCACTTTGGGGTGATCTTGTGATCCTTAAGACCGTATGAGTGCTGTTTATTCCGTTTGCTGCAAAAGGAGAAGTCTACTGGCGATGGTAGAGCTTAAGCCTGGCTGCCCCTGCTGAAGTGCTTTACTTGAGGCTGGGAAGCTTCCTGATAGTTTGTTTTTTTATGCCCAGACCACTTGTCACAATTGCAGGAACTGTCAGACCCATATCACTTGGTGACCCTGTTTACACAGAAGCTGACACCAAAGCAAAGCAAACTTAAAAACCTCCAGGTGATGTCCCAGAAATGCTGGAGAAAGGAGCAGGAAATCAGACTGCACATTTTCCTCTTTTTTTAAAAGAAGATATTAAACTTGCATAATCAAAGGGAAAATAAATAAACTAAACCAAAATAAATCTCACCTCATATATCCAGATTTTGAGCTTATCCAGCTATTTTTTAGGATGTAACAATATCTGAGAGAAACATTTCTAAAATAAATGGTATATTTTCTGCATTATTAGACCAAGGAAAGAGAACTCAATAAATGCTTTTCTCCTTGGTTCATGGCTACCATTATGAACACTGATTACTCTGCAGTAACCCTGCAGGAAACCTGCCTGGTTTCTCGCATCTGTGTCCTTGTCTGAAGGATGGGATACAGAAGAATGAAGAGCCTGGAGAGAAAGACAAGTACTGTATGGTATCACTTATGTGTAGAATTTTTAAAATGCAAACTTGTTAAAACAGAATAAAATGGTGATGGCGGGTGGGGGAACAGGACAGGTGTTATTTTAGGGGACAAACTTACAAGGAGTAGTAAACAAGCCCTAGAAATTATAATGCACAGTACAGTGAATATAGACAACAGTACTCTATGATAATCATCAAACTTGCTGAGACTAAAAATTACTGCAAATACCTAAAAATAAAGTGTAATTATGTAATGTGATAGAGATGCTAATTATTTCTACAGTGGCAGTCATATTACAATATATAAATGAACATGTACACATTAAACTTATACAATGTTATAGGTTAAAATATATTTCAATTTATAAAAATGGGGGGATAGTGTGCTTAAGTCACCTCTTGTCGGAAGGAATGTCATAGCCCAGGTTCCCTTCAATCACTCCTCTTCCTTTTAATCAGTGTCCCACACTCAAGCTAAGCTGATCTTTAAAACAAAAATCTGATTGTCATCCTCTGTTTAAAATCTTCCTAAGGCTTCTTGGGATAAAGAAGTCATAACAGCCTACACGGCCCTGCCTGCCATTTTACCCTCACCTTCCACAAACCACCCACAACTTGTTCTCAGCACTTCTGGGGTTTCCTTCAGTTCTTTGAAACACCATGCCCCTCCCATCATCGGGCTTTCACTACTCTTCTGCCTGGAACAAGTTCCTACCCCTTTTCTTCATATTAATCAGTTTTACTTATTCTTTAGACGCCAACTCAAGCATACATGCCTTAAACATCAAGACTGTTCCAGACCTTCTCTGATTTGGTCAAATTTCCCTATTATAAGTTTCATGGTACTCTCTCTCCCTACTGTAGAATTTATCACAACTATAATTGGGTCTAACACAATGCCTGACACAGCGTTACTCAAAAAAAAAAAAAGAATAAATAGAAACATAATTTATGAATTAATAAAGGAGAACCTCCACCAAACTTTTCCTTAAAGTGCCAGGCAAGGGTCAGTTGCCCTTCTCTATGCCTTTATGGCATCTGGTACATACTTACCTCTCAATATTTCTGTCATTGCATTGAACACGACCATTTATGTGTACATCTCCTTGACTAAACTATAAGACCCTTAAAGTCAAGAACTTTGCTTTATTCATTTTAATGCCCACAGGGTTTTCTGCAGTGAATGGCACATAGTAAACACTTAGTCAATGTTTGTGAAACTAAAACACTGATTATCAATCTTGGCTGCACATCAGAATCACCTGGAGAGTTTTAAAAATTATTGATGGTTAAGTTCCACTCTGCAGAAATCCTGACTTAGTTGTTTGGGGATATAGCCCAAACACTGGAGTTTTAAAAACTCCCCAGGAGACTGTAATGTCAGCCAGGCTTACAGTCCACTGAATTTAAGTGAACTGCTCTCTTCCACCTATTGAAGACTTTTCAGACTTCAGACAAGGCAAAGACAAGAAATAAAGATTAAAATACCTGCTTTTTAATACTGCACCTACTTGGTACCAAAGACTGTACCTGTACATCTTCATTCCTTACCATTTCTCTTTATAGTAGTTGATGTTATTTTATTAATGAAAATATAGAGACAAAGGAGATTCCTTTGCATAATAAATTTGCATAAAATGACTCAAGATTGAAACTTCTCAATATATGGTCCCAGAATAGCAGCACCAGGATCTCCTGCGAATTATTAGCAATGTAAATTCTTGGGCTCTGCCCAGACCCAATGAGACAGGAACTCTGGAGATGGGACCCAAGATCTGTGGGTAACAAGCCCTCCAGGTGATTCTGATATAGCTCAAGATTGAGAGCCACCTATTCAGAGGAAGTGATTCCTTCAAATTCAAGAGCTCTACTTGGGAAAAGACCTAAGTAGCCAGAACTTAACCATGTCTATGGCAGTGATTTAGAGAAAATATCATTTAAAAAGGAGTGTCTACCATTTTCTCTTTAGTATTTCAAAATAATTTAATTCTGATTTAATGTTCAGCTGTTCCTTTCTGACCTTGGCCATTGGTCTGGCCTCATTTACTCTTCAAGGTTGATGCTTAATCTGTCATATTATAATTAGATGTGACCTAGTGAGGAATGCATGGAATATGGAGAAAATAGGTGAGTTTATATTCAAATTATCCATAGTTAAATTTTTTGTTGAAGTGTAGCATACATACAGGAGCATGCGCATACTGTGAGGATAGTCTGATGAAGTTTTACAACTGAGTGTATCTCTGTAACTATCACGCAGATCAAGAAGCAAAACATTGCTGTGCTCCTTTCCAGTCACTACCCACCTCAAGGGAGGCCACTGTTCAAGCTTTTAACAGCTTAGATTATTTTTTTCTATTTTTCTACATATATATATTCATACAGTGTGTGCTGTTTTGTGTATGTCTTCTTTTACTCAATGATGTTTGTGAAATATATCCATATTGTTCAATAGTTGGATAGTACCTTGTTCATTTTCCCTACTGTTATAGCATCCCACTGCAAATATCATTGTTTATCCATTTGACTGCCAATTGCACTATAAAAAATATATATCTGAACAATAGCTTTTTTGTGTTGGATTATTTTCTCTGATCACTCCCTTTTCTATCTATTACCCTGCTGCTTTTTTGGTGCCTGTTTCAAAAATGGATTTTAGTAGAGGGAACAGACTTTTGTTGAGTACTCAAATAGTGCCTCTTATATGGTTAGTCTGTCAATTTAAACGTGCCCAAATCCTTGCTCCTTAGTCACTGATAACATATTTTACAAAGGTGGGAAGCTTAGAGATGCTAACTTACTTACTTAGGGTCCCACTTCCCATTTGCAGAGCTCGGACTCAATCCCATCTTTCTAGCTCCAAAGCCCCTGCCATTTTCTGAAAGTTATTACATATCTGCATAGATTTATTCTGTAATCTGGTGTAATTATTTTCCCATTCATTTGCAATTATATCAACTGTATTCTAATTAAGTAATTAGAAAACAAATGGAACTTGTATTGCATATAATTATTTGCAATACTCAGGTAGCATTTATTATATTCATCCAGACTTACTGGTTATGCATTTTAATTTTCTATATGCTTCTTAGAAGTTGTTTCTCAAAAATAGCCAACTAAATAACTATGGGTTGCACTTTGATACCATTAATTTGAAAGTATTCCTGAGGAAGAAAAAAGTATTCCAAAATATAATGTAGTCTAGATTTTGTGAAATCTTGATTATCAGAATATTTGTGCTTAAGAATTGTCATCTAGTACTTGACATTTCCAATATCAAAGTTATTTTTTCCTTTCTTCTGAGTTATGTTAAATCATAAATAGTTTTAACCGTTTAAATAAAGTTTATTTTATATATTATTTCAATATACTTAACATTATTAGTCCATTTGAATTATTTAACAATTGCATTTTAAGCCATTTTTGAAAAGTCAATAGTGTAATATATGTATTAATATATACTTAAGACAAACGAAATAAGTAGAAACAAGTATTTTAAAAAATCCTTTAAACTAATGTTTATAGTTTTCTTACTTTTTTGATTAACAATGCAGATTAAATAGACTAATAAATAGCTAAATTAACTATTTACATTGCCAACATCCTTATTATGTCTTATGTTTGGGGTCAGAAACCTTAATTGCATTTACTGTTGTTTAGGAATAATTAGAACATAAATCTTCATGAGAATAAGCTCGTTCTAAAAAGAAAAGCAAAACCGAATGAATCTTTTAAACCATGTCTAACAGAAGGAACAAATCAATTATACGTGTGCTCCAGTTACTGTGTTGATGTCTGTCCTCCAAAGTCGATGCTCTGCAGAAGAGTGGTCTTGTTATTCTCTAGAGGTAGATGCATTCACTTCAGTTTATGTTTCTACTAGTCTGTAGCTCTGTAGACGAGACCTTCTTTATGATAAATTTCTATTTTAACTAAGATGTAATTCACTGTACCATGAATCCTGCATGCACTACTGCCTAAAAAAGTAACTCTTCTCTAGTGAATTATCTAATTAAATTCTGAGCCTTAATACTTCAGTGCTTTACAATTACAGACAAATATTTAAGAAGTCTGTGGGAGTACATGATCTGGTTCATGGGATTATCTAAGCTATTAAGATTCATGTACTTGGGGAGCACTAATATTTCAAATAATCCTATTAATAATAAACTCAGGAAATCACAGCCTAGGAAAGTGACTGTACTCAAATATATGGGACTTGGAGTTCACCTTGAGAGCCTCCTGCCTTCCAGTGCCCATAGAACACACCTTCTTGGTCCCATTGTAGCTGCTGCTGCTAAATGGCCTTTCTAGTTAACCTCCTCCTTTCTAAAGAGAGATAATAAGGCATGAAAAAAATATTAACATCAATTTTGGATTTTTTTCCTTGGTTAAAACAGAAGAATCCTAGGAGGAAAAAAAAGAAAGGAAGGAAGGAAGGGAGGGACCCTAAGTTTTGGCAGATAGAATTTACAACTTTTCCTTTTTGTAGTAGCTATTATTTTATTTACCAGTGTATCATTAATTCAACCACATAGCATTTGTTTTATTTTGATTTTGAAAATAATGTTTAGTATAGAGAATTTGAAAACACTGAAAAACATGAAAAAGATGATTATAATGCTTGTATTTACCTCTTTTAGAGAACACCACTAACAATATGTTGATCTATCTCATTCAGGTCTTGTTTTTGTCATAGATACATATATCTTGTTTCCATTTATAGACAAAATTATTAGAATACTTTGAGAAATAATGTATTAGCAAAATATTGTCATACTAAGCATTCCGATCATGTTCAAGTAATCTAATGTTGTATAATTACTACAAACCTTTGTAGCATAAAACAGTTATTTATTATCATCGTGGATTTTGTGCATTCTGGAAGGGCTCTGCTATGCCATTCCCACTTGCATTCTCATTTGTGATTGCTGTCAGATGGTGTTTGGGGCTGCAGTCATCAGAACACTCGACGGGATGGAGGATCTGCTTCCAAGGTGGCTCATTCACGTGGCTGGAAGTTAATACTGGCTGTTGGCTGACAGCTCAGTGTTTCTCCATGTGGACCACTCCACGGGGTTACTTGATGTCCTCATGGCAGGGTAGCTGGCCTCTCCCAGAATGGGTGATCCAAGGGAGCAAGGTGGAGTCTGCAATGCCTTTTTGGATCTAGCTTGAACCACATAAGCCTCCATTACCACTATATTCTATTGGCCACACAGGGTCAGCTGTGATTCCAAGTAGGAGGGGAGTATACTAGGGCATGAAAACAAGGAGATGAGAATAATTATGTGTCACAGATCCCAATAGGAAGAAACTGAATTGCATGAAGGTTTTGGACAGTTCATCATGAACTCTGTAGCATTAGTGGAGATTACATGCTGGTGAAGTCAGGTGGCTTTGAAGCTGGCTAACTACCAAGAGAGTTATGATTAATTAATATTATGTGTGAGCATCTCTATCAATGTATCACAGGCCTGTATTATTGTTATTGTTCTTTCCTATTCAATATGATTAAACCAGATTTAAATAGATAAAAAAAATGCAGATAAAAGTTTAGAATGAGAGTTGAGTTAGTAGACTACAAAATCAAGATTACAGATAATCTAGAGGTGGAAATGCTAGCCCAAGTCAACAACATTAAATTTATTAATGGTTAGAATGAATTTAAGCATGTGTTTTATTTAAAAATCTGGTTCTTAAAATATAGGATGAAAAGAGTAAGCGGTATCCCAACTTAGGTACTTTTATTGTTCGTAAACTCAGTAGGGACTTAGACTCTCACATGAACTTTAAAAACATCAATATATTTTTCAAGATGAGTTAATAAAATTAAGCTGCCTAGAACTGTGCTGTCCAATACTGTAGCCACTGGCCACATGGGCTGAATGAGCACTTGAAATGCAATTAGTCTAAGTTGATGTGTGCTGTAAGTGTAAAATACACACTCCAGATTTTGAAGGCTTAGTAAAAAAAAATAAAAGCAAAACATTAATAATAGGTCATATTCAAGATATGATAAAACAACATTTTTGTATATATTGGACTAAATACAATATATTGGTAATTTTTAAACTTTTTCCTCTATTTTTTATTAATAAGGCTATAAAAATTAAACTTACTTATATAGTACTTGCATTATATTTCTCTTGCTCAGCGCTGCTCTAGAACACAGGAGGTAAACATCCCAATGTTTTAAGTGCCAGTTGGAAAGCACCTGGGATGCTGTACCCAACTGGAGACCATATGGAAGGAGACAATCATAATTCTCAAAGACTTAGAAACTGTAATGAAGGAATTAGATATGTAGCTATGAACAGAGAAAACTTGGCAAATTACAGGGATAATAATAGATATCTTGAGTGTTGCAGGGCTGTCAAAGAGAATAGAAGTCAGATGTATTTCTTACTGTAAAACTAAGGCCAATAAAAACAAATGGCTACAGGAAGACAGATTTGGCTCAGCATAAAGAAGGCCTCTCTAACAGTTACTTGTTCAATGATACAGGGGCCTACTTTCTTTAGAAATTTACAAATGGTGGATGGCTAACTCTCCATTATAGGCACTGTGTAAAGGAAACTTGCACAGGTGAACTGTGTTGGAATAGTTAAATTTCAGTCTTTCATTAATCCAAGAAAGACAACAATTTCCCCTCTAAAATACATCATAGCATAAACACAGGAAGAAAGAGTTGTGTGACTCTCCCACTAATGTGTCAAGTTTGAAGTCTTGCAGAATATATAGTCCTGAAATTTTCTTTCTATAAATGTCAACATTTATAGAAAGAACGTCAAAAGCAGTCTACTTTGCTTTATTTACTCATAGCTAGTTTGAAAAAGATCAAACATAGGACAACTTTACAGAAAAAAATAACAGTAATTCTTACTAGAAATAACAAACTTCAAGTAAAAAAAAATGTACACAAGGAAAGACATTCAGATGTAGTGTTTTCTAATTATACCAAGAGACGACAATGTTATGATTCCTAATTGGAGTTTACGCTAATTCTTGTAATTGCTTTTATGTTGCCTATTTAAAAAAGAAAAAAAATGGTAAAGATTGTGCGTTAGTAAATTAACCAGCTCAAAGAGAGTGTGTGGTATAAAGACCCTCTTAATTTAGCCAAATGAAAAGGACACGAGCATTTCTGAATAAAGAGGGAGCAGAGAATGTAACTAGAGTAATGCGGCCATGCAGTTTTAAAAGAACTCAGCCAGAAAATGACCAACAGTCACTGTCAAAAAATTGAGACTTCATTTTTAAGAGCACATTTTTTTGTTTATATAGAAGATTTAATCCAGTGTACCTGAAACATAACTAAATGTTGCATAATCATACTTAATTTTACTTATCTGTACTGAATTATTTCCAATTTACATTTTTACACATTTTTCTCCTCTTGTGCCTTTGAGATCATTTAAGGCTCTAACAAGGCCTTAATTGATGTGACATCCCCAATACCAAGTTCCATGCAGCTGTGCACTATTGTCATTTCTTTCTTGAATAAGTGAATGACTCCACAAGGAGCGGGACAAAGATTCGCCACTCGGGGAGAGAGGACCTATTCCCTGCTTCTTCTGCTTAACAGCCTTTCAAGACTCTGTCTCAAAAAATAAGACATACTTTACAGAGATGATGAAAAGCTAGTGGTATTGATGTGAAATTTGATCTTCATAAAAGAGATAAATTCAATAATCAAAGCTTTTCACATTAATTTTTCACCTTAAACTAGTTTTTGCAACTATAATTTTACACTCACATTTATGGATATTGGCTGATTGACAATGATTTAATCGCTTTTCTTTTCAAATAGAAAAATATTTCTGCCTATAATATCTCAAATGCGAAAACATTAACAGTTTTCAATATAGAGTATCACTTTGTCGTTATTGCTTTTCCCTCTAAATGGAATTGAGGAGCAGATTTTTATTTTTGGCAGTTGAATTTCACTTAATACATATGCCTGTCATGCATAATAACACATTCTGGGAGGAGGGCATTTTATTAATAACTTTATTTGCAAATTCAATATCATGAGACCAAAATAGTGATATGCGTGCTCACTTACTCTTCCTTATAATTGACAAAACTATTTATGTATTTACTGGTGTAATGAAAAATACAGGTATATTTGATGCTGTAGCTAGTCATGATGTTAATAAAGAATAGACATTTAAAACTGACTATAATTTATTGCAGATTAGATCTGTCCTTAATTATTCATTCATAAAAGAAAATGATGTCTTTGTTTTCAGAAAAATGCTCCAAATTACTGTACAATTCACCAAAACCACAAAGCGCTTTTTCCTGTTTTTGGATATTTAGGTTATTTCAAATTTTCCCTCTATTTAAATAATGTTGTGATGATCATCCTTGCACTTAAAACTGTGTCCACGTTTCTAATATATCACTAAGTTGAATGATATTAATTTTGTAAGGGTTATTGAAACATATTACTGTACTTATTTCCAAGAAGTTTATCTCAAATAGCACTTCTACCATCTCTGAATTATTGTGTTCTTTTGCTTTTTGTTTTTTTGTGGTACGTGGGCCTCTCACTGCTGTGGCCTCTCCCGTTGCAGAGCACAGGCTCTGGACGCACAGGCTCAGCGGCCATGGCTCACGGGCCCAGCCGTTCTGTGGCATGTGGGATCTTCCCGGACCGGGGCATGAACCCGTGTCCCCTGCATCGGCAGGCGGACTCTCAACCACTGCGCCACCAGGGAAGCCCTGTGTGTTCTTTTAATTTAACCTTTTAAGCATTATTAATATTTTTGATGAGAAAATTGAATAAAAGTGAAAGAGATTTGATTAAGACCTACTAGCTAGATAACAGCAGGGCTGGGATCAGAATCAAAGGTCATGATATTAATCACAAAGTTAAGATGGTTTTCCTTAATGTAAAATAGTATAGTCGTCCAACATAAATTTATTCAATACCTATTCATGGAGCGCTTACTCTGTGCCTAGCATTGTTGTATGCATCACGGATACAGCCCTGAACAAAAATGAGAATTTCTTGTCAGCATGGAGTTTTCATACCAAGTGAAAGAGAATAATGAAAATAAATGAGTAATTTATACAGCATGTTAGATGGTTCTAAGTGCTAGGGGATTTTTTTAATTTTACTTTTTATTTTTACTTTTATTTACTTTTAAACATAGATTCACAAGAAGTTTCAGCACAGCATGGAGATGTGTCTGTACCCATCACCAAGCTTCCTGCCGTGGTGACATCTTTCATAACAGTTGTGCATTATCAAAACCAGGAAGAGTGTATTTATCAAAAATTGTACAATAAAATTAAGTAGATTATAGATCTTTCTCAGATATTACCATATTTTGCATACACTCATGTTTTTGCATATCCTATGTATATTTCTGTTGCATTTTCTTACATATAACTAACATCACCAGCCATAATTGAGATACACATCCGTTCCGTCACCATGAAGGAAATCTCTTATACTTCTCCTTTGTAGTCACACCCTCCCTGCCCTTCTCTGATCTCTGGCAATAACTGTTTTCCATCTCTACAATTTTGTTATCTCTGGCATGGTATATAAATTGAATTATACAATATATAACATTTTGAAATTGACTTTTAGGTTTGTTTTTTTTTCCATTCAGAATAATGCTGTTAAGATCCATATAAATTGCCATGTGTATCAATAGTTTGTTCCCTTTTATTGCTGAGTAGTACAGAGAGATCTATAAAGCAGAAAAGAAAACGCCATTAAGAAGGGTGCAGTTGGCACAGCCTGCTGCCATCTTGAGTTGGGTGTCCTGTGAAGGGCTTCAGCACACATCCCGAGCTGAGGTGTTGGCTCAGCCATTTCAAGAGGAACTATGGTCTGAAGGGCCAGGGATGAGGCCTCTGCATGGGGCCAGCTATGAGCAAGTGAAACAGACTAAGCACAGAGGGAAAAAAGGTGGATGGGCTAGGCCTGAAGTGAGATGGCCAGATTCATGTCCTTTCCAGATGAAATGTGGATCCTCTAGCAACAGGAGCCGTGTGGCTGACAGGGTCTTGGTGCTCCAGCCAGGCGTCAGGCCTCTGAGGTGGGAGAGCCAAATTCAAGACATTGGATCACCAGAGACCTCCTGGACCCATGTAATATCAATCAGCAAGAGGTCTCACAGAGATCTCTGTCTCAATGCTAAGACTCAGCTCCACTCAATGACAGTGCTGGGCACCCTATGCCAAACAACTAGCAAGACAGGAACACAACTGCAACCATTAGCAAAGAAGCTGCCTAAAATCATAATAAGGTCACAGACACCCCAAAACACATCACCAGACGTGGACCTGCCCACCAGAAAGACAAGATCCAGCTTCATCCACCAGAACACAGCCACTAGTCCCCTCTACCAGGAAGCCTACACACCCCACTGAACCAACCTTAGCCACTGGGGGCAGACACCAAAATCAATGGGAACTATGAACCTGCAGCCTGCGAAAAGGAGACCCCAAACACAGTAAGTTAAGCAAAATGAGAAGACAGCAAAATACACAGCAGATGAAGGAGCAAGGTAAAAACCCACCAGAGCAAGCAAGTGAAGAGGAAATAAGCAGTATACCTGAAAAAGAATTCAGAATAATGATAGTAAAGATGATCCAAAATCTCGGAAATAGAATGGAGAAAATACAAGAAATGTTTAATAAGGACCTAGAAGAACTAAAGAGCATACAAACAATGATGAACAACACAATAAATGAAATTAAAAATTCTCTAGAAGGGATCAATAGCAGAATAGCTGAGGCAGAAGAACATATAAGTGACCTGGAAGATAAAACAGTGGAAATAACTACTGCAGAGCAGAATAAAGCAAAAATAATGAAGAGAATTGAGGACAGTCTGAGAGACCTCTGGGACAACATTAAACGCACCAACTTTCGAATTATAGGGGTCGCAGAAGAAGAAGGGAAAAAGAAAGGGACTGAGAAAATATTTGAAGAGATTATGGCTGAAAACTTCCCTAATATGGGAAAGGAAATAGTCAATCAAGTCCAGGAAGTGCAGAGAATCCCATAAAGGATAAATCCAAGGAGAAACATGCCAAGGCACATATTAATCAAACTATCAAAGATTAAATACAAAGAAAAAATATTAAAAGGAGCAAGGGAAAAGCAACAAATAACATACAGGGGAATCCCCATAAGGTTAACAGCTGATCTTTCAGCAGAAACTCTGCAAGCCAGAAGGGAGTGGCAGGACATATTTAAAGTGATGAATGGGAAAAAACTACAACCAAGATTACTCTACCCAGCAAGGATCTCATTCAGATTTGATGGAGAAAGTAAAAACTTTACAGACAAGCATAAATGAGGAATTTTATGGCTTGATTGGAATTTTATCTTTAAAAGGGTTAAGTGAACTTTATTTTATTTTATTTTGTTTATTGTTTTATACAGCAGGTTCTTATTAGTCATCAATTTTATACACATCAGTGTATACATGTCAATCCCAATCGCCCAATTCATCACACCACCACCCTCCCCCCACACCGCTTTCCCCCCTTGGTGTCCATATGTTTGTTCTCTACATCTGTGTCTCAATTTCTGCCCTGCAAACCGGTTCATCTGTACCATTTTTCTAGGTTCCACATATATGCATTAATATACAATATTTGTTTTTCTTTTTCTGACTTACTTCACTCTGTATGATAGTCCTTTGATCCATCCACGTCTCAACAAATGACCCAATTTCATTCCTTTTTATGGCTGAGTAATATTCCATTGTATGTATGTACCACATCTTCTTTATCCATTTGTCTGTCGATAGGCATTTAGGTTGCTTCCATGACCTGGCTATTGTATATAGTGCTGCAATGAACATTGGGGTGCATGTGTCTTTTTGAATTATGGTTTTCTCTGGGTATATGCCCAATACTGTGATTGCTGGGTCATATGGTAATTCTATTTTTAGTTTTTTAAGGAACCTCCATACTGTTCTCCATAGTGGCTGTATCAATTTACATTCCCACGGACAGTGCAAGAGGGTTCCCTCTTCTCCACACCCTCTCCAGCATTTGTTGTTTGTAGATTTTCTGATGATGCCCATTCTACTGGTGTGAGGTGATACCTCATTTTAGTTTAGTTTAGTTTTTTTTTTTTTTTTTTTTTTTTTTTTGTGGTACGTGGGCCTCTCACTGCTGTGACCTCTTCCACTGTGGAGCACAGGTTCTGGACACGCAAGCCCAGCGGCCATGGTTCACAGGCCCAGCCGCTCCACGGCATGTGGGACCCTCCCAGACCGGGGCACGAACCAGCGTCCCCTGCATCGGCAGGCGGACTCTCAACCACTGCTCCACCAGGGAACCCCATCATTGCAGTTTTGATTTGCATTTCTCTAATAATTAGTGATGTTGAGCAGCTTTTCATGTGCTTCTTGGCCATCTGTATGTCTTCTTTGGAGAAATGTCTATTTAGGTCTTCTGCCCACTTTTGGATTGCACTGTTTGTTTTTTGATATGGAGCTGCATGAGCTGCTTGTAAATTTTGGAGATTAATCCTTTGTCAGTTGTTTCATTTGCAAATACTTTCTCCCATTCTGAGGGTTGTCTTTTCGTCTTGTTTATGGTTTCCTTTGCTGTGCAAAAGCTTTTAAGTTTCATTAGCTCCCATTTGTTTATTTTTGTTTTTATTTCCATTACTCTAGGAGGTGGATCAAAAAAGATCTTGCTGTGATTTATGTCAAAGAGCATTCTTCCTATGTTTTCCTCTAAGAGTTTTATAGTGTCCAGTCTGACATTTAGGTCTCTATTCCATTTTGAGTTTATTTTTGTGTCTGGTGTTAAGGAGTGTTCTAATTTCATTCTTTTACATGTAGCTGTCTAGTTTTCCCAGCCCCACTTATTGAAGAGACTGTCTTTTCTCCATTGTATATCTTTGCCTCCTTTGTCATAGAGTAGTTGACCATAGGTGCGTGGGTTTATCTCTGGGCTTTCTAACTTGTTCCATTGATTTATGTTTCTGTTTTTTTGCCAGTACCATATTGTCTTGATTACTGTAGCTTTATAGTATAGTCTGAAGTCAGGGAGTCTGATTCCTCGAGCTCTGTTTTTTCCCCTCAAGACTGCTTTGAGTATTCAGGGTCTTTTGTGTCTCCATACAAATTTTAAGATTTTTTGTTCTAGTTCCGTAGAAAATGCCATTGGTAATTTGATAGGGATTGCATTGAATCTGTAGATTGCTTTGGGTAGTATAGTCATTTTCACAATATTGATTCTTTAAAAGGATTAAGTGAACTTTATATTCCCTTTATGAAATGTTTGTGCCAGTTTTATCAAATTGTTTAAGTGACTTTGGCATGAAGTGGAAGGCACACATATTCTATTCCTTTGCATTGTTCATGACCCAGTGGTGCCTTTAGACCTCACTCAGAGGGCACAAAAGCCTTAAGAATTTACTGGAAGAACAGAGATGACATCTCCTGTGACTCAAAGGGCATTGCATCAGAGTGTGGTGTTCATCCCAGCAAAATCTCATGGAAGGGGATATGAAGGTGAAATCTTACCAGACAGTATCTGTGGTTTTTGTGGTCATGTCAGGTAGCAAACACTAAGTGGACCCACCCGAAAATCCAGTCCATTTGGACAATTTTTCGAGCTAAGCCAAATCTTAGCCTTTCACCCTGTCAAAGAATAAGGGGTCCACTTTGTTCCTTTGATAGGTCTCAGAAGCAGCTAAATAAATGAACAAAGCTCAGGAAGCCAAAGCTGTGGATATTCATGAATGTTCTGAATTGAACTGGTGTTGGGGAGAGCTGGCAATCATAATTTTGTTCACAAACATGCTGACAATAAACAATAAACTCTCAGGTAAAAACAGCCAGACACATAGAAGTTCACTCATTTCAGCTAAGTACAACTTTTCCAGGAAAACTTTCTTTCCTGTCTTCTACACTATGCAATTGGAAAGTTACCCCCACAGTATTAGATGCTATATTTCCACCATCAAATATAAGCTCCCTGAGGACAGATACTATTTTTTTCTTTCATTTATTTTTCCTGCCATACCTAGAATGTAGTAGAAAGCAGTAGGCACTCTGTAAAAAGGATACATTTCTCTTACATCAAGGAACACAAGCTATGACTTGCAGGTGTACTTGGAAATGTGACTACTGCTATAAACAGTTCTCGACATCCCTTCAGCAAGCATCCATGTCTGATTAATATCCTTTCTACTTAAAACAAAGAATTAAGAGTGAAACCTAACTGCCAAGAACCAGTAGGGGAAAGTAGTCACTGTGTTGATTTGAATGCCTGCTGTGCAAGTGACATATTAATATTAAATGGGTTTTTATTTAACAGTTGCATTGTCAAAGGGGAAAAAATTAATTATTTGAAAAAATCCAATGCATTTACCCCCTACTGTGTAGATAAAGAGGAAAAAAAAGCTGAAGAAACAGTAACTCTCACATGCTTATTTTTTTCCTGAAAGTGTGAGATGGTAAAAACTGAGAAAGTATAATGTGCTTTTAGCTATTTATAATATTATGTCACAAAAACAATAATAAAAATAAAAATTCTTTTATGGGGTTCATTTACAGAATATTAAATAATCCTTAGGAAGTTATCAATATAGTCAGCTTTCTAGAATTACAGGTATTTGTTGCTATTGTTTTAATTTCTTATTTTTATATTTAACCTTCTTGGGCTACCTGACACACAGGTGTTCATGATGAAGAACAGCAACTGATGAAGATAAGAAATTGCTGATCTTTATTGCTTAAGGTTGTTGTTCATCTTCAACAAAAGATGAAGATAAACAATTGCTATTTCTATAGGTTCTTTAATGCTGACATCAAGTTTCCCATTTACTTCATATTAATTCCTAAGCACTCACATCTTTAAAATTTAGGTAGGAGAGTGTAATCTCAAAAGAAGCAATAGGAAATACAAGGCAACTTGGTCAAGCTTGTAAACCTCACATAGGGGATTATTTTGTACTTGTCCCAAGATTTATTCTAGTGCAAAATTTAACCATACATCCAAAAACTATTTATTAAGACCTTTTCTCAAATCAAGTGTAGAACTCTGGTTAGAAGTTTTCAGTCTGGATCAGTTTAGGTCTGGTTTATTTTCTGGATTGGAGCCAAATTAGGCCAAGTGTATTCAGATCAGTTCCTACTTAAGGGCAAGGTAACATGTGATATCCAAGCATATGACACCTTAAAGTTGGGGTTCCACATTTAAAGAGGTACAAAATGTTCTCCCCCTGCTGCCAGAGGTGGATTGAATGGCGAAAATGGGCTTAGTGATAATTTGGAAATACTGCCTTTTGCTTTATTTCATCTTGTGTTTTCTGTTTGGTAAATAGGCTGTCCATTGAAGTTTTGTCTTCAGTGTTTGTTACCCAAGTTGTTTTATTTCTTCCAGGTTGAGGAAGGTGTTCTGGAAGAGTTATGAAGAAGTCACAGCATTTTTATGTTACAAAGGACTTAGAACACCCTGATTTATTGCTGGGAAATTGAGGCCCAGACAGTCAAATGACATAAAGCTATGGAGTAGCAGAGTCTGACCTAGATATTAGGGCTCTGAATTCTCAATGACTTTTTTTCATTATTCTTTAAAATATTCCATATCATTAGGAGAGGGAAGAATTATATTCCCTCCAAAAAATTTAAAAAGGACACATGTGTCTTAGTCCCTTTCAAATACTAGTTATATTGTATTTTTCCCACACATCTACTCATTCATTTTCAAATAATTGAATATCAACAAATGTGCTAGGAATTAAGAATAAAAATAGTTGCATGTAATTCCTGCTTTTCATTTGAAGTGTTCATACTCTAGAGGGGAAATTTGTATAAATAGAAGAAATATAATAAATGGAACAAGGATTGATCTTCAAGAGCCAAGATAGCTCAGAATTCCCAGAAAAGAACATCAAAACTGTACCTTGAAGATTGAGTAGGAATTTTCTAGGGTTAAAAAACTAAAGTGGGGGCTTCCCTGGGGCCGCTGTGGTTGAGAGTCCGCCTGCCAATGCAGGGGACACGGGTTTGTGCCCTGGTCCGGGAAGATCCCACATGCTGCGGAGCGGCTGGGCCCGTGAGCCATGGCTGCTGAGCCTGCGCGTCTGGAGCCTGTGCTCCACAACGGGAGAGGCCACAACAGTGAGAGGCCCACGTACCGCAAAAAAAAAAAAAAAAAACTAAAGTGGGGAGATGCCTTAAGGCACATACAGAACGAGAGTCATGAAAGGGCCCAGCATGTGTCCAGAGCAGTGAGATACTTGGTGTGGCAAGAATGTTAGGAAGTGAAGTGTGGAAGAGGTTCAGAAGGTCTTAATTTGCTCGCTAATTATTTTCAGTTTCTGAAATGTGTTGTGTTGAAATAGAAGCATGAGTCCCCAAATCCAGTTGCAGGCTCACAAAGAGCCCATGAGTTTTCGATATCAGGCAAAGCTGCCTATTTGTTACTTCAGAGTGTTTGCCTCTGTGTGGCACCTCTGGGACTAATGAGCTGGGCAAGATCACAGGAAACTACAGGGACTCCTTTTCCCCCTCTCACCCAGGACTAGCCGTGAAGTTGGTGTCTTGATCCCCTATCTTCCATGTCCTCATACTTGGTACTCAGGGCTTTTCCATTCCATCCTGACCTTGCTAATACCCGTTTTATTTGGGAATGGAAAAAGGGGCAAAAAGAAGCTCTGAGTAATCCCTAACTTTAGGAATGACCTCTTAGACCTGCACTGGGGCTTGGTTTCATTTTTGTTTCTTTAGGTTTTTTTTCCACTTCTGAGAGGCAGTCACACTGATGGGTTCCATCCCCTCCCTTTCCAATTGATCACTGAAACATATCAAAGGTAAAACAGCCAGGACCTAACTGACCGGCTGTTTCCAATCAGATGAACATTTCTTTAGTTAAAATTTAAATAAGTAAATTGATTATCAAGCTCTGTTCTAAATCAATATTAAGTATGCATATTTTGTGTATATATGTATGTTTATATGTATTTTCATTCATGTAGGTAGAGCACCCTCTATTTGTATTTGTTAGCTGTCCTCAATCTGGATAAACTATTATAAAACCTTTAATGCATCCATGGTTCCCTTGCGATGGGATAGGAGATGTATTTCCTTCCCTCCCATTCATTTGGGGTTATCCACATCATTATTTTTTTTTTCTTTTCTCTTCAACATTCTTACTCCTCATTTATCTTGCATCCTGGTAGTGATATAACTAAGAGGATTATCTACTCTCATTAAAATGAATGAAATAATCATGGTTCTGATAAAATATAGGTGTAGGGGTAGGATAAAAAGGAAGACACTGATAATTGAACCTCTTAAAGACTAGCAGTATCATTTGCATTCAACTCCTTTCTTTGCAGATAGTAAAGGGCTTGGGGAGTGTTGTCTGAGGAACTAAAGGTCTAAGTCTTTTGGAAGACCTGTCAAAGCGGGATGGTGTAGCAGATGGCATGAAAATTTGGGGGAAGACAGATGTTTTACCTGTTTCACTATTGCGAGACTACAGGTCTTTCCCAGCTCTTCCTGTTCTGTTTGCAATGTTGCAGCTTCATCACATCTACATGCAATTTAATCTGAACATGAATTATTAGCTCTTACTAATATCTGCTAAGCCTTATGGGATATGATTATAAAATCCTTGGAAAGGATGACCCTAGCCTTTGAGAACCTTGTAATTTGATATTCTTTCCTTGACTCATTTTTAGTTCTGCATTCTACCCTTTATCCATGACACCAAATGTCACCTCCTAGCCATTTCCATCCCAGTATTGCCTTACAGAAAAACTCTAAGAAAGACATGAATGATAACATTCCCAGTGAGGTCATTCTTCATCTTTCATTTTGTTAAATAATTGGAGAACTATTTTAAAAGCTGTCTGGCTGTAACATATAAAGCCATTTTGGAAGGATGCTTTTGCAGAGTTACAGCACTGAAATCATTTTTATTAGAACTTAAAGATCTTTGAAAAAGTCCCTTTGTACATGAGAATATTTAAGTCTTCCATGATATATTAGTAGCTTATATTGAAAATAAAACATGATGCCTTATCTCATTTGCCATTTCTAAATTTGTTTTGTAAGTCTACATCAGATATGCTTTTCTAAAAATGGCTTATAAATGATTTTATTAGGGAAAAATGTTAGGGGAGCAGGTGTATTTTATATTTCTTTACATGTAAGAAAAGCACTCCCTTAATAGTCTTGAGTAGAAATGGCATCTTTACTTATTAGAATAAAATCTGTTTCTTTTATGTTTCATTGTTCAAATGCATTTTACTTAATAACCCAATTAGTCTTGAAAACAGTACTTGAGTAAATAAGTCATTTTAACTTTTACACAATAAAATCTTGATTAGCTAGAGCAAAACTAACAAGAAATATCAATTTACCAGAGTGAATTAAATTATAAGGCAACTCAAAAGTACCTGGAATTTAGAAATCTATATTAGAAAATTTGGGGGGAAATATGCTGAAGGTTATAATCATCTAATCTAATTCTTTTGCTTTTTATGGTTTTAAAATCACAATTTAGATATTTAGGTCTTCTTGGGTCCTTAAAGCAAGTTTTCTTCTGTGCATTAGATTCTTCTTACAAACTAGGAAAGTGGAATAAAGTTATGATAATATAATCAACAAAGAATGAAAGAACAGCTTCCAATGATTCCTCAGTTAACTGGGATCGACATAACTTCTTCTTTTGCTGGCACTGTGTTGAAAATACATACATGGAGGAGTTGATAAAACAGTTAGTCAAATAGACGAATTAGGACACAAAAGTACAGAGAGAAAGGCAACATTCTGGGGATATTCTTCAAACCTCAGTTTCAAAAAGTCAGTGATGCCATGAGGAGCTTTAGCTACTTCCTCAACAAATCTCAAGACCTTTTTTATTACCAACACTAGTGACTCTAAAGAAGACACAGTTCCTGTCCTCTAGGAATTTACCATCTAATGACAGAAATTGGAGGGAGGTCAGTAATTAGACACATTTAAAATACTCATCATAAATGACATAACCATGGTGGATTTGTCCACAATATAAACACATGTGCACTTTAGAGTAACTATTATTCATTTGAAAACAGTGTTTCTTCCCATCTCAGTTACAATTAGTTTGCTTGATTTTATGGAAACAAAGCAGTGACATCATATAACAAATTTGTAATAATTTTACAATTATCCTTTTCTTTTACCAAAATATTCTCTTAATTTTTCTGTTTCTGTTAACAGTATTATTACCCATATAACTAACAAACCTTGAGGTTTCAGTTATCTTTGTATTCCTATCACCATCACTCATCCAGTTGTTTTGATATCAACAAATCAACCTAATGCTTCCTCTGCATTTCCACTGCAAAGACTTACTAAGGCCCTTTTAATCCTTTCCTTAGCTGGGACTCGAGAAATTATTTCCCTACTACAGCCAGATACATACTATTAAAGCATAGCTTTGTTTGGATAAATTGATTTCCTGAAAACCTTAAATGGTCCAATGCCTTCTGTTGAATAATGTACAAACAAGTCAACCGGGCATCAGGCCAACACAATATACCCAGATCTGACTTTCTGACATTGTTTTCTATGTCTGCATTAAATGTTTCCTTTGTGTCGCAAATGTGCGTAATTACTCTTCGACCTGCCCCAATCTGTTAGTCTTTTCCTTTCTTACTAACTGATGATGCTCACAGATGTTTCTTCTCTGATCTCCATCTCTTTTTATCAAACTTTTCTATCCTTCATTGTTTAGTTCAAAGATCTTATCTTCCATGCATTCTTTCCTTATCACTTCACTTAAGATGACATTTTCTGTTACTGAGATCTTACAAACTTATCCGCAGTCCTGTGATACGTTATAAATATTGACTTCTATGTGCTGCTGGACCACATCTATTAATTATATGCCTCCAATACCACACTCCTCAGAATCTCTATCATCTTTCACCTGTATTGCTACAGTAGGCTCCTGATTGGTCTTTCTACTGCCAAGGCCCGCCAGTTCCTCTCTTGTTCATTCTCCACACAGAAACTAAGGTGATATTTTTAAAAACCATAAGTATGACCATTCCAATCATTAAAATCAATCAATGACACCACATTAGGGCAAAGTCCAATCTTTTTCAAGATTTACAGTGATTCAAAGCCTCCATCTCTGGCTTTATCTTTCTCCACTATCGTTCTTCACTATCTATGCCCCAGGGACATTTGATGAAATGTATCTTTGAGTACATCATACTCCTTCTTACTGCAATATACATATACATATACATTATACATATGTACATGTGTATATACATATGTACATATGTATATACATATGTATATAATATACATATACATTACATATACTTGTCTCCCAACTGTAATGTTCTTTCCTACAACACACCCATCCCTGAGCCAGGCGCTGTAATGATGTTCAGTATAGCATCCTCTGCATGTCCTCTGTATGATGTATATAGAAATCAAGTCCATTCATGCAAGTTTGGTGGCATCAATCCCACTCAATCATTTTAGTCATACAAAAAGTGGGAGAGAAAATTTTCTTGGGAAAGTCCAAATGCTATCAAGACAATGAAAGAAAGAGAATAGGTGCTAGTTAGGCAACAGTGAAACTCCACTGCACTAAGTAATGGCATGTGTGTATAATAATACATAATTACAGAGGCTTTTTATACAGTTGTGAATTACAGTTCATTAAATAGTGAGCTATGTGTAAAAGTTAAAGAAAACCCATCATTGTATGCATATCAATCCAATGGCTAAAGTTAGCTGACTTTATCCTTTGGCCCAGTTAGCAGTTTTCATTCTCATCACATCAATTTCTTTAACATCATTATTGTCATTGCACCTCTGAACATTTTTCAGATCTGACAGCTATAATGAAATATATGATACATACAAAATGTGCTTAAAACCATGCTTAGCGGAATATGCATAGCACATTACCGAAACAGATGAAGAGAGTCCCTAGTGCACTTTACATCACAGAAATATCTGCTTCATTTTCTAACTGCTTTTCATGCAGAAACTGACCCCTATTTTTGCTATTTATCCGTGAAGTTCTCACTAGCCGTCTGCTTAGCCTATGACCTATTTTATTTCTCAACTTTTCAGTTGAAATGAGAATCCACTTTAAAGCTTATTTAAAGGAATGTGAAAAAGCTAAATATGGGGTTGCAGCTGGTTCAGACTTTCTGTTGAACTTATTATGGCCTGGTATAATTTAAGATCTATTTACGTAGTTGTCTTGAACCAGGAAAAACGATCAAAGAAAGCTGCATGTTACATCACTTTGCCAAACTGAGATATATCAAAAGTGACATTGTCTTTGTCTTTTTGTTTAAAGAATTTAACTCCAAAATAGTAATCTAGCTCACCCACAGATGTGTTAGGTTGACCCTCAGGATGTTGCTTCAAATATTGGCTAAAAAATTCAAAAACAAATTAGTTGTCACCATTTAACATACAAATGTTAAATGGTGACATACAAATCCAAATTTTACATACAAATCCATATATTTTTCTCTTGAAAACTTGTAAGATCTGTCAATATTGGCATATTGAGATGGCGTTTCCTCAGGCGAACAATGACTGACCATCATAGATACGTTATTCTCTCTTTAGTTAACCTTGGTACTCATCATTTTTAATATTTTTTTATTATTGCATACTTCACTTATTTACACTACCTGTCAAACTTTTGTAGACCTTTCAGAATGTAACAATTACTTATCACAATGAGAACCTCTGAAAGGATTTGACCAAAATGAACAGTATAAGGAGCTCAAGATGCAATATCAAGATCAATTACAAGCTTAAGAACAAATCACTCAAGTGATGAACAAATTACAAAGTGAATAAACTAGAAATGCTTGCAGCTGCAAGTGTAAGAAAATCCAAATACAGTTGGTTAAAAAAATTGTTATTAGTTTCACATAAGAAGAGGTCTTAAAGTAGGCAGCTAATGTTATTTGTTCTACAGTGGCTGGACTGGTATCTCTAAATGCTCTTACCTTTTTCCTTATGTTTGTACCTTCTTATCAATAAAGCAATGTATTTCCATGAAATCCCACCTAGCTGACTAATTAAGGCAAGATCTCTGTTCAAGAGGAAAGAAATTACAATGATTCATTTAGGATAATCATAATTTACCCCTTTAGGATAACATAGGGTTTGCCCTCCCTGAGATTAAGTTACCTCCTAGAATTTTCTTAACACAGAATATGAAAATGAGGAGGAGACAGTTGTGTAGGCATTGAACAAAATCTATCACACAAGACTTGGATGCCCCCAGTCAATTTCAAAAGACTTCACTATAAATTTTGCCTTGTACTTTAGGAAGGCTCCTTCCAAAATAACCATTGTCTCACACTAACAGAATTATTATCAAACCAATCAATATTTTCTGATAGATGAGGCCACTGAGTCTTTCATTCTGGAGGCTTCATACTTGTCATCTTTTATCTTGGATTGCAGTTGACCTTGGCAAGTGATATGTATTATGTCGAAGCAGGTGGAAGATTTTCCCAGGCAGTACCATTTTAGGGTGTAATAAGGTCAGGGGGCAAAAAATCGTTTTAAAACGCTTTGTAGATTTAAAGAGCACCATGTAATAAGCATATTGAATAATCATTGATTTAAAAAATATTATTAGTTCACAAACTTCAAGATCATGTTTTCCAGGCCAGGAAGGTGTTAAAGAATGGATTAACCAGAAAGACAAGACAGGGAAGAAACCAACATTTCTTTATGACTTCTATCTTTTTAAAACATTCTTTCTCCTTCGATTTTAGGCAAGATGAGGTTACACAGTTTATTCAAAAATTTACTTTTACTTTAAATTCCTAGATTTGATGTTCTGAAATTTAAAACTAGGTTAACCCAGATAAAGAGAGTAGAAGATTCAGACCAAAACCTTCATAGACTTGTTGTTGCTTGGCCTAAGGAATGAAAGGATTTAAAGGGAATTCAGTATGGCAAAGGCAATTCAGATAAATTTAATGTGAACATTTCCATGTACACTCTTGCATTATTCACATTATCCAGATATTAGCATTTTATATGTAAGTCTATAGTCATTTGACTTTCAAAGCATATCCTGTAGATATCATAGGCCTGATGTACTTGGTATAAATTATGAGATTACAGGATAACATTACCATGGATCTTTATATTCAAAAGCAGATTATGTCTTTCCTCATAGCTATTCTTCTTGCTCATCTAAAAACTATGAAGCCAATATAAATTATATTTGTAAGTGGGAATTATCACTATTTTCATGACTAAAAAGTATATAAACATATTAGTAAATTATTTTCAAATCTGTAATTGTACACATTTATTGTTCTCCCTCAAAAAATGTATAACTTTTTCATTGTAACTTTGAATGGATAAAGATGATGGCATATTAACTTACCATAAAATATTTTGATTATTGAGTGTCATACATTTGCATGGGCTTCCAGAAATAAAGTGATACTGATTGGATTGGGACATTGATTAAATACATTATTGAGTAAATTGAATCTGATATTTACTCAACAAATGGTGTATTTCACTTTGTACTATGATCTTTACAGCAAAATAATCTATTCTAATTCTTTTGTATAGACTACCCCATAGACACATGATTTAGATTCATGACTGTGCTGGGAAGATGCTCTTACAGATGCTTTTTTGGCTCAAAAAATTATGCTGGGGTGTATCTAATCATCATGCTTAGATGATTTTTATTATACCATTCAAGCAACTTCCTAAATAAGCCACTACAAACTGAATTGTTCAGTGTTTCAGGTGGAGTGAGTAGTAGAGAGATTCAGATCCAGGTTCGTTTCCCAGCTCTGACACCTCTTTCTTTCTCTTTTTCTCACACATACACACACACACACACACATACATGCACATGTGTGCACATGGCAAAGGAACAGCTTTCTCCAACCACATCCATAAACATATTAACTGAAAAACTTTATTTTGGTTTAATGCCAGTGGTTATTTGTGTTGTTCTCAAGCTTACTATGCTATCTACCTAGAATTCTGACATGACATTTGCCAAAACTTGGGGAGTTAGAATTGATCATAATTGCTGAAATTTTATCACGTGAGAAAATAGGATTTAAATCACAGATTTGCCCTCACATGAGTTTACTATAAAAAAAAAAAAAGCAAATGACGACCAGAGAATCAAGTTTTTGTTTTCAGTTGCATTATCATTTTTCACCACTAAGCCAGTCATTTATCATTTTTGAAAAGGACTCCATCAGAGATGTTATTGCCTACGTTTACAAGTAGAGAAAAGACTAATATTTGTTCTTGGGCAACAGCAATTTGAGTACCTACTGTGTGATGGGGAGATGAAATAAATACATCATATACATACATTCCCAGCCCTCAATTACTACATGCATTGGTCAGAGTAGACTCCGTCTGTACTGATCTCAGGGGCTTAACATGATCTCATACCCCAGAGATAACAGTCGCTAATGGTTCCTCATGAGTCCTTTCAGAATCTTCTTTCTTCATAACGACATACATATTCAAGCACATACACTCTTTTATACAAAGGAACTAGTATACTGCATGCTGTTTTGCAGGGGGCCTTATTTATATTTAACCATTTTTATAAAATATATGAAAACCCACAAATATCGGCCTCTTCTTTTGCAGCAAATCATTTAAAAAGAATCATTTCCTTGGTTTGTATTATAATCTTTGCCTCTTGTGCAAATCCTGCCTATTTTACTATATATATCACCCATTACCCATTGAATTGAACTCTTTTTTGATGTTCTTTCCAGAAACATTCCCCTCTAATACAGAGGCATCTCTATCTCTTCGGCTCCTGTTTGGTGCTGGGAGAAAATGTCTAATTCCTGTGCAGATACCCAGGTTTTCACACCTCTGAAACAGAGAGGAGAAGGTGACTGTGGCGGGACGTCAGTATCCCATTCCTGCTGCCCTTTCTTTGGTAACTGATGTTTGATATGGACATTGATGAGAGAATTTATTCCCAATCTAAAATCAGAGGCAGAAATAAATCTTCTCAAAGGCATTGTTTCCTGTCTTATGTACTGTTCCTTAGAAGTTGGGAACACATGATTATGTTCCTTTTTCTTATCTAAAAATGATACCCCTTAACTCATCCTTGACCTTTTCCTACCTTCTTACATATTAGCACTTGAGGAAATAGTGAAAATGCTGACGTTTGGAAGCCTGATATGTTGAAATGTGTATGTCCTTTTTGTTGTGAGTGTGTATGTTTGCAGAGGGTGTGGGGAGCGGATGGGGTTACCTGGGGGAGATATCTCTGTAACTTGTAGTTTCTTCAAATATATTGCCAAAGTATATACTTCTTTCTGTATGTGTTCCCTAGGCATCATCAGTAGCATGCACTAACTCTTGAATGGCCACTTGAGAACCTTCAGAATCTTTTATATCTTTGAAATAGGAAGAATTTTTCTGAGTATTAAAAGCATAACCTAAGGTTAACTTCCAGGTTATTTCTTTAGTATAACTTTAACTCAGGTGTACAAAAGAGGAGCAAACTTTGATTAATAGACTGATACTCTTTATAACATTAATGTGATTCTGGGAAAAATAAGAAAAGAAAATTAGCTAGAAGGTGAGAAAAGAGGTGCCATTACATTTAAAAGTGTGCCTTGCTTACAAGTGACCCCAATATTAGAATACCAATTGTGCATTAAATAAAAGTATGATCAGAATCTTTCTGCTCTTAAAAATGGGTTTAGTTAGTGCTCACTTTCAAGTATTCATTCTATACATTACACATTCTCATATTGTTGTTTTAACCAATAAAAAAGTGTAATATATATCCCATATCCATTTTTATAAGGACATTCTGGCTAAATTAGTTTAATCAAGGTGCTGAAATCGAATGTTTTCTCCTGCAAGGTAACAAAAGCATTTTAGAGCTACTTTCACTTCTTGGAATGGGTCAAAAATTGATACATAGCTTTCTGTTTACCACTTTATACACTATGATGAAGTTATAAAATGTAAAGCTTACACAGTCTTGTGATATTAACATTTTTATGCCATTTTTAAATTGTATTAAAAGTTAAATTTCACCACATTAAGAATGTGTGTGTGGTGGGGGGGGTGTTTGGGTGTGAGTGTATGTGTGTGTGTGTTTAATTGCTTGATGTAATAAAATACTGTCAAAAGAGTTCTAGATGCAACACAGTTTTTTTCAACATGTCACTCCTGAAGAGAAAAAAAATGAGAGGTTTCTTTATAGCAGCAGGAAAGAAGTTGAAGCACCTTTTACAACATGTTACCAAACCAGCTGCCATTTTGACTCTGCATAAGACATAGAATTATCCATCATTGAGGGTTTTGCCATCAAGCACTTTGCCCGTCACCTCTATAGAGATTGCTGATTGAAGGACTGCCTCTGTCAGAATCTTCCCTATTGCTCTAAACCTGACCTCTTGCAATTACCCTTCTAAATTCCGTAAGAACCTCCTTTTCGCAGAGTATAATTTTCTATAATGTGTTAAACTGGTTTTAAGATTTTTGGACATATTGTAGAAAACTCAGAGATACCAAGAATATTTTTTCCAGATGTTCCAGAGGGCATAGATCTGTCATGGAGGCCTTTGGTGAAGAAAAATGGATCAAGGTCAGACAGAAAGCAGAATGGCCTGCCCCCATTTGTCACTGATTCTGAAATGCAGAGGCTTATGCTTAGGAAGGCATTTTTTCAGGGGTTGAGAGGACTCTTGTGATTTTATTTACTGTGAAGTTTTCAATTGTCAACTTAAATGCAGTATTAATGCTCAAAAAGAGGAAGCAACATTGTCTAGTGAAAAAAGCATGGACTTGGAGACGTAGAAGTCAGATGTTACTGGACTTGTTCTTCATCTCCATCACTTAGTACCTGTGGGATGTTGGACAAGTCGCTTAAATGAAGATGATGATATATGTACTTTATAAGACATTATATTGTATACATTATATATACACTATATTCTGTGGGTGCATATGTGTGTGTGTGTTCCTCTGTGAAGCAGACCCAAGATGCAATTAGACATGCAAGAGATTTATTCAGGAAAAGCTTGAAAAAGATAGACATGAAAGAGCAGAAGTACAGACCTCAAATTTGACACTTAAAGAAGCAGTGAAGGAAGTTAGGAATTGTCTCAGACTACAGGGAGGACCTAAGAAAATTTCAGGTAGGATTGTCTTAGGGACCCCCTATGCCAAAGTTGCCCTTCAGGGAATTCTATCTCCTGCAGGAATGGGCTTGCCTTTGTACCCTCCTGAGAGCAGCCCTCAGGGAGCATGGCCTCGGTGCAAACTTGATAGTGAATCCAGCGGGGCAGCAGATGGAAATACGAGTCAACCCTGCTCCCTCAGCAGGGTCTCTTAAGGGAGATCTCAGTGGATCATGGTGTGTGAACTAGAAGTTGCACAAATAACTTGGGACAGTGAGAGACAGTAGCTTTGTACATTATAAGAATTACTGTCTTTATTGAATAAATTGTAGGGGCAGTTTTTTTTTTTTATTTTTTTATTTTACAAATTTAATCAGTTATACATATACATATGTTCCCATATCCCCTCCCTTTTGCGTCTTCCTCCCACCCTCCCTATCCCACCCCTCCAGGCGGTCACAAAGCACCGAGCTGATCTCGTAGGGGCAGTTTTTAATGAGGATCATCAGTCAGAGGTTTTCAACTTTTAAGTTGCATTAAGAGTACGTTTCAGGGTTTAGCTAAAAACTCTGGTCCTCGTCTCAGAAATTCTGATTCAATGGATAAGTATGAGGAAGAAAAATGTGCATTGTGTGTGTGTGTGTGTGTGTGTGTGTGTGTGTGTTTTCTAACTTTATTTTATTTTGTATTTTTTTCACAGCCTTTTTATTTTTTTTTCAATATTATTGACTATATTCCCCATGCTGCATATTTCATTCCTGTGACACATTTATTTTGTAACTGGAAGTTTCTACCACTTAATCTCCCTCCCCTATTTCACTCATCCCTCTATTCCCCTCCTAACTGGCAACCACCAGTTTGTTTTCTGTATATTTGAGTCTGTTATTGTTTGTTATGTTTGTTCATTTGTTTTGTTTTAGATTTCACATATAAGTGAAATCATATGGTATTTGTTTATCTCTGTCTGACTTATTTCACTTAGTATAATAAAGTCCATACAATCTTGCAAATGGTAAGATTTTATTCTTTCATATGACTGATATTCCATTACATATATATTATGTTATTATATATGTATATATATATATATATATATATATATATATATATATATATATATAACACATCTTTATCATTCATCTATCAATAGACAGGTTGTTTCCATATCTTGGCTTCTGTAAACAATGCTGCAGTGAACATAAGGGTGCATATATTGTTGCCAATTAATTTTTTTTTTTTTTTTGGATAATTACCCAGAAGTAGAATTGCTAAATCTTTGGTATTTATTTTTAATGAACTATTTTGAGGAAATTTGGTACTGTTTTCCATATTGGCTATAGCAATTTATGTTTCACCGACAGTGTAAAAATGATCCCCTCTTCATGGACATTTGTTATTTGTTGTCTTTTTTTTTTTGCTAATAGCAATTCTGACAGGTATAAGGTGGTATCTCATTGTGGTTTCAATTTGCATTTTCCTAATAATTAGATATGTTGAAGATTTTTTCATGTATCTATTGGCCATCTGTATATCTTACTTGGAAAAATGTCTGTTAAAGTCCTCTTTTTTTTTTTTTTTTGCGGTACACGGGCCTCTCACTGTTGTGGCCTCTCCCGTTGTGGAGCACAGGCTCCTGACGTGCAGGCTCAGCAGCCATGGCTCACAGGCCCAGCCTCTCCGCGGCATGTGGGATCTTCCATGACTGGGGCACAAACCCGTGTCCCCTGCATCGGCAGGTGGAATCTCAACCACTGCGCCACCAGGGAAGCCCCTCTGTTCATTTTTTAATCTGATTTTTTTTGATGTTGAGTTACACAAGTTCTTTGTATATTTTGTATTGTATATTAACCTCTTATCAGATATATTGTTTGTTAATATATTTTCTGATTCACTAGGCTGCCTTTTCATTTAAAAAGCAAAAGCTTTTTAATTAGATATAGTCCCATTTATTTACTTTTGCTTTTGTTTCCCTTGCCTGAAGAGAGATATTTAAAGAAATATCACTAAGACTGATGTCAGAGAGTGTACTGCCTGTTTTTCTTCTAGAAGTTTTACAGTTTCAGATTTACATTTAAATTTCTAATCCATTTGAGCTTATTTTTGTATATGGTATGAAAAAATAGTCCAATTTGATTTTTTTGTATGTAACTGTCCAGTTTTCCCAGCACCATCTATTAAAGAAGCTGTCTTTTCTCCATTCTATATTTGTGACTCTTTTGTTGTAGATTAATGGACAAATAAGTGTGGGTTTATTTCTGAGCTGTATTCTATTCCATTGATACCTATGTCAGTTTTTATGCCAGTATCATGTTGTTTTGATTATTGTAGCTTTGTAGTATAGTTTTAAATCTGGGAATGCGATACCTTCAGTTTTGTTTTTCTTTCTCAAAATTGTTTTGATTATTAGGGGTCTTTTGTGTTTCCATACTAATTTTAGAATATTTGTTCTAGTTCTGTGAAAAAATGTCATTGTTATCTTGATAGGGATTGTGCTAAATATATAGATTGGTGTGAGTAGTATGGTCATTTTAACAATTATACTTCTAAACTGCAAGAACAGTATATCTTTCCATTTGTTTGTGCCATCTTCAATTTCTTTTTTCAGTATTTTATAGTTTCCGGAGTATAGGTCTTCTTTGGTTAGAATTATTCCTAGGTATTTTATTATTTTCAATGGATTTGTAAATCTGATTGTTTTCTTAATTTCTCTTTCTGGTAGTTCATTGTTAGTATATAGAAACACAACAGATTTCAGAGATTAATTTTATAATCTGCAACTTTACTGAATTCATTTATTAGCTATAATAGTTTTTTGATGACATCTTTAGAATTATCTGTATATAGAATCATGTCATCTGCAAACAGTGACAGTTTTACTTCTTCCTTTCTAATTTGGATTTCTTTTATTTCTTTTTATTGTCTGATTGCTGTACCTAGGATTTCCAATACTATGTTACATAGACTTGTCACATGACCTTTATTATGTTGAAGTAGGGTCTCTCTATACCCACTTTGTTGAGAGTTTTTATCATAAATGAATGCTGAATTTTGTCAAAGGATTTTTCTGCTTCTATTTAAATCATCATATGATTTTTATTCTTCAGTGTGTTAATGTTGTATATCACACTGAATGATTTGCAGATATTGAAGCGTCCCTGCACCCTTGAGATAAATCCCACTTGATCATGATGTATGATTCTCTTCATGTATTGTTAAATTCAGTTTGCTAGTATTTTGTTGAGGACTTTTGCACCTATGTTCATCAGTTATATTGGGCTGCAATTTCCTTTTTTTGTGGTGTCTTTGTCTGATTTGGGGCAGGGTGATGTTGGCTTGGCTTCATAAAATGAGTTCAGAAATGTTCTAACAACCCTGAATTTTTACTCTCCCCTGACACTTAATGTTTTCGATATCATATTTTATATCTTTCTGTTTTGTGTATCCCTTAACTACTTATTGTGGATATATTACTTTTCCTACTTTTTTTTTAAACTTTCCTACTAGCTTTATAAGTGGTTTATACACTGCCTTTGCTGTATACTTGCCCTTATCATTGTGATTTTTTTCTTTTATAATTTTTATATTTCTATTTGTGGTCTTTTCTTTCCCACTTAGAGAAGTCCCTTTAACATTTCTTGTAAAGCTGGTTTAGTGGTTCTGTACTCTTAACTTTTGCTTATCTGTAAAACATTTATCTCTCCTTAAAATATGAATGGTAGCCTTGCCTATTAGAGTATTCTTGGTTGTAGTTTTTTTTTTTTCCTTTCAACAATTTAAATATATCTTGCCACTCCATTTTTGCATAGTTTCTTCTGAAAAATCAGTTGTTTGTCTTATGGGAGTTCCCTTGTACTTAACTAGTTGCTTTTCCCTTGCTGCTTTTAAGATTCTATCTTCATCATTAATTTTTGCCATTCTAATTACAATGTGTCTTTGTGGCGACCTCTTTGGGTTGATCTTGTTTGGGACTTTTTGTGATTCTCAAATCTGAATGTCAATTTCCTTTCCCAAGTTAGAGAAGTTTTCAGCTACTAGCTCTTCAAATAAGCTTTCTGCCCCTTTCTCTCCCCCTTTGCCTTCCAGGAGCCTATAATGCAAATGTTAGTATGCTTGATGTTATACCAGAGGTCTCTTAAACTATGCTAATTTTAAGTATTTTTTTATTTTTTCTGTTCAGTTTGAGTGATTTCCATAACTCTGTCTTTAAGTTCATGGATCCATCCCTCTGTATCATCTAGTCTACTGTTGATTCCTTCTAGTATTCTTTATTTCTAGTATTCTTTATTTCAGTTATTATATTATTCAGCTTCTGTTTGGTTCTTCTTTATATTTTCTAATTTTTTGTTGAAGTTCTCACTGTTCATCCATTCTTCCCTAGATTTGTTGAATATCTTTATGATCATTACCATGAACTCTTTATTGGGTAAATTGCTTAACTTTACATCACTTAGTTCTTCTGGTGTTTCATTTTGTTCCTTCATTTGTTCCTTCACATATTCCTCTGATGCCTCATTTTGCCTGAACTCTCTGCTTTTATTTGTATGTATTAGGTTTGGTACTTCCTGATCTTGGAGAAGTGGCCTTGTGTAGGATATGTCCTATGGGTCCCAGCAGCACACTCGCATCTGGTCACCAGAGCTACATGCTCTAGGTGTGGCCCCTAGGTGGGTCGTGTGGTCCCTTCTGTTTGTTGTGGCAGGGCCAACGAATGTAGGTGAGCTTGTAGGCAGGGCTTGATCCTGGTCTGGTTGACTGCCAGGTCCTACTTCATACTGTGGCTGCTAGCCCACTGGAGGGTGGGACTGGGACCCAGCACAGCTAATCTCCTAGTCCAGAGGGTCCCAGGGCTGTTGCTTGCCTACTGATGGGTGGCAGTGTATCCTGTGACAGCTGGCTATGGAGCGCTGGGGTTCCTGGGGCTGGTTCTTCCTGGTTGGTGGGCACATAAGCCCCCAGCACTAATAGGCTAGTGGGAAGACTACAAAATGGCCTTTGCCAGCACCAGTGTCCTTGTGTTAGAACAAGCTCCCCAAAATGGCTGCCAACAGCATCTATTTTTGCAGGGGTGTACCATTTACCTCTTTCCTCTCTGGGAGACTCTCCAAAAGCAGTGAGTGGGTGTGATCCAGGATCCCTTCAAGTTACTCTCTCTGTGCTGGGTCTTGGAGAGTGTGAGGTTTTGCATTAGTTAAGGTTAGAGCCTCTGTTTCTTACAACCTTCTGGCTCTCCTGTATGCAAACCCCTCTGACCTTCAAAGCCAGAAATTCTGGGGACTTGTATTCCTGGTGTAGGACTCCAGGCTGGAGAGCCTGATTTGGAGCTCAGACCCCTCACTCCTTAAGGAGCACCTCTGCAATTGTGATTATCATCCTGTTTGTGGGTTGTCCACCCAGGGGTGTGGTTCTTGACTATATTGTGTCTCCACTCCTCTTACCCACCTCATTGTGGTTCCTTCTTTATATCTTTAGTTGTGAAAATATTTTTCTACTATCTTTAGGTAATTATCATCAAGAGTTGCCCTATAAAAAGTTGTAATTTTGGTACGTTCATGGGAAGATGTGAATGCAGGGTCTTCTGACTCTGCCATCTTGGCCACTTCAATGATGTGTATTGTTAACAAACAACCAAGGGAGTCTGATGTTTGTATAGCACAGCCTGAAAAACACTGACCTACCTAAGTCATATAGACTGTATAAACTACACTGATTATTGTATACCCTATTTAAAATTAGATACATTAGGTTTTTACATTAAAAATCTATGCTGGGGAATTAAGAGTTATTTTCATTTATTCAAAAAATTGTATTTGGTGTGTGACATCATACAACTGAGGCATCAACAGATTAGTGATTTTTATGGAAGTTCACGGAGGCAGTATAGACTAGCAGCCATTTGGAGGACTTCAGTTTCCTTTCTCAGCTGCTATCTCTCTGCTATTCCAAGTACCATTATCTACTTTAATCATAAAGAATCACTGCATTTGTGAATGACAGGTACTTACTTATGCAAATGAATTGGCCATACTGAGCTAGTTTAGTTGATCAAGCTTTCCAGGTCAAGTAGGGCATTTCCCTAGATAAGACTAAGAAACAAGATAAATCTCTTGGGAGATAAACAGAAAATCATTAGAGCATATCATCTATTTGGAATTTCAAGTAGCATTTTTGTCCTTAAATTGTTCCCCAGTTATTGGTCAGATTCACTATAGACACTGTTTCTTGGAATATTCATTACCTTATTGAACTCTATCATTTTTCTGTTGTTCAATCTCACAAAAATGTACTCAAATGAGATAAGTATTCCAGTGGAAATATGAACATTATATGAAAGGCAGATTCAGTATAAATGCAAATTGCTTCATAAAACTATTGGAAAATACTCTGAAAAGGAGTAATTTAATGTGAACAAAACATTTTAAAGTGACTTTTAATGTTAATGTCTCTATAATTTTTCATTATCCTGAAAATAGTAATTTGTGACAAAATTATAATTTTATGACAATACCCTGCATAGTGTGAGATCATTGAATGAGGTCATTCTTATTTGTTTCAAAGTTTCATTTCCAATTTACAAACTTGAATAAGACTGCCTTCTTGGTGCTTAAGTTAATCTAGAATAATATAAATAATGCTAAACTGATACAATGGTACATTAGACTTCACTTTATTTTCCATTAAAAATTAAAATTATTGGGCTTCCCTGGTGGTGCAATGGTTGAGAGTCCGCCTGCCAATGCAGGGGACACAGGTTCGTGCCCCGGTCCGGGAAGATCCCACATGCTGCGGAGCGGCTGGGCCTGTGAGCCACAGCCGCTAAGCCTGCGTATCCGGAGCCTGTGCTCCACAACGGGAGAGGCCACAACAGTGAGAAGCCCACGTACCACAAAACAAAAAAACAAAACAAAACAAACAAACAAACAAAATTAAAATTATTAGTTTGTCGCTGCTGTTTTTGTTTATATAACTGCATGAAAATAATTACACTTTTATTTTCCAAATAATGTACAACTTAGTAGAGGACCTCTGTCAACTTTATAACTGCAGTGCTCAGAGAGTACCTTGAAATTTACTTTGCATATAACAAGATCAAATGAGCAGGATGGGCAGGCCATTTAACAAACATTAAATTTGTTAGTTAACATTTAATAATATTAAATTATTAACATTTAACATTAATAATGTTAAATTATTAACATATAAAAATTAATAAACTTAAATGTTTAAATGTTAAGTTTGTTAAAACATTTTAATTGCTTGTTTAAAACCTTATATCAGATTATTTCTAATATTATTATATGAGTTTGTGGTGATTCTCTGTTAGACATGGTGTCTGCAAAGGGTGCATTGTTTTATGGTTTTAGAATCCTGACTTTGATCTACCTATGAGCACATATTCATGAATCTAAAAAGAATAGTTCTTTCTTCTGGATGAACTGGTCACAACTGCCTGCTTTGAATTTTCTCTCTTAGGCTTGAGGTCTCTGTTCAAAGAACTCATTGCTGCAGAAGGGTCCACAGTGTCTTCTTGCTTTTTAAAATAGTAAGACAAGCTACCAGTTGTCTTGTTGGAAATGTATTTACAGTCTGCAAGATTGTGTTGTTGTTGCCAATTACCTAACCAAAGAGCTCACAGAAATCTACCCCCCAGATAGTTCTGTTTAGAATAATATGTTACCTAACCTAATCCCAAATATGAAGGTGGTTCGACCTGCTGAGACCTACGATCATACAGAAAAAGATCAACCAAAATGACACCTGAGCATTTAAAGGAAAAAACAAATAAGAAATGAATATTTTAATGTTCATTGTTAAATTGTCTTACCATGGCCATTATGACCATTTACACTTCCATTCTAAAATGATTGGAATGTTTTTAAATGGATTACCAGGCCCTCTTTGAGTCAGTGATCTTGGTGTCTCATGATATGGACAACTCTGTTCATTTAGGTATCACCCCTACTCCACACCTTCCAGTGAAGTGAACAGAAGAAAGAGCAGGCCATCAATAGAGGTAGTTCTTTCTACACAAAGAGTATACAAGTTTCAGTATTTTGTTCTTTTATAACAGGATCCTTAAGGAAACTAGCCCATTACCCACACTGAGCTGATAGAATTTGCCTGCTAAAATCTCAACGGTGGAAGGACTGATTCACAGCCAAGTTAGCATGTCCAAAAACAGTGGGCATATTTACACATTGCTTTGAGGGAATTTAGGTCATTTTATTAAAAAGTCATTGTAGCATGTATAAGAAGTATTTTTTTAATGTTTTTATTGGAGTATAATTGCTTTACAATGGTGTGTTAGTTTCTGCTTTATAACTAAGAGAATCAGTTATACATATACATATATCCCCATATCTCTTCCCTCTTGCATCTCCCTCCCTCCCACCCTCCCTATCCCACAGTTCTAGCTGGTCACAAAGCACCAAGCTGATTTCCCTGTGCTATTCTACTGCTTCCCACTAGATATCTATTTTACATTTGGTAATGTATATATGTCCATATATACTCTACCACTCTCTCACTTTGTCCCAGCTTACCCTTCCCCCTCCCCATGTCCTCAAGTCCATTTTCTAGTAGGTCTGCGTCTTTATTCCTGTCTTGTCCCTAGGTTCTTCATGACCTTTTTTTTTTTTAGATTCCATATATATGTGTTAGCATAAAGTATTTGTTTTTCTCTTTCTGACTTACTTCACTCTGTATGACAGACCCTAGGTCCATCCACCTCACTAAAAATAACTCAATTTTCTTCCATTTTATGGCTGAGTAATATTCCATTGTATATATGTGCCACATCTTCTTTATCCATTCATCCAATGATGGACACTTAGGTTGCTTCCATGTCCTGGCTATTGTAAATAGAGCTGCAATGAACATTGTGGTACATGACTCTTTTTGAATTATGGTTTTCTCAGGGTATATGCCCAGTAGAGGGATTGCTGGGTCATATGGTAGTTGTATTTTTAGTTTTTAAAGGAACCTCCATACTGTTCTCCATAGTGGCTGTATCAATTTACATTCCCACTAACAGTGTATGAGGGTTCCCTTTTCTCCACACCCTCTCCAGCATTTATTGTTTCTAGATTTTTTGATGATGGCCATTCTGACCGGTGTGAGATGATATCACATTGTGGTTTTGATTTGCATTTCTCTAATGGTTAATGATGTTGAGCATTCTTTCTTGTGTTTGTTGGCAGTCTGTATATCTTCTTTGGAGAAATGTCTATTTAGGTCCTCTGCCCATTTTTGCATTGGGTTGTTTCTTTTTTTGATATTGAGCTGCATGAGCTGCTTTTAAATTTTGGAGATTAATCCTTTGTCAGTTGCTTCATTTGCAAATATTTTCTCCCATTCTGAGGGTTGTCTTTTTCCTCTTGTTTATGGTTTCCTTTGCTGTGCAAAAGCTTTTAAGTTTCATTAGATCCCATTTGTTTACTTTTTTTTATTTCCATTTCTCTAGAAGGTGGGTCAAAAAGGATCTTCCTGTGATTTATGTCATAGAGTGTTCTGCCTGTGTTTTCCTCTAAGAGTTTTATAGTATCTGGCCTTACATTTAGGTCTTTAATCCATTTTGAGCTTATTTTTGTGTATGGTGTTAGGGAGTGTTCTAATTTCATTCTTTTACATGTAGCTGTCCAGTTTTCCCAGCACCACTTATTGAAGAGACTGTCTTTTCTCCATTGTATATTCTTGCCTCCTTTATCAAACATAAGGTGACCATATGTGCATGGGTTTATCTCTGGGCTTTCTTTCCTGTTCCATTGATCTATTTGTGTTTTTGTGCCAGTACCATACTGTCTTGATGACTGTAGCTTTGTAGTATAGTCTGAAGTCCGGGAGCCTGATTCCTCCAGCTCCATTTTTCTTTCTCAGGATTGCTTTGGCTATTCGGGGTATTTTGTGTTTCCATACAAATTGTGAAATTTTTTGTTCTAGTTCTGTGAAAAATGCCAGTGGTAGTTTGATAGGGATTGCATTGAATCTGTAAATTGCTTTAAGTAGTATAGTCATTTTCACAATGTTGATTCTTCCAATCCAAGAACATGGTATATCTTTCCATCTATTTGTATCATCTTTAATTTCTTTCATCAGTGTCTTATAATTTTCTGCATACAGGTGTTTTGTCTCCTTAGGTAGGTTTATGCCTAGGTATTTTATTCTTTTTATTTCAATAGTAAATGGGAGTGTTTCCTGAATTTCACTTTCTGATTTTTCATCAGTAATGTATAGGAATGCAAGAGATTTCTGTGCATTAATTTTAGAAGTATTTAAGTGAAGGAATAAATTAGATAAATATTTTCTGTAAAATAAAGCCTTTTTAGAAGTAAAATAATTAAACTACTTTAGATAATAAAGAATAATTATTTAAAATTTGGGTATTAAATTCCCCTTATGGAAAGAGAATATACAAATACACATTATTGATCTCTTTCTCAATCTTTTGAAGTTTTGGAGGTAATAATTTGGAAAAAAAATAAATGTCTATATGAGGCTTTCTTACATTTGGGGTGTTTAAATATAGGCTCTGAATCAATATGGAACTCTCAATCTTCCCCAAAATAAAACAAAATGAAAACCACTTCTGTGTTGTGTTTTAGAGGTACCTTTCTCTGATCCCCAAAACTGTCCTATATCTTTAAGTGCTTCTCTGAATATATTCTTCCTTTTCTTCCTTTCTGAAATCTGACAATTGGTTTTTGAAATCACAATCTCTAAAGCCTCTGCAGGGAACAACACATTTTTTTCCTTCCATTCCTCCATGAGTTACAGAGCCAGGATATAGAGTAGATATTTTATCAGCTCCTCGTTACCACCTCAAAATAATTTCTCACCTTTCCTTTTTTGAGAACCCAGATTTTGTAAAAAACTCAAGTCACCTAACTACACAGATCTCTCCCTTTCTCAGTCATTATCTACAACATATTTGCCTTTCACTGCTGTTTATCCATGGCTTTAGATTCGGGTTCACTCTTTCTCTTCATCTCTGCTCTAATCTACTTGACCTCAACATCAAAATGCTTCTAAAACCTTGGGCTTTTTATCCCTTGATTTACCTGTTTCCAGAACATTTTACTCTACCCTAAATCAATTTATCAGTTCAAGGCTCAAACTACATTTTTTCATCACCATTAAGCAGCACCCCTCTGTCATCAATCATGATTCAAAAAATTCCACACTCTAACATTTTTACCCCATTAGATTATCCCTCATTTTTAATTATTTCTATCCCATTTCACTCTCCATCATCTCCTTATGTTTTCACCTCTCTTTTTAAATCAGCATATATTCCAAAGTCCATAATAATATCCACTTCCTTGCCAACAACCTCAATTATTTTGTCTCTTGCTGAATCATAGTCATCTGTCAGATCTGGGTTCTACTTAATCATTTGCTTAATTTCACCTTAAAAAAACATCTCCCCAAATGCACACCAATCTCACACAGATCTAATTCAATTTCCCACTTTCTAAGATGATTTCATACCTTCTATTTTCTATAAACCTCTAAATTGTCTTTCTTAGATCAGAACTTGTGATCTGAATAGTCAAATAAGTTTCATAGCTGTCAGTTTCAACTCATTAGTACTCCATCACCATCAGGAAGCTGAGTGATCAGAAATAAGTTAATAAAATCATGTCAGTCATTAATGTATGAAGTCAGTTGACTATCTCTTTTCCTGTATGACATATATTTATGCAAAAGGGCATGAAATATTCAACTGTCTTTTCTTAAATATAATATGTGAGTATATATCAAGACTAACTTATTTCTCCTCTAATGAACACTGTAAGCAAAACATGAAAACACAGAACAATCTTATCTTAAACATGTCAATCAGCTATTGTAGTCATTTGAACTTTGACATTATGACTGTTTCTGGAGCAGGTACTATTTGTATTTCATCATTATGCCTCTCAGCATTATTCCTAACAAAATAATATATCATATATATCTTCTGATAGGAAAAAGCAAAATCCGTCTCCAACCCAAGACAGCAGCTACAATCAAATGAGAATGAGTAAAGGCAAATAAAAGGACAAGAGACTCACTTAAGCTTTAAGAACATTCATAAACTGAAAGTGAAAGGATGGAAAAGATATTTCATGCAAATCTAAACCAAGAGAGAATGGGGCTAACTATACTTATACCATACAAAATAGACTTTAAGTAAAAAGCTGTAATGAGAGATAAAATAGGTCATTATATAGTGATAAAAGTGTCAATTCATCAAGAGTATATAACAATTATAAATCTATATGCACCCAATATTGGAGGAGCTAAATACATTAAATAATTATTAGCAGATATGTAGACAAAAATAGACAGCAATCAATGAAATAATGGTAGGAGATGTCAATATCCCACTTTCAATAATGAATAGATCATTCAGACAGAAAATCAATAAGGAAATAATGGACTTGAACTATACTTTAGACCTAGTAGACCTAACACACATATACAGAACATTCCATAAAAAAACAATGGAATACACATTCTTCTCAAATGCACATGGAACATTCTCCAGTACAGATGACATGTTAGGCTACAAAACAAGTGTTAACAAATTTAAGCAGATTGAAATCATACCAGGTGTCTCTTCTGACCACAATGGTATGACACTAGAAATCAAATAATAGGAGGAAAGATGAAAACTTCCCAAATATATGGAAATTAAGTAACAATATATGTGAACATCAAATTCGTTAAAAAAAGATGTCAAAAGAGAAAAAAAAATATTATGAGACAAATGAAAATGGAAATGCAACATACCAAAACTTATTATGGGATGAAACAAACTTAGTTCTAAGAAAGAAGTCTATAGGATAAATGCCTACCTTAAGAAAAAAGAAAGATTGCAAAAAAACAAATTAACCTTATCCCTCAAGGGACTAGAAAAAGAAGAAGAAACTAAGCCCAAGGTTAGAAGAAGGAAAGAAATAACAAAGATCAGAGCAGAAATAAATAAAATAAAGATTAAGAAAACAATAGAAAATATCAATGAAACTAAGAGCTGTTTTTATTTTTAAAAGATAAACAAAATAAGCAAACCTTTAGCTAGATTAACCAGAAAAAGAAGAGAGATGTCTCAATAAAATTATAAATTAAATAGAAGATACTACAACTGATATCACAGAAACACAAAGGATCATAAGTGACTACTATGAACAGCTATACACCAACAAATTTGATAACTTAGAAGAAATGGATAAATTGCTAGAAACAAACAACTAACAAAGACTGAATTATGAAGTAATAATAAAGTATAAACAGACCAATAACAAGGAAATTAAATCAGTAATCAAAAATCTCCCAACAAATAAAAGCCCAGGACCAGATAGCTTCACTGGTGAATTCTACCAAATATTTAAAGAAGAATTAATATCAGTCCTTCTCAACACTTCCAAAAAATTGAAGAGGAAAGGAACCCTTCCAAATTCATTTTACAAGACCATTATTATCCTGATACTGGATACTACAAGAAAATTGCAAGCCAACATCCCTGATGAACATAGATGCAGATGTCCTCAACAAAATACTAGCAAACTGAATTTAAGAGAAAATTAAAAGGATCATTAACCATGATTAGTTGAGATTAATCCCTGTAATAAGGATGTTTCAGCATATGCAAACCAATAGATGTGACACACCATATTAACAGAATGAAGGATAAATAGCATATGATCATTTTAATAGATAAAGAAAAATTATTTGACAAAATTTAATATTTTTCATGATAAAAACTCTCAATAAATGAGGTATAAAAGGAATATGCCACACATAATAAAGGCCATATATGATAAGGCCACAGTTAACATTATATCCAATGGGGAAAAGTTAAAAACCTTTCTTCTAATAACATGAACAAGACAAGGATGCCCATTCTCACCATGTCTAGTCAACATAACACTGGAAGTTCTAGCCAGGGCAATTAAGCAAGAAAAAGAAATAAAAGACATCAAATCAGAAGGCAGAAGTAAAATTGTCTCTATTTGAATATGACAAGATATTATATATGGAAAACTGTAAAAATTTCAACAAAAAAACTTTAAATGAGTTCAGTAAATTTGTAGGATACAAAATCAACATAAAAATATCAGTTGCGTTTTTTATACATTAGCAACAAACCATCTGAAAGAGAGATTAAGAAAGCAATTTCATTTACAATAACATCAAAAATAATAACATACTTTGGAATACATTTGAACTGAACACCAAAACCTATAAGACATTGATGAAAGAAATTGAAGACACAAATAAATGTAGACATCCTGTGTTCTTGGATTGGAAGGCAGAATATTGTGAAAATGTCCATACTATCTAAAGTGATCTACAAATTCAACGTAATCCCTTTCAAAATTCCAATGACATTTTTCATAGAAGTAGAAAAAACCTAAAATTTATATAGTCCCACAAAAGACTGAATAGCCATAACAATCTTGAGAAAGAAGAACAAAGCTGAAGGCATCATACTTTCTGGTTTCAAGTTAAATTTTAAAGTTGTAGTAATCAAACAGTATGGTACTGGCATAAAAACAGGCACATAGACCAGTGGAACAGAATGGAGAGCCCAGATATAAGCCCACACATATACGGTAAACTAATTTTTTGACAAAGATGCCAAAAACAAACAATGGGGAAAGGATAGTTTCTTCAATAAATGTTGTTGGAAAAACTGGATATCCACACGCAAAAGGATAAATCAAGATCCCTGTCTTAGACTACTCACAAAAATGAACTAGAAATGGATCAAAGAATTAAATATAAGACGAGAAACCATAAACTCCTAGAAGAAGACATTGGGAAAAAGACTTTGACAGAGGTCTTGGCAATAATTTCTTAGCTAAGACACCAAAAGCCCGGCAACAAGAAGCTAAAATAAACAGTTGGGACAACAACACACTAAAGAACTTCTGCACAGCAATGAAAACAACAGTAAAATGAAAAGTCAAACTACAGAATAGGAGAAAATATTCACAAACCTTATATTTAATAAGGGGTTAATCTCCATATTATATAAAAACCTCATGCAATTCCATAGCAAAAAATCAAATTATTGTTTTTATGTAAAAATGGGGAAAGGACCTGAATGGACATTTTTCCAAAGAAGACATTCAGATGGCCAGTAGGCATTGACAAGTTGCTCGGCATCATTAATCAACAGGGAAATGCTAATCAAAACCACAATGAGATGTCACCTCACACCTATTATGATGGGTGATATCAAAAAGACAAGAGATACGTGTTGGCAAGGACATGGAAAAAAGGGAACCCTTTTACACTGTTGGTGGGAATGTAAATTGATACAGACATTATGGCAAATTATATGTCGTTTCCTCAAAAAAAAAAAAAAAGATCTACCCTATGATCCAGCAATACCACTTCTGAGCATATAAGAATCCCCCACTTTTTGAAAGTTTACGCTACTTCGCTTTTACAAAAGACTGACATTAGCACTTGCTTCTGCTAACCTAAAGAAATCCAAAAAGGATTTTTCGCTTTTATGAAAGGTGAAATTTAACTAACATTTTTGTTTTTTTGTTTTTTGTTTTTACTTATAGAAAAATTAAGTCTTAGTTGTTTTAGAGTGGGAAGAGCTGGAGTTCTAGAAGCAGATTCTGCACTTGGACTGGGTCTGTGATGCTTGATTTTGAGAAACTAAGTGTATTTCCCTGTATTCATTCAGACAGAATGGGTGGTAATCTGAATTTCCTTACTTTTATACCAAATGACCTACTTATTTTCTATGATACTGTGAGGACAACCATGAAAATGCATTAAAACAGAAGCAGAAAGCACAGAACTTTCTCCTACTCCCTGAAAAGCAGGAGGTAGCAAGCTCTGAACTTTGTGATTGTGTGTGTGTGTGTGTGTGTGCTTGCCTGCATGCATGCAGCTGACCCTGAAAATACTTTATTTTTTTATATTTGAAAACTGTTGAATTTGAAATAATTTCATATTTTTAAAAAGTTACAAGATTGTTTAAAGAAATATTGTAACCCCTTCACCAGATTCTTTCTTTCTCTGTGTATATGTACATATACACTTTACATACAAACAGAGGCATTTTTTTCTGAACCATTTGAGAGTGATAATGTTCCTTTAGTCCTAAGTACTGTAATTTTTATTTCTACAAAAAAGGACATTCTCTTAGAAAACCCTAACATGATGATCAAATCAGGAAATTCATATAGATACAATATTATCAAATTTACAGACCATATTCAAATTTTGCCAGTTGTTCTACTAATGATTTTTAGGGTGGGGAAAAATATCCTGGTCCAAAATCCCATCTGGGAATCACAGATTACTTTTACTTGTCTGTTTTGTCTTCTTTTATCTGGAATATTTCCTCAATCTTTTTGTCTCTTATGTGCTTGACATTTTTAAGGAGTACAGGTCAGTTATTTTATAGGTATTCCTTCATTTGGGTTTGATATTTTCTCATGATTAAGTTCAGGTGATGTATTTTGGGCAGTGGCAGTATGGAAGTGATTTTGTGTCCCTCACAGTGCAGCAGATCAGGAACTACCTACTGTCTATTTGTCATTTTAATGGCAGTAGTTACTTTTATGATTGGGTTAAGATAGTGTCACTTTGTAATTTATAAGTATCAATAATTTTCCATAAGAGAATACTATGACTCTGTATCAATGGCATATTCTCTGTCAAACTTTTCTAATGCTTTAGCGTCCGTGGACTTTTCTTGCCTGAAACAATTATTACTGTGATATTTCTAAACTGTTTTTAGTGATTTTTTTCTCCCCTATATTTCTTCTACATTTATTAATTTGAATTCTACTATAAGGAAACACTTTCCATTCATCCTCATTCACCTATTTTATCCTATGGGTTATAACACTTTGCCATTATGATTTATTTTGGTGATCCAATTTTCCAGATTTTGCCAATGTGATCCACTTCAAGCTGGCCCTTTGCAAAATTTGAATATGGTCAGTAGATTTAATGATAATATTGTATCTATATTAATTTCCTGTATTGATTCAAAATATTTCCATCATTCTATGAACATTTCCTTACTTTTTGGTAGGGCATATTACTCTAGGCTCATCTTGAATGTTTCCTGCTCCAATTTAAGAATGAATCATTTGTCCAGTTTATCTCTTTTTATTAAAGAATGATATTTAGGAACCAAGACCTGGGCTTTAGGTGTGTTCATTATTACTGTAATGACAAATAAACACATGTATGTAATATGATTATAGACACTTTCCTATATCTATTTCTAGTTTTATATTAAAACTCATTAATTTATACTGATATTCCCATTCCAATTAACATTGCAGGGTTCATTTTAGCCTTGCCTTTTTCTATGTTCTTATATTCTTACTTAGACAGAGAGAAACTAGGATTCCATAAATCATGTCATTGTGGAACGCAAAACAACTCACTACGGCCCCCCCCCCCCTCTCTCTCTCTCTCTCTCTCTCATTCAACTCCAGATTTAAATAACATGTTTTTGGATTAATTTTTTTTTAATTTAAAAAATTAAAAAATTGAGTCTTAGTTGCATTAGGGTGGGAAGAGCTGGAATTCTAGAGACAGATTCTGGACTTGTTTTATGAGGCTTGATTTTGAGAAATTAACTATATTTCCCTGTCTTCAGTCAGACTGATTATTATAAAAAATACTTTAATCTGAGGATATATGTCAAAATATCAATTTCAAATGCTATATGAATTATATTTTTTCAGCATATCTCTTATTAATTTGAAATATGTCTTCCCCCACACTTGTAGAGTTTATGTACCTTTTTTGTATGTCCAACATGAAAATAATTGTGAAATTTAAAATTGTACAAAAATATATACTTAAGGTATTCTTCCTACCCTTGTTCCTTTCTATCCTTTTCTAAACCACCAACCTTCCTACCAGTTCTCACTCATCCCTTATACATAACCAATTTCATTACTTTGTGGATTATCTCTCCAGTGCTTCTTTTTTTAACAAATAAATGCACAGATACAAACAAATAAATGCCTTACCTCTTCTCTTTTACATGAAGCAGAGCATACCTTAGATAAACTTTTGTACTTTGCTTTTTTTTCACTTAACACTGTATCCTGGATATCACTCCATATCACACTTCTTAAGATCATCTCATTTTTTTACAACTAAATAGTGTGGATGTATACAAGTTTACCCACCTTCTCTCACCTATTGATGTTTGGCTTGTTTTCAATTTTATGTATAGGCATTTGGCTTGATTTAAAATTTTAGCAGTTAAAAAGACTGCTTCATGGAGAATTTCTAGATGCTGACTTTCCGGGACAAAGATAAATGCACATGCAGTTCCATTAATTAAATGTTGCCAAATTCTCCCCTACAAAGTCAGCACCAATTTGCATTCACAGTAGCAATGTTTGAGAGCACCTGTTTCCCTTGAACTTCACCCAGAGAATGTTAACAGTATTTTAATTTTTTCCAATATGATTGGTAAGAAATGGTATCTCAGTGTATTTGCATTTGCATTTCTCTAATTACACTTGAGGCTGAATACTTTCCTTATGTTTAAAGGCTATTTTGGATTTTTTTGTGAACTGATTTTGTCTTTTGCTCATTTTTCTACAATGTAGTTTATCATTATTCCAAACCCAATCAAGTGGTAAGAGTGTGTGTGTGTATATGTATATATGTATATGTAGAATATCATATGTATGCTACATATTTATAATATATATAAGTATATAATATGTATTAAATATATATTAAATATAATATACTACATATATTATATTATATGTTATAATATATTGTTATAAATATATTATTTATATTATAATATATTTTATATTGTACATTATATAATATAAAATATATATAATTGTACATAGTATATAATATATGATAAATAAAATATATGATATATTTATATGATACATACATATTAATAAATATATAATATAAATATATATTATTTATGTTATACAATATATAATATACCTTTCATATATTGATATGTAATATATAATACATTATATATGATATATATGCATAACATATATATTATATAATATATAATAAATAAAATATAAGATATGATATATTTATATTCATATATTTATATTGCATATTTATGAATATTATAAATATTTATAATATTCATAAATATATTTTATATTATATATTATACATAATATATACTAATATATAATATATTATATAAATATATTAAACATATTTATAATATCATGTGTATGATATTCACTCTTTATCTGTAATATAGTTTAAAAATATTTGCACTCAGTTTGTCAGTTGTCTTTTGAGTTTGTTTATGATATTTAATTTATTTTCAAATGTAATCACCCTTACTAGTGTTTTATTGTATCTGAACTTTGAACTATTTTCTCAAAACCTTTCTGTACAAACAGTACAAATAGGTGATAGAAGAATTCACATGTTTTCTTGTAATATGGTTTCATATTTTACATTTAAACCTCTGATTCATTTGAAGTTTATCCTTGTGTATATAGTGAGATATGGATATAATTTGATCCTTTTTGACTATTGGCTATTGTCAATTTATTTATTAAACTATTTATTAAAAAGTTAATCTTTGCTGGTATACCAAATTTGAGGTGTCCCTCTTACCATACACCAATTTCCTATTTAGTATATATTTTGTTGCATGAAGGTTTTTTTTATTTGTTTATTTGTGTTAATTCTCCTCCATTGTTGCATTACTTTGTATGCTTTGGAGAAGTATAATGCCTGGTTAGTTTCTTTGACCTTTTAAGTTATGTAATATAAAAAGCCACGAAGGCATCAAGGATATTTTCTTTATCATAGATCAGTACATTTACACACATATGTCTTGCAGTTGCTCATTCTTAGGCAGTTTTTCCAGATATCCAGTGGCCCCTTCCAGTATGCAAATTCAGATCTACAGTTTTCTAAAACTTGAATTTCAGTTTTAACTATTAATAATGTTCCATATTATATGTCTTTGCCTATGTTCAATTTCAGCCACTTTCTCTTGATCTTTTTAAATTTATTTCATCATCAAATTTTCATACTGTTGGCATTTTCCTTGGCTTTTCTTTGACTCCTTATTAGATTTTCATTTAAGTCTGTTACCCCTTGACATTTATTAAATTTAATCTTCAGGCTGGGATGATTTTTATCTTTTTTTTCTTTTTTTTTCAGGCAAATGTGTTTCATTTTTTTAAATAACTAATGGCAAAGTAAAATATTTCCATCACATCATTTATTTTTGAGTTTAATCAACTTTCTCTCTTTTTAAAAACTTCTTCCTACTCACTGATTTTTTTTTTTTTTTTACATTTTAATTTCTGAGTTAAGGTGTTTTTTCATATCCTCAGATATTTACCTCATTTTGAGGTGTTTGAGGTGTTCAATTTTCTTTTGCTTTGTGGTTGACTTTTGTAGTTATAGATCAGGAAGTGGGATTTCTTCAGCCTGGGTGCCTTAGTTCTCATTTTCTATTTTAATTGTGTTGTGTAGTGTTATGTAGTTTTTATGTAGACATTTGAAATATTTTCATGTAATCATTTGAAATATTCATGTAATCATTTGAAATATTTCAAATATATTTGAAAAAAGATTCAGGGCTTAACGGTATTCTCTTGTATTTCTTTATTTTTGTTTTTGTTTTTATTTTTTGGAGAGGGAGGGGGATTGAAAGACCTCTAATTTGTTGCTTCTCTTTTTTACAGTAGGACCCTCAATTTCCCATTTGCTTATTTTTTTAAATCAACAATTTCTAAAAGCACCTCATCCCTCCTCTTTATCTTCTTTCCCAGACATATTATTGCTTTCAGACTGCAACCTCAAATGGCATGTGCTTTCCTGTAGGAAGTATTCTCAACCAACAAATCTCTTTTCTAGGCTTTGTACACTTAGAGTGAACTTTCTTTCTCCTTTTGGCAGCAATTTTAGCTCAGTTATATACCTACCACTGGCTTCCCTCTTCTCTCTTTCTTTCCATCTTTACTCCTGGCAAAGATTTTCTGTAAGAGTATAAGTGATAGCTCACCATGATTGGTCTTTTTCTTCTTTTTCTTTTCTTCTTCTACTTTTTCTTTTTTTTTTTTTACCTAGAGGTAATTTGGGGGTTTTTTCCCCCTATTTTTTAATCATGAGCAGTTTGGTGTATTTCTGTGGTTTTGCTTTTCTTGTTGTTATTTATTGTTTTTGGAGAACATGTCATTATTGTCTACTATTTGAAAGTCTTAAAAAATACACACACACACAAACACACACACACATACAAACACACACATACATATATTTAGCTGTCGTTTAATTTATTTTTCCTAGAACTCATGAAACCATGACTTTGACAAACTGCTTAGAATAACATTTTTAACTGATATACCTGGCTATAATCTTTTACTTTCTCCCTGTTCATTCTTACCAGAGAAAGCTTGGAGGCTCATTTTAGTAATGTCACTTCCCTACTCAGAAGTCCTCAGTGGTATCACTATTCATCTTCAAATCAACTTGAAATTCTACATGAGTTATGTGGGATCCCAGGTTGCCTACTTTTCTTCTGTGTCTCTGCTTATTCCCATGAAGCTAACCTGGGTTTGTTCTCCACTTAAACTTCACCCAGACTAAGCTGTCCGTCAGTTCACCATTCTGCTACCTTTTGGCTATCACCATTTCCTTTTCACCTAGAAAACAGTTTTCAGGAATAACCTTGAGTGAGCATTACCAGAAAAAACTGGCTCTGCACTGGCCACATTGGTTAATGAAAAGTCCCATTAATCCTTTGTGGCATTTTAATCCTTTCTCATGCTGTGTTTCTCTTTCCTTGGTATAAATATTTTAATATGGATACTTAGCAGTCTTCCTTAAGTCTTTCTACTGTCCATGCCATAAACAAAGGTCCTTCTTTTGGTAGACGTGCTCAAGAAATATCCTAAGTCCTTATGTACTATATCACTTATACTCTACAACAGCTATATGAGGTATGTACTTTCACTAAACCTTAGTTTACAGATAAAAAAGAGAAATCAAGTTACAGAGAGATGAAGTAACTGAGTTAAAATTGCTAGCAATTTGTACAACCAGGTTTTGGACTCAGGTAGCCTGTTTTCAGAGGCTGAACTCAAAACCAGTAATCTGTATGTTGCATAGAATGAATGGATACTTTATTAATTTTGAAAATTTCAAGAAATATAATCCAGTATCCTAAGCTTTAAAATCAGAAAGGTTGCCTGACAATACAGTAGGTAAATGAGGTATCTGATTTTGATTAAAAGAGCAATAGTATGCTGTAGTTCAGCTATTAGATAATTATAATTCTGTAATATCAGTGGTTTTGAAAATTAATTTATAGTTAATGAGATATACCAAATATTAATTATACTTCAAGGAGGAGAGGGATTGATACAGAATTCATTAATAAGAGATTACAATGATTTATTTTAAAATATACTTAGATTGTGTCTACATAATTGAGGGATATTTTGGGGTTTTTTGGTGTAAGAGTTGTATGATTCAACAAGAAGTGATCAGTAGGAAAGTACACCTGATGAATTTACTTGGCAGAAGTAATTATATTTAGCATGGACTACTATTAATATGTATTCAAAGCCACACCCTTGCACAGACTGCAGAGTACATGAACACCTACCCAGGCTGGGAACACTGCAAAGTCATCTGAGTCAGAAATCAGGGAGAGCCTAAAAGATTCAGTTGACATTGGGTCATGATCACAACTCTTTATTATTAACTAATTTTATCACAAATATGAACTAAAATTAATTTAAAATAAAGTGGTAATATACCATGTATAAGTACAAATTATTCAAAATTGAATGACTTAAAAGTAAGATAATCAGAAAACACATTTTCTTATCAGCAATTTTTGTTTAAATGAGGTTCATCGCAATTGAAATTACCTTACAATGACCTGTGTGAAAAAAGACTGAGGTCTGTGGTCTGAGGAAAAAATTTTATGTAATGTATATCTTCTAGCATTGAAGTGTTGCTTTCTGAAGAGTCTTTATTTCTGCAGAGAAATCAAGACAATTGGAAAACTCATCTTTCATGCCTGCTGTTTTCTTATTTTATGAAAGTGACATTCATCATAGGTTAGTTGATAGAAACTGAGCAGTAAATGACGTTCTGAGACCTCATCTGCAGAAGCAAAATAAGCAGCAGACCTTAAAATAATCCCATGTACTCAATATAGTCAAAACAGAATAAAGGAGGAAAATTGTAAATCCACATTTACCTAAAATGGCCCAACAGTTTCAATGACACACTTGTAAAAAAATCATTCTTTTCTGTGCTATCTATTTTCCTTATATTTCATCAGGAGCAAAATACTTGATTGGAACTTCTAGTATTACATGCTTTGGTATTTCAGATGGAGTCTACACTTCAGATCACACATAGAATCTATAACTACAGTTCTCCCTCTATGTCCACATGTTTCACGAGAACTTAAGACCCGTTGTCAGAATTTCCTCGTAAAGAAATCACTCCTCTATCTGCCATCTTCTTACTGTGTCATCTTCAAATGCATGCCAAATATTTGTTCTGAGTTAGTGCTATGGTATAATTATTTTAACTTGTGAACAGGAAAGTGCCAATTAAAGGAGATAAAGGCCTGCAAATAAAGTTCTTTTGTTAAAAACATAGCTTTAGAAATGCTTTTAAGTATATTTATTAATCAGTCTGCTGAAATGGATACAGTAATTATGCATGACCAAAGACTATATAATTTGAGTAGATAATATTAGTGTAAATGTAATAATACAGTAAAAGACAAAATTGTCCCTCAGGCTCTCCGTGTCTCACACGCCTCCTTGTGTCATTCTTTGCTCTTTCTTGACTCACTGACTCTCACCGGATGAGGGGAGCTGGTGGGTGTCGGCCACAGTGTGAATCAGGATTCGGGGATTCACTCAGTCACTTGCCCCAGGCACTCACACACACACCTACTTAACGTTCCAGGAAGCCAGGACTAATTCCCCTGTCACTACACTCTCAATTCCTTTTACTTGACTCACCAAAAAAACCAAATAATTAGATCCTTTGAGACATAAAGTGTGAGTTTTTGCAATGAAATGCAAAAACTATCAAAGCATTCAGTTACTTATATCATCTTGAATGTTAGCAGTATCTTTAATCAAATATGCAATGTGTAGAAATATGTCAGGAAAGGCAGTGGACTGAAAATGGACACTGATCCTATGTCACTCTTCTCTCCCTCAAACACGAGGACCCTGCCTAAGGAGGTTTAGCCCTCTTTTGTTTCAAAACAACGTGTATAGTGGAAATCAAAAACCACTCATTCCCAAAAAAGAACCTCCTGAACAATTTTTGATACATTTTTTTCTCCAAAATCTTTGTGTGCGTCTGCAGGTGTGCACATGTGTGCATGTATGTATCTTTTATAGAGAAAAATGGGCACTCCCAAACAGGATATAAAGTAAATCATTTTTACCTTTCCAAACTGAACTGTTAAGGGCCATTCCTTTACTGAAAAATCATATCACTCAATTTAAATAGAAATTATTTCACCCAACTATTGTCTGAACAAACCAAAGTTGTATAATTACAGTATTATTGTATTCTTTAAAAAGCCTGATATATTTACAGATCAAAGCATGTAGTGCAACACCTGGGTTGCTATAGAGATACCTAATTTTATCAAGATTAAAAAAATTTAACAACAAATCCATTTGTTTTATAAGTATTCTAAATGCTTACCATAAACACCCACAAACATTTCTTTCATCAATTTTATAGGACAATACAGGAATAAGATATTATGTGCCTTTTAATTAGCTACATTTTCCAACCTCATGTCTTTTATTTTTCTGATACAACCTCTCTACTGATATATTTCCTCAGTTTAGAAAGATCAGTGGAAAAGTTATATTCTTCAAACTTTTTAAACCTGGACTGCCAAATTGATAATGTGAGTATGTATTATACATATATACATATATCATATCTCTATTTTTTCTCTATATGTGAACATAGCACTAGCATGAAGGTTCTTTTTTTTTTTTTTAGCATGAAGATTCTTAAAATGTTTGTGGGACAGAATCAAGGTCATCTGATTACTTAAGAGTCATCATTCAGATTTATTTTTTTGAAATTGCCTGAGAGTTTAAGGAGGATATTTCTCTAGGGATTAGGACCTTAGAATTGTGGTTTTTGATTTAACAGGGTCTTTAAGACCAATTATTAATGAGACCAAAACTTACTATTATTATTCTGTTTTTTTTGAACTACCTTTGAAATATTTTGGGGTAACGTTGGGTCTTATGGAAAGTAACTGACTTGTGTTAACCATGACGATTTCATGTTGCCACCTGAAGGAAAAAGAGTGAAGAGGAGACTGGATCTAGAATTCCATCTGTAAAAAGAGCACAGAGAAGGTATATTGATTGTTGCTTAAGCTATGTCTAAATGCTGTGTTAGAGCCCCCCCAAAAAGCTGTCATCATCCTTTGTAGGCACTCACAGCAGAATTTGTTAGCCAGATTCCCAAGAAAGAAATGTTAGAATGCTGAGATGAAATTCAGGGTAGAGATTGAGAAGACCTATTAGTAGCGAATAGGAAATAGACCAGCCGTCAGTGCATGGTGGAGTCATCTCAGTGAGCAGAGCTATAAAGTGAGGATCTATAAATTCTTACTGCTGAAGTGCTAGCTCTGCCTGACATATAGCCTGCATGAAACCCAGGTCTCCTGGGATTTTGGAGCTCCTAAATTTCCAGTGTGATTCTTATTTTCTTACTGGTCTGCACCTATCTTATACTAACCCCTCCCTTCACTTGAGCTAGCCTGTGTCTCTCTGTACATCTTGAACCACTGAAGCTTAACTAAAACTATGTCTTTACTAACCACAGTTTATGCTAAGCATCATACTTTTCTTGAGTTATTGTAAGCGAATTCAGTCACCAGCCATCCATTCATCCACAAAATCCAAGAACCTGGTGGTCATACTTCACTTTCCTCTCCACTTCACCAATGGCTTCTCTTACCCCATCTACACTCCACACCTTGTCCTGCCACCTAATTCCCAGTATTAATTAACCTTCTTCCACCTTAATACTACTATCTCACTGGAGTAATATCTCTTCCCTGAACTATTGTGAGAGTGTGGTAACTATTTCCCTCCCATCGATTTTGTTTCCTTATCATCCTCCACATTTTACTTAGGAAAATCCATATGGGACATGATTAGAGCCTTAGCACAAGCTTCTTGCCCTCCTGTACTAAGTTTTCTAATGACTTGGTTCTCTCTACCTCACCAGACTTTAGCTCCTCCAACACTTCCTGCTCTGTTGCTTCTGATTCAAATGCCTGCCCCATCTCTGTTTGCTCATCATCTCCACTTGCCCTTCAACACTTAACTGAACCATCATTTTCTCCAGGAAGATTTTCTTAAACACAAAGATTAGACTCTCCGCTGAGCTTCCATAGTTGTGCTACCTCCAACTGAGCACACAGCATTGTCCGCTGAGTAAATATCTTAGTTGTCTGTGTTTTCACAAAGCTGTAAGTTTATTGATGCTGAGGACTGCCATTATTACACCCCAAACCTGGAACAGGGCCTGGAATATGCCAGTGACCAATACACCTTTTTATGAATGTACTTACCCTTGGCCTTGCAATCCATTGGATTTAGATGACCTCCAGGGCCCTCTCCCAGCCCACGTGATCCCAGTTTTCTCTGCAGCATGATTGGCAATGGCAGCTTGTTTACCTGCTGTGCCAAACCCAGTCTGTGGCCGGCACTGGGGCTTACAGGGGCTTAGAAGGAAGCCCCTGTAGAATTATTAGAACTCCTTAATGGTTTCCCTGAGAGCTGGGTTTACTGAAATCATCCCCCCAATCCCAGTTTTATTTTAAAGTACCTTCAACTTTACCTTCCTTGATTAACCATACATCGAGCAGAAATTCTCAGTTTCTTCTTGCTTTCTTTGCCCTGCAATAAAAAGAAGAATCTGCCCTTTTAGAAAGATATGTTTTGATACTAACAGAAGGGGCTGTACAGCCAGGACACAGTGCAGAGAAACAAGAGTCCCCTCAGGCATCAGACTGCATAGTTGGATTTGGGGTAAACATAAATAATAACAATAATAAACCCTTGCTCTTACTTCACCATGTTTAGTTTTGATTTTTTTGGATAAAATATATCCTTTAACAGCATCATAAGGAAACGAGAGTTTGGTACTGTTTCAGAGCTTCCACTCGGAAAAGATTTCAAGGGTGAGGAGGCCGTATACCCTGGAGACATTTCATAGGCACCATCATTAGTGTTAAGTGGGGCAGCCCTGTGGGCTTCTTTACGTTTATAGTCCTTGTTCCTACAGGATCAAAAGTAGTTTTTCCTTGTACATACAGTAGCTAAGAGCTTGCCACTTCAGAAAGTGCCAGCTCTGTGGCTGAATGCCAGTCGTGTTCAGAATTGCCTAAAGCAGAATTTCAGACCCCAGAAGCAACACAGGATCTCATCCTTGTAATTACCCACAGTTGATGATTGTGGTGAGCAGAAAAATGGCCACTCAAAATGTCCACATCCTAATCCCTGGGACTTGTGAATACATTTCATTATAAGGCAAAAGGGAATTAAGGTTGTGAATCAGTTGATCTTAAAGCAGGAAGATTATACTGGATTATGCAGGTGGATCTAATGTAATCACACAAGTCCTTAAAAAACAGAAGAAGAAGGAAAAAAAGTCACTCAAAGAAATGCCACAAAGATGGAGGGAGGGCATGAGCCAGAGAATTCAAGAAACCTAGAAGCCACTAGAAACTGGTAAATACCCTCAGCTGACAGCCAGCAACATGGACTGTAGCCCTACAATTGCAAAGAACTAAATTCTGCCAACAACATGAATAAGCAAGGAAATGGATTCATCCCTAGAGCATCCAGAAAACCTCCCTGCTCACACTTTGGTTCGATTCTACTAAACCTGTGTCAGACATTTGACCTACCAAACTATAAGATAATAAATTTGTGTTGTTTTAAGCTACTATGTTTGTGACAATTTGATATTACAACACAGAAGAGTAATACAATGATCTATCAAACACTTACCCTTGGCAGGAACAAAACGCCTACAAGAAGATTGCAATTTAATTGTCAGGAAAGATATAAATACATGGAAATTTCAACAGTGATGCGAGAACAAGGCAATATTTTGAGACAGTAATTGGTTTAGTGGCATAAAACAGTGCTTGATAAATTGCCACATTAATTCTGCTGAGTTTTGAGTAGAGTTTTAATGAAGAGGTCAAAAGAAATGAGTCTCAGGTTCATGGTCTCAAGTATATATTAAGAGACTGTGCACAGCACTGGTAGATATCCTCACAAACATTGCATTATTGAATGTAAATTGGCATTATATAATTAAGTTGAACATTTTATGACACTGAATGTAGGAATTCACAGTATTTGAAATTTTTAGGAAAATACTGAGAAACAGACTAAATGGGAATCAAGCATGAATGTCTAAGTAGGATTCATTTGGAAAAGGAGGTGAGAGAGAGGCTTTGCAGAAGAGAACAAATTGATCTGTGTTTCACAGTGGACAATGTCTGCATTACCTCATGGGACAATTGAGGATAATGCACATTTGCTGCAAAACACCCACAAAATCTGAGTGGAACTCCCGGCTTTAGGTACACAAACAATCACAAACACATATCTCCCTCACCTGAGCAGTTGGCAATACACAGTTTCTGAAAATGAGACAGAATAAAGCGTTATCTCTCAGGCATTCTCCATTAACCCAACAGAGACAGAGCCTCAGTTGTAAGAAAATTTAGATAAAGAAGCCGCCAGTATTTTGGTTTCTAATCCCTTTCAATTTCGGGCTCAAAAAGTCATTGAAAATCAGGAGAGGAGACTTCCTTGGTGACACAGTGGTTAAGAATCCACCTGCCAATGCAGGGGACATGGGGTTGAGCCCTGGTCTGGGATGATCCCACATGCCACAGAGCAACTAAGCCTGTGAGCCATAGCTACTGAGCCTGCACTCTAGAGCCCATGAGCCACAACTACTGAAGCCCACGTGCTACAACTACTGAAGCCCGTGCTCCTAGAGCCCATGATCCGCAAGAAGAGAAGCCACCACAATGAGAAGCCCGCACACCGCAACAAAGAGTAGCCCCCGCTCGCCACAACTAGAGAAAGCCCACACTCAGCGGTGAAGACCCAATGCAGCCAAAAATAAATAAATAAATTTATTTTTTAAAAAAAGATAAGAAAAAGAAAGCAGGAGAAATCCTCAGTTAATGCCACCCTTCCAGCCAAAGGTGAAAGTACTAAAGGAACAGGGAGGGTTTTTTTTTATGATGAGCACAGCTCTTGGGTAAGCCCCTAATGCTTCCTCTGTCCCAACAGGGTTGGTGACCAAGGCAGCGAGGGCCCCCAGTTGTCAGAAATTGTCCCTGCAGATGCCCCAGCTGCTCACTGATTTCCAGACCTAAAGGGGTCAGTCTAGAGGTAGACACTGCGTCTACAGTCTCCTCCTATCTGGAGACACATAGAGCCAACATCCTGGGGAGCAGGTGGCCCTGGAAAGCCAAGTGTAGAGTGTGATCCTTTTAGTAAGAAGACCTAGATGTAATTTGTGTCTTCATTGCTAATTAATAGTGGAACTTCATGCCAATCACCAAGCCCCTCTAGGCTTTAGTTTCTTCACTTGTAAAACGGCACTGATGATATTAATGTGCCTCTCTCAGTGTAGGCAATCACAGCCTTGTGTGTGTGTGTGTGTGTCTGTGTGTGTGAATTTTAATGAGATCATACAAATCTTTGGTAAAATATAAAGTGCTATGATATATTAGTACTGTTGTATTATTATTGTATTAGTCCTCTAAGGCTGCCATGACAAAGTACCACAGACTGGGGACCTAAACAACAGAAATTTATTTCCACACAGTTGTGAAGGTTAGACATCCAAGATCAAAGTGTCGGCCGGGTTGGTTTCTGCTGAAGCCTCTTTCCTTGGCTTGTAGGTGGCCATCTTCTCCCTGTGTCTTCACATGGTCTGCCCTCTGTGACTATATGTATCCAAATTTCCTCTCTAATATTATAGACACCAGTCACTGGATTGGGATCTCCTCTAATGACCTCATTTACTTCTTCAAAGAATCTATTACCAAATACAGTCACATTCTGAGATACTGGGGGTTAGGACCTCAACATAGGGAATTTGGGGGAACACAATTCAGCCCATAATAATTATTTTTGACGATGATGGTGATGATGATTAATGCCAGTTTAGTGGTTAAAATAATATATTTTTTGTACTATGTCAGTTATGAACTTCATCTATAAAAATAGTGAATACCTATGTTGGGTCCCTTTGAGGCCTTAAGATCACAAAGTCACTGCTTCTCAGGGGCAACAGAAGCTGGCAGTGTGGCTCCAGTGCCTCCTCTTGGCTCAAATACAGTAAGTCCCCTACATACGAACCTTCAAGTTGCAAACTTTCAAAGTGCGAACGTGCTACTACCCAGACATCACTGGATCGTTTTTTCGAGAGTGTAGATAGAATTGAATCCAGCAAGGAACTAGAACCTGTGCCATCAGCGTCAGGCATGAGTGACATTGCAGCTTGCCCTCCGTCTCCTATTGCTGACGATCCTTCAGCTCTACCATCTCCCACCTCCTCTCCCTCCTCCAGTCAGTAACTCTTCTGGCCTGTTCACTCGATGCCAGCCCCTGGATGCCAGCTGTTGTACTGTACTACTGTACTTTTCAAGGTACTGTACTATAAGATTGAAAATGTTTTCTTTATTTTCTGTGTTTGTTTTTTATGTATTATTTGTGTGAAAAGTATTATAAACCTATTACAGTACAGTACTAGGTAGCTGATTGTGTTACTTGGATACCTAGGCTAAATTTGTTGGACTTATGAACAAATTGGACTTACAAATGCACTCTCAGAACAGAACTCATTAGTATGTAAGGGACTTACTGTAGGCATGCCTTGATGCTGGTGCCTAGGCCTCTGGGGGTTTTGTTACCTTTAACAGGACAAACTGTCCTCAAATTATAGTCTCATCTTTTGTACTTCATAAAAGCATTCAGTTTAACTGTAGAAATTGACTTCAATGACAAAATAAATGTGGAAGCTAACTACTTTTCTGCAGCAGCTCTAAATTCCCTTCTGACAAAAAAAAATTGCTAAAATTATCATGCTTCATTGGCATTTCCTATTAGAGCATTTCTCCACGACGCACAGAGACTAGACTGGGTAATTTAGGGAGAAGGGCTGTATCCCAAAGTACTCCAAACCCCCAGGAGGCCCATTTATATCCATTCCTCAGAAAAGCAAAGATATGGACAGTGAACAACATTTATCCTGGGGAAACTGATCAAGGAAGAGAAGCCACCTGGAAAAAACAAGTCAAGGAAACCGGCAGACTTAGAACCTTTTTTTTTTTTTTTTTTTTTTTTTTGCTGTACGCGGGCCTCTCACTGCTGTGGCCTCTCCCGTTGCGGAGCACAGGCTCCGGACACACAGGCCCCGCGGCCATGGCTCGCGGGCCCAGCCGCTCCGCGGCATGTGGGATCCTCCGGGATCGGGGCACGAACCCGTGTCCCCTGCATCGGTAGGCGGACTCTCAACCACTGCGCCACCAGGGAGGCCCTAGAACCTTAATTTGAGATGCTAATCATTCCAGAAGCATGTTTTATTGGTTCACTTAATTTGATTTGGGGAGAAATTTCCCACATGGATTAGGGGATTTTTTAGACCTAAGATACTGACATAAAAAGTAAAGTTTGATTTACTGTATTAGCTGCCCCAGTGGAATTAGTTCCTCAAGCCTCCTAATAACTAAAGCAGTGGCTTTCAACCTTCAATCTTTCTAAGAATCATCTGGAGAGCTTGTTAAAATGCTACAGGCTCAAGAGATTCTTATTCATCCAATCATGAGTGGGACCCAGCAATTTGCATTGTATCAAGCCTTCCTTCCTGGAGGCAATTTTAATTTTTGTAACAAACACTTATATAATGTTTATTACCTACAGACTCTGTTTTAAGCATTTTATAAATGTTAACTTCTTACAAGTCAAACTACTACATTTTGTTATCTGTATTTTACAAGAGAGGAATGGGGACAGAGTTGTTTGCCCAAGGACATAGTGCTAATAAGTGGCAGGCCTGGGATTTGAACGCAGGCAGTTTTGTTCTGGAGGCCATGCTCTTGGCTACTATGTTGTGCTACCACCTCACTTTGATGCAAATTTTCCAGCAGTGACGTTATAAGAAACACCACAGTAAAGACTATTCACACAGACATAAGAACTGATCCCATAAGGCAAATGATGTCCATCATTCATGTATACCTGTTTGGGGAAAAGAAAAGCATAAGCCTTTATGTAATACCTGTTTTGTGCCAGAAGTTCTGATAGCCATGCAGACATTACTAGAGAAATGATTTTAAAAATTCTAAATGGAAAAATTGTTCAACCCCACTGAGTTTCTCTGTGGTCCTAATGAATGATCAGGAAGCAACATAAAAGCCAGAATCTGCTTCCAGATGCTCAAACTGCTGTTGGCTGCAGGCTCTGGCTCTATGCAACACATGACTCAGGAATTTGCCCCTATTTTTTGTCTTTTTCTTTTAAAAACACGTATTATTTGGAAACAATTTCAAATTTATAGAGATGTTACAAGAAGAAGAATCCTACAGAAGATCATCCCTCATATATCCTTCACCCTGGATGTTCCATTATTAAAAAATTACCTCATTATTTCCTCCATTTGTTCAGCCACTTCCTCCCTTCTTTCCCTCTTTCCCTTGGTGCATGCCTGTCTTCCAGCTCTGGAAAGTGTGCCTGAATCTGGAAGTCCTCAAGAAATATTTGTTGAACAAATATCCATTGGGCAGATAAGGAAAAGGAGGCCCAAAGAGGTTAAATCACTTGACCAAAGTCAAATTTCTGGAAGTTGACAAAGCAAAGATGTGTTGTAGAGCCCACATTCGTATATACATCTGTACATCTGATCATCTGAAAGAAATAAAAGGAGCAAGGCTGAGGCTCATATTTTGGAGTTTTCAGTGGTGGAGCTTCTATCTTCTTACTGGAAAAGCTGGATATTCACACATAAATGTCCCTGTCTTCCTGTGATCGCTGTGCTCAGCTCAACTGCAGAAAATAATTTGACTCAAAAATAATAAGTACTCTTAGTAGTAGTGTTATAAAAGTGCTTTTCACTTGCAAATCTCTTCCCTATTTTCCTAGTGCTGTAATATACATTATGTCATTTTACATCATAACGTGCCAATGAATCAGGGCTTATTATCAACTTTCTGTGAATGAAGTTGAAACTCAAGGAGTTAGTGATTTCCTCAAGGCCATATAGCAAAAATGTGATTGAGAACTGGGGCCCAGGTTCCCAGTTTCTGACCTCGTCTTCTTAGTACCAAACTTCTGGCTCAGCCACATATGCTACTAAGCTCTGTTATACAAAATAACCCTGCTAAGCAAAACTAACAAACCACTGACCCATATAAAATTGTAGGTATGATAACAGCAAGGTTCTCAGTGGTACCTGCAAATGACCATATTATATGGAATAAATGTTACTCAGAAATGCTAAAAGGCTCTGAGAAGTTGTGCAAGGCCATCTGGTCATTTGACGATAGACATTTAGTGGCATATTGGACCTGAATCTTATTGTGACCCCAGAAGCTGGCTTCCTGAGTGACTAAGGGAGGTGGAATTCAAGGAACAAAACATCTTCTCTGTAGACACCACCATTGTGCTCACCACAAATTCCAAGGACTTGAGACTGAAACATGGATCTAGAGGTTTCAGTCCAGGGAAATAATAGACTCTTTGTCATCATCAATGACCATCACCAAAATTTCATACTTCCTAGTAGTTTTTAACTTCATAAACTTTGTTAATAGCAATTGACATATTTGAATCTCAATATAAATAACCAACTTAGGTTATGAGACAATGTAACAATCTCCCTCACTGTCAAATTCCAACAGAATTTCTTAGAGATATTAATGATTCATCTAATATCTCACTGTTCATATTACACAGTCTCCTGATGCTGAGTCTGTCCTCTTGTCACAAATCTGCAAAGGGGAAGGAGAAGAACTGGTACAGGCCTGCCATATACTACTCAGTCAACATTCCTTTTCTCTTTCTCATTCTCCCTGCTCTGTAATTGAAGTATTTTATCATCTTGCATCTCTGTGAGATGATCAGGTATTGTTATCTCCATTTTTTATCAATGAGAAACTGAACCTCAGAAAGCTTTTGCAATTGTTCCTAAATAGAAGAGAGATTTAAGTCCAAAAAGCAAAGAATGGGGAAATAGGACACTGAATATTTTCATTAGGTTTTATATGTTCCAGGTCACGTTCTAAACAAAGTGACCTCCCTCTTAGATTTCTCTGTTGTCAGGATTACGAAGAAGTTAGTTCCTTTGTAGCCTCTTTAGAATCATTTGTACTCAAATTATTTCATTCTGTCCCAGTTATGTATCATTGTGTTGTGTAGTAACAGCTCCAAGGTTACTAGAATAAAATAACAGAATTGCATTATATGTTATGGTTTTATGGGCCAGGAATTTGAGTAAGGAGTTTATTCTCTTCCATTGGACATCAACAGGGATTACTTGATGGTATTCAGTTTACTTAATGGTATTCAGTTGTAAATGCGCTGGCATAAAAGGTCCAAGAAGGCTTCTTCTTGGTGTCTTAGAGGAGATGATCTCTTGGAGTGGAAGGTGCCTTGGAGTAGATGGCTGGGAGGCTGGGTCCAGCTGAAACTATTGACCAAAAGCCACAAGGTCACATATTGACACATAGCTTCTACAACATGATGGTCTCAGAGTAGTTGGATTTCTTATCTGCTTGCTCAGGACTTCCATAAGGAGTGTTCCAAGAGGCAGAAATCTGAGAGTGCCTTAGGGCCTGAGAGCAAATTTAGCAGCATCAATTCTACTGTATTCTACTATTCAAAGCAGTCATAGGGCCTGTCCAGATTCAAGGGATAGGAGTATAGACAGGATGCTTCAATAGAAAAAATGGTACAGACTTTGTGACCCTTTTTAATCTTTATATCTTGTATATTTCTACATCATGATGGTGAGCATGCTGGCATCTGAACTGGTCAGGCTATGCAGCATAAGAAAGGGGGTAGGTGAAATGTGGAAAGTGATAAGCATTAGAAGATGGTTCCTGCCTCTGAGGAGAAAGATTTCCCTAGGCAAAAACTGGTAAGTAGTTCAAGTTGGTCTTTGCTAGTCTCCTAACATTTTTGCTATTAATCTTGTCGATGGGGTGAATGTTTTGACAAGTATATTAAATACTGATTTTTTTTTCCATCAACCAATCCCTGCCAGAGCCATATCTATGGGGTTCCTAAGTCAATGGTTCCAAATTGCTGTAATTCTGTATCTTGCTGACCATTCTTAAAACCATATCAGACTTCTTGCAGTATTTTTTAACTTTAATTGAATATATGAGACACACGCGCACACACACGAACACACTGTTTACTATTATAAACATTTGACTTCAAGCCTGGAATTGGGCCAGAACATATATGAGTTGCAAAAATTACCTTTGTTCCTCTAGTGTAAGACCAAGGACAGCATTCTCAAGTTGCAGCTTATGAATAATTAGTATTCAGCAAGATGTTAATAAGTATTCTGGAAACAAACACAAAATGCAAAGTCTCCCAATATTTTGGGGAGTGCTTTGATTAACAACTCATTTTGAAAATTCACAGTGTTCATATTAATATATAAAAGTCATTGAGAAAATCAGTTTAACTCAGTGTTTCCCAGACTATTTGACCATAGGAACCTTTTACCATGGACCTCCCAAATTTCATTCAACAAATATTTATTACATACCTACATTGTACCAAGTCTTGTGCTAGACTTTGGGACTAGAGCAGTGACCAAGCAGATGTCAGCCCTTCTCTTAAAGATTATACAGTATAGTGGGAGAGCCAAATATTACCCAGATGGCATACAGCCAAAATAAATATGCTAAGAATGAAAATCTTAAGAAGAAAATATACTGAGTATGATATATACATATAGTATTTGGAGATCAAATTTAGTCAGCAGCAACCAACTAGATGAGAAACTACTTACAGGTATAACCCACAGGCTACATGTAGTTTCAAAAACAAGATGGGAACATTATTTTGGAAAATGTTGGGCTTCTAATACAGCAGCTGCTAACCATATGTGGCTAAATAAATTAATTAAAATTAAATAAATGTAAAAAGTCAGTGCCTCCTTTGTACTCATCACATCTCAAGTGCTCAATAGCCGGATGTCCCTATGGCTACTGTAAAGGAGAGTGCGGAATAAAACCCTTCTATTTTCAGAGAAATTTCCATTAGACAGCCTTGATCTAGAGCAAGTGTCAGGAAATTATGGCCCACTGGCCACATCAGGCTGTGGCCTGTTTTTGCATGGCCCTGAACTAAGAATATTGTTAACATTTGTAAAGGGGAGGGAGAGAGAGAAAGAAGAAAAAGAAGGAGGAGGAGAGGAGGGAAGGAAGAGGGAGAAAGGGCAAGAAAGAGAGGAATGAGGAAAGAAACAGGACTTAATTGCCTGCAGAACCTAAAATATTTATTGATACTGTCTGGCCCCTTACAAAGAAAGTTTGCTACCCGGATCTAGAGCCCAGAACTTCTAAATCTGTCCTTCTAATGCAGTATTCTAAGCCTGTGTTTGCCACCTGCTTAAAAAGCTACATTTGACACTGCTTGGTGACCAACAAAAAACTATGGCCCCACCCCATGGTGTAGAGTTGTAACTAAGCAGCAGGTGTCCAGGCCATAGATTATAATTCTGAGCCTTGCCTCATACCCTGACCTCTAGTGAGACTATTAGAATAATTCTCACTAATGGAAGATAAGCAAAACTGATGGATGTTCATTTTGGGTTCAAGATGCTTAAATACTGGTTGTGTGATCCTCCACAATCTTTTTCGATCTCTTGCCTTTGTCTGCCAGTTGGAATATTCTATGTTTAACGAAATAAGAGATTTTTCAGTCTGTACTATGGGATCTGATCAACAGTTGTCAGCCTTATAGACTAAACATAGTCATTAATTTGTATTGTGTCCCTTTGGCCATAATTATACCAAAATATCCACACTGATAGAGACATAGTAGCAATAGCCTTATTACAGAGTAACTATTATATGGGCTTCTGTGCCATGGAAGTCAGCAGTTAAGAAAAAATACTGCTTTGAAGGCTACAGTGGCAACATATTGGTTATCAAATTCATTCAGGGAATATTTCCTAAATCCCTGAAGCAGGTGTGAGATGAGAAGTAAATTAATCAGTTAAGATTACTTTAAGTGAAATTCCAATGATTTTAATTTTAATAAATTGCAATGATTAACCCAGACATTAATTTCAGTTACAGACATAGGTAATCCAGATAAATGACATCCTGAAGAGTTAAAACAGAAAATAACCCACACAGTACTGGAAAAAAAATATATATGTAAATATGTTTCATTACTTAGCCAATCCATCAAGATTCTTGTTTACTATTGCTAATTGCAGTGCCTTCCATGTGCAAAACAATGCAGTTTCTCATGTGTGATATCACTTGAGCCTCAAGGTAAACAAATCAAATTTTATCTAGTTTTCTCTCCCCCCTTCCCTCTCTTTCTTCTTTTCTTCTTCCTCTCTCTCTCTTTCCTCCCTCCCTCCTTCCTCCCTCCCTCCTTCCCTCTCTTTCTTTGTTCAAAGCAACAAAGATGCATAGTGTAAAGAAGTTTGCCCCTAGTCAAGTGAGAAATCCTAGATTCCACTGCTGTCTTCCCCATCCTTTTCCTTCTCTCCTCCAATTGGTTAACCTTTTAATTCATTTTTGCTTTATATATCTAGTTTAGTTTGTTTTTAGTGTAAGCAAATATATGTGTGTAATCCACCCATCTATCCATGTCCTCACTTCCTTACACGAAAGGTAAACATTGTTCTGCATTTCGGTTTTGCTTGTTTCTTTAATACCTAACTATATATCCTCCAGATCACTGCATAGCAATATACACAAAAATTAAAAATAGAACTATCATATGATTCAGAAATCCCACTTTGGGGTATATATCCAAAGGAAACAAAATCAGTGTCTTGAAGCGATACCTGGGCTCCCATGTTCATTGCAGCATTATCCACAGTAGCCAAGATATGGAAACAACATATCCAATGCCTGTCAACAAATGAATGGATAAAGAAAATGTGGTACACATAGACAATAGAATATGATTCACCTACCATTTGCAACAACATGGTTGGACCCAGAAGATGTTATGTCAAGTGAAATAAGAAAGACAAATACTGTGTTATCACACTTGTATGGGAAGTCTAAAAACACATAGAACTAGAGAGTTGAACGGTGATTACTAGGGGATGAGGATGGAGAATATAGGGAGAAGTTCACCGATACAAACTCAGTTATAAGATGAATAAGTTTTATGGATTTAACATACAGCATGGTGATTATAGCTAATAATACTACACGGTATATTTGGAATTTTCTAAAGGAGTAGATCTTAATTGTTCTCACCACACACACACACACACAATTGGTAGCTGTGTGAAGTGATAGATTTGTTAATTAACTTGGTAGTGGTAATTAGTTTATGATATATTAAATCACCACGTTGTAAGCCTTAAAAATTATGTTGTATACATAATGTTGTATACATATTATATACATAAACATATACAATTTGTATTTGTTAATCATATCTCAGTGAAGCTTGGGGGAATTTTTTTTGAATACACTGTCTTGACTACTAGTGCTTTACGGTAAATATTGGAACCAGTAGTGGTTACTTTTCAAACTCTGCTTTTTTAAAGATCACTTTAGCTATTCTTGATAATTTACATTTTCATAAAATTTTTGAATCACTTCTCAAAAACTGAAAAAAAAATCTATTTGAATTTTTATTTTGTTTGCATTAAACTTAAAGATCAATTTGAAGGAATTGACATCCTGAGTATTGAGTTTTCCAGCCTATGAACATGATATATCTCTTTATTTTGTTTATCTTTAATCTTTCAGCAATTTTCTGTAAATTTCAATGTACAGATCTTGCACATCTTTTGTTTAATTTATTCATATATATTATTTTTGATGCTCTTGTAAACAATGATTTTTTAATTTTATTTTTTATGCTACTACTATATAAAACTAGATTTTTTACTTTAACCTTATATCCATTGACTTTGCTAAGTTTACTGTCAAAGTTGTTTTGCAGATTCCTGAGGATTTTCTATGTAAATAATCATGTCATCTGAAAAAGGAAATTTACTTCTTTCTTTGTTATGACTTTTTCCCCTTGCTTCATTGCAATGGGTAGAATTTTTAATATAATAATAACAGAAATTACAAGAATTGACATCCATGCCTTGTTTCTGACCTGAGGAGAAAAGTCTTTAACATTTTATTATTAAATATGACTTTAGCAATAGAGATATTCTTTTATAGATGCTATTTATCAGCTTGAAGATGTTTTCTATTATTTATAGTTTGCTGAAAGTTTTCATCATGATGTTAAATGTTTTCAAATATTTCTTCTACATCTTTTGAAAGATCATATGGATATTCTCCTTTGTTTTATAAATATGATGGATTACAATGATTAATTTTTAGATATTAAATCAATCTTGCATTCTTTTTTTTTCTTTTCTTTTTTTTGCGGTACGTGGGCCTCTCACTGTTGTGGCCTCTCCCGTTGCGGAGCACAGGCTCAGTGGCCATGGCTCATGGGCCCAGCCGCTCCGCAGCTTATGGGATCTTCCCAGACCGGGGCACAAACCCGTGTCCCCTGCATTGGCAGGTGGACTCTCAACCACTGTGCCACCAGGGAAGCCCAATCTTGCATTCTTGAGAAAATTTTCCAGGAATGATTTTTTAATAATCTGTTAAGAATATTTATGTATGTGTTCATGTGCACTATTAGTTTGTGTTTGTGCATGCTATTGCTTTTTGTTTGTTGTTATGTCTCTATTTTTGGTAACTAGATAATGTCAAAGTCACAAAATGAGTTAAGAAGTGTTCTCTATTTTATGCAAGAGTTTGTGTATAATTGATTTATTTCTTTCTTAAATGTTTGGCAGAATTTACCCAGAAAGCCATCTGAACCTGTAATTTTTCTTTTAAGAAGGCATTTAACTAATAAAAAGTTCAACTTATGTAATTAAGGTAGGACTATCCAGGTTATCTGTGTTTTCTTGAGTGGGCTTTCACAGTGCTTATCTTTAAAGAAATTTCTCATTGCATCCATAATGTCATTTTTTTTGGCAGAAAGCTATTTGTAATATAACCTCATTATTATTTTTTTTAATATCCGAAGGACATTTCATTTCTGATACTGGTGATTTATAGCTTCTCTATTACGTGTTGAATATTTTGATCTTAATTTCTTTCAATGAACAAGCTTTGGCATTAATTATTTTCTATACTGTTTGCATCTTTTCTATTTTGTTAATTTTTCTTTTAGTATTAATATGTCCTTTCTCTATTTACTTTGTGTTTACATTGATCTTTTTCAATACCCTTTAGATGGCATTTAAAACTAGAAATTATCCCCAAGTTCCCTCAGGCTCAGTCCATTTATTTTAATCTTCTTTTTTTCCCTCTCATATTTTGACTTAATGAAATCTATAGGTAGGTCTTCAAGTGCACTGGCCCTTTTCTCTGTCATCTTTTTCTACTATTAAGCTCATCTAGTGACTTCATTTCGGATGTTTATTTCAATTCTAACATTTCCTTTTATTTCTTTTTTGTGTTGTCTAATCTTTGTTGAGGTTTACTATTTTCATTCACTATGAAGGCATATTTATTTACCTTACACAATATAATAGCTGCTTAGCATCCCCATCTGATAATTCTAACCTCTAAGCCATCTGGTTGTCATCTGTTGATGATCTTTTGCCTTAGAATTGAGTCACATTCTTGACCTTCATATACCTAGTCATTTTGGATTGTATCCTGGACATCGTGAGTGTTATGCTATATAGACTCTGGATTCCATTTTATTTTTTCCCAAAGAATGTCTATATTTTTTTATTTTAGCAGGCAATTTACTTGTTAAGACCCATTTGCAGACCATCACACCTGCAGTGCATAATGACTCACATTTTCCTTGTTTGGTAATTATTTGTAAGTTGCTTTAATTCTGCTCACCACCTCCACTCCCCAGGAGTGATTCAGTGATCAACCAGAAACTTAGGCCGAGTTTGTGTATGAATTAATGTTTCCCCTCTCCAGCTTTCTCCTTTTTGCTCCTTACACTTTGGCAGCCCTTGTTACCCCAGAGTTTCTTCTCCTCGTTCCTCTGAACAGAAATCATCTTAGCTTATCTCCACTGAAACTGCATCTACTCTAAGGGTAAAGCACCAATAAAATGGGGATCTACTATATGCTGGTCACTTTCTCCAAGTTTTAACTTCTGTCTTAGAAACTCCCTGTTTTGTTCAGCTTCCAAAGCTCTCAGCTAGTTGCTTTTTGTATTTTATCCAGAACTTAAAGCTCTTATTTATGGGAGAGAAGGTTTGTTAGGACCTCACTTCTCCAACTCAAAAGTATAAACTTCATATTCCATAAATTTTAATGACTAAAAGAATAATGAAATAAAATTTCCCTCAAATGAAAGATACATATTTTAATACATTTTGTCAGATTCATTAACATATATTTTGAAAAAGAACAATAACAATGGTGATTTTCTGAAATTTGTATTTATATATCAATCCTGTTAAATGTGTTAGTTGATTTCAATATATGTATTGAAATGCACAGGACTAAAGTGTTCAGTCTATTCTTGCACATCATTGGTGAAATGATTTCTGCTTGATTGCCTCTAAAGCATGGTTCATTCACATATAATTAGCATAAGAATAGGCCACTTTTAACATTAATCCACAAAGCTGAATTTATAATTGTAAGAGGTGGCAACTTTGAAATTGGCATTTCTTTTATATCAATGAGATTGCAGCTGCAGATGACGTGCAAATGGTATATTATGCAAAATAAAAGTTTACTTATGAGAGAAAGCTTCAGTTGAATATTCCTGTTTGATTAATAATCTATAAGCAGGTACCATCTAATTTAAATTTACATGAAAGCATAACTGCTGTTGAAAAACTGCTACAATTTAACAGTGACATCAATCTGAGTGTCTTTCCCCAGTTTTTTTGTGTATAGGCAAAGCTAATAGTCACTTGGATGTAAACTGGCCTTTTTAGAATTAATGCCTAGGGAATACAAAAACAATAAAGTTTTATTTTAAGCCATTCTCTTTCATGCTCATTCACTTATTTATCTTGTAAATGTCCTCTTTTGGTGCTTATTAGACTGGAATATTTTTCAATTTGTCCCAGTTGCCAACTCTTAAAAGAGAAAAACATTCATTCATTCAAACTCTTTGAGCTGATATTCATGAGAATTGTTGTAGTTTGCCAGAGACCCTCTAAACCTGCTGACTAGAATTGAACACAGAAGTTATTCACATAAAATATGATATATTTCACTTCCATCATTATTTGGACTTCAAAATGATATTAACTTATTGTAAGATTTAATTAGTTTTAGGTTTGTTTTTGTTTTTGTTTTTGTTTTATTTTAGCAGCCTTGCTCTTGTAACAGCAGAAATACAAACTACAAACACCAACTACCCAAGTATAAATTGATGACTAAAGGCTAAAGCTTTTCCACATTAAATGCTATTAAGTCTGATATTTGTAATACAAATACCTGAAATCTGTAATGCAGATAAATAACTTAAGTGTATTCCTATTAAAATTGATTATATATATATATATATATATATATATATATATATATATATATATATATATATATACACACCATTTGGCAGTTCTATCTCATTAAATAGGAATCTATCCAGGCAAAAGAAAGAATTAGTACTTGGGTTAATGAGCATTACACAGGGAGACAGAAAGTCTTATTCTTTACTAGTTGAACAACACTAATTGTATAACTTTGAAACTGGGTCCACCTAAAACTGAGTTCCTTTGCAGAATTTATGATTAATCTCTATATCCAAAATTTTATTCCCTTTCTTGTCCCACCCCTATTGTCCTCAGGATTGAGGAGTATCCAAGAAAAGGGGGGGGGGGCAAGAAGTAGGACCTTGTCAGGCCCTCCAAGGTCAAAAAGCTCATCTGTGTCTCCTGTTTCTTGTTTGTAGAAAAAAGGTCTTAGTCTCCTAGGCCTTCTCTGAGTTCCAAAGAGCAGATTCAAGCAGCTAATGTTTAGAACTGAAGAGTAACAAGACTCCTAGTTCCTCCTGAAGGTCATAAATAACAATCTGGTGCATGTATTTGAGTTGTTCTGCAGAAACTATGACCCCCAACCAGTGGAGGATGCTAACTACATGATGACCACAAGCATGTAAACCCAGACTGGTTGGAACCAGAAGGTTGATGATTGAGATTCCCAAAACATCACCCTGTCATCTCACCACCAATCAATCGGAAGAAGGTCCATGAGCTGAACAGGCATCCTACAACCCTCTCTCCTAACACTGTTGTTAAACACCCTTGCCTTATAAGCCATCGAAGAGCTTGGGTCTTTTGAGCATGAGCTGCCCATTCTCCTTGCTTGGTGCCCTGCAAATAAAGACTGTACTTTCCTTCACCACAACCCAATGTCAGTAGATTGGCTTTGCTGCAAGTTGGGTGAGCAGACCCAGGTTTAGTTTGGTAACAACTTTAGGCAAATCATTTGACCTCCCAAGATCTCTGTTTCTTTAACTGTGAAATTAGATATATTTTGTATTATATCATCTTTTAGTTTTGTTTTTCCCCCAAATTAACATTTCTATGAATAACAACCCTGAATGCACCAGGAATTTAACAGTCTTTAGGTAAAAGTCTGTTTGTCAAAAAGATAGAAGGCTCAAAGTCATGTTGCTTCTTATAATCTTACTCACTTGTGTACTTTTTGAGGACTCAAAGATCTATTAGACATGGTCTCTGTCTGAAGGAGCTGCCTATTTTATAGACCGACAGGGTTATACGTAAGAAAACATAACAAATGTTTCAAAAAGTGCTACAGAAATGTATGTTTATAAAGTCAATGTGTGTTTTTAACACAGAATCTTATACAGACCTTTTAATCAGACTTACATGACATTGAATAGTTAATTTCAACCCCTTATTTTCTGTTTATCTTTACTTCTGTGTCTAGTGAAAGAGATTATCTCATTCAATATTTAAAAGCATCTCTTCAAAAATACTTTCTGTATTTTGAGCCATATAAATTTTGCTTTTATTTTTTCTTTCTACTTTTTCAAGTGACGTTGCAGATCTTATGAGACGGATTTTTATGAAAGAAAAGGGAGGTCTTCCTTGCAGGCAAATGATCTATGTGAGAAAAAAAAGCATGTGTTTTCAAGGTGACAGCTCTTTGAGGAGGTCACTCACTGAGCAGCCAGGGTCCACACAGATCATATAACAATGGCTGTGGGGAAGTCAGAGCTTTGCATATTGCTTTATTTGTATCTGCCAGGGATTCATTCAGTGCTCTGAAAAAGCCACTTAGTCACTGGCTATTTTAAATAATAGTGCAATGAATACACCTATACATAAATTCTTATTTACATCTCTTATTTCCTTGAAGTAATTTCTGTGAAGTATAATTATTAATAAAAAGCTTAAATGTAAGTAATTTAAGAGAAATTATTACTATTAAGATTCTTGATATACATTGACATATTATCCCCCAGAAAGTTGGTACATTGTCTATTTTACCTGGAACATTTTTTGTTTTTTCTTTTCTTTTCTTTTCTTTTCTTTTTATTGAAATATAGTTGATTTACAATGTTTTGATTACCTGGAATGTTTGAGTCATATCTGCTTTCGTCCCTTTCAACATTCTAGATATTATCACTTAAGAAATAAAAAAATCCATATATAAAATTTCCCGGACTTCCCTGGTGGCACAGTGGTTAAGAATACGCCTGCCAATGCAGGGGACATGGGTTCGAGCCCTGGTCCAGGAAGATCCCACATGCCGTGGAGCAACTAAGCCCATGTGCCACAACTACTGAGCCTGCACTCTAAAGCCTGCGAGCCACAACTACTGAGCCCGAGTGCCATGACTACTGAAGCCCACGTGCCTAGAGCCCATGCTCCGCAACAAGAGAAGCTACCACAGTGAGAAGCCTGCACACTGCAACAAAGAGTAACCCCCACTCACTGCAACTAGAGAAAGCCTTCACGCAGCAACGAAGACCCAACGCAGCCAAAAATAAATAAATAAATAAATAAATTAATTAATTAATTAATTAATTAAAAAAATTTCCCATATGATAATTGAATATATTTTATGGGAAAATAAAAGGCTAGATTTGCATCAAAATTTCCTGGTCAAAATACAGCCTGTCATTTTCTTATACTTTCTTCGGTTGGTGACAAGGGTACCATATTATCTGTGATTTGGAAGAGGCACAAAAAGGAGTCCAGTCTCAACTCTGAGAGTGGCAGTGACCAGGAAAACAGAAAAGATCTATTTTCTCAGCTTTCTCTGCTCTCCCCAGTGTTTGAAGAAGCAGGTAAGCTAGGGTGTAGGCTCATGCTCCTGTATAACATTTGGGCATAACAAAGCTCAGCTGGAAGAACTTGACCTCCCTTCAGCTCTGTTTTTCTTTGGTTTCCTGACAAGTATTACCATGTCAGCCAAGAAGCAAAGAAAAGGAGAAAGAGGCATCAGTCCTGCTATGTGCAATGCTGGAATATTTTTGAAGTTGCACTTTGTGCAGAATAAATCTCAACCATTTCAGAGCAGTGATATTTCTTCATCAGAATTTGGATCTATGAACCAATTCTATCCACTGTCCAAGAGGTGTGATAAACGCAAGGTTGATTTTTTTCTGAAAGATAAAGTATTTATGAAGTGATTTTTTTTTAATCCATAGGCACTTATTAAGCAACACTCTTTTCAGACCATGCTTGGTGCAGACTGTCTATGCAAACTTAAACTAAGGTAAACACCTAGGAGTTTACTTCTTAAGAAAGACATAAAGTGCGATAGCAACTGAATGCTGAATAAGAACATGCATTTATAAAGACTTGGTTTACAAAAGCAAAGAGGGAAATGTATCTTAGGTTGATGGAGGAAACGCCAAGAAAGAGACAAGCCACAATTTGAATAAACCTTCTTTCAAGCTATTTTATTTGACAATAGCAGCTTTAGAAGCAGTGCAATCTTTCAGGATATAGAGATGCCCTTTCAAACACATTGATATTGTGTGACAAGACTGCTTCTTTTTGTAAAACGGGCTGAGGACAGCTGATTCTCAAGATTGTCCTCCTGAGAGGTTAGCCTGGGACCCTCTTTTCAGATTTGTCAACTTTCTAGTCTTCCCTGTATATCTCTCAGAAACTTCAGTCTCCTGGTATCCATCTTAAAACCATGTAACTTATATAAGGAGTTATTTAACTTCTGATTTAAAAATCAGCCTACCTAAGTGTAATCCTCATACCTGTCATTTGTTTTCTGACCCCAGAGGAATCTCTCAACCTAGACTACTCACCCACTGATTGCAACATAACAACACTCTCTGAGCCTGACCTGGTCACCCACAGTTGTTCTGTCCTGTCAAGGTAATTGCTATCATGATTCACAACCACTGTCTCTTTTCCTCAAGGAAATGCCACTCAGATTTATCCTACCTCCTTCACCCTGAATACCATCACCTAAGTCCAAGCCTTTTTCATATCATGACCCTACATCTGCAAGAATCTCTTAACTTTTAGCTCACTTTCTTCCAGTGTGCCAGTAGCAATATTATTGCCCATTATACTTTTTCATTAGGTCATTTGTTTTTTGAAAACATTAAGTAACAGTTGCAGGAAGGGGGACCCCTTCCAGGACCCGAGATTGGGCTCTTGTCTAATACTTGGAAATGAATTGTCCTAGGAGACACATGTGCTGACAAAGCAAAAGACTTTATTGGGAAGGGGCACCCAGGCAGAGAGCAGCAGGGTAAGGGAGCCCAGGAGAACTGCTCTGCCACGTGGCTCGCAGTCTTGGGTTTTATGGTAATGGGGTTGGTGTCTGGGTTGTCTCTGGCCAATCACTCTGACTCAGGGTCCTTCCTGGTGGCGTGTGCATCACTCAGCCAAGATGGATTCCAGCGAGAAGGATTCTGGGAGGTTGGTAAGACATATGGAATGGCATTTCCTCTCTCTTTTTGACCTTTCCTGAATTCTTCTGGTTCCATGTTCTTACCAGGACCTCCTGTTGTTACATAACTCATGCAAGTGGTTACTATGGTGCCTGGCCAGGGCAGGTGGTTTCGGTCAGTGGTTCCCTTAGCATAACCACCTTGTCAAAACCCCTTTATGAGACTGTTAAGGTCATTCAAATCTGAAAGTTTCCAATTTCATCTCTCATTCTTTTTTTTCTATACATATATTTATTGGTATATAATTGCTTTACAATGTTGTGTTAGTTTCTACTGTATAACAAAGTGAATCAGCTATACGTATACATATATCCCCATATTCCCTCCCTCATCTCTCATTCTGATCACAAAAATTGGGGGAAACATTTATTATGCAGTGAATTATGCTATTTTTTCTTGCATTTTATTCTAATCGTTCCAATGCTTTTTGTAATTTAATAAATGACTTCATAACCCACTACTAGTCTTTTATAACTTATTGCTTAAAGATGAATTCTATAAAGGTTTCCATGATCTTACAACAGAGTGTGAGGATGAGTACATGATAATGTGACAGAGAAAATTAATCACCAGTATTCACCTGCTTTACAGGACTGGGTCGTGGTTATACTTTTGGAAACTAAAGGAATTTTGAGATTCTATTCTTGGGCAGATGATAATTAACAGGCATTTATTGGGTGTAATCTGTGTCTGAGACACCACATATGTTATGTCATTAAATCTGATAGGAAACATACTACTTACATTGTTTCTCCAATCTTGAAGTTGGGAAGACTATGAGTTAGAGACTATGTACTGTCAACTAAAAATATTCACCACCTAAAAGTGGAGAGTTATGTTTTATTCGGTGGACATACTGAGGACTTCAAGCCCAGGAGGCAGCGTCTCAAGTAACACTGAGAAAACTGCTCTGAGGAGGTGACGGAGGAGCTAGGATATATAGGAGTTTTGCAGCCAAGGGCAGGTAGTAGGAACAAAAGATTACTGTTAATAAAAGAAAACTATATATCTCAAGTTAAGGAATTTAGTGCTTTTCTATGTACAGGGAGATGCCAGAGTCTGGGCTGACTGAAATCATTCCTTTGATACGCCCCTCAGCTATCTGGGGCCAGTATCCTGTGTTTTCACATCCTGAGTTCCCTCAGAGCTCACCAGCTCACTGTCTGTGGTGGCTGCAATCACTGTTAAGTGTGACATCCTTTGTTTACTGATATGACAGTCAATATTTTATTTCTCAATATCATAAGTTTTCTAAGATGACACAATTTGTGAGCTAGGCATTCAAAAATTTAAACTTTTCTATCACCCTATGCTATCTCCCTAAATGTTGAAGATAAACATTTTAAATACTGCCCTTGCTTCTCTAATAAACTCAATTTCTATTTCCTAATCTGTCCAAATTCTCATTAACTCCCAATTCCTAGGATCTAAGACATTTCTACTTTTGTCTCAATATAGCATTTAACTGTATAGTATATATTTCAGTATTTACAAACTTACTAAGACATGGGAAATAGAATCTATTAGCACCTGGATAATTTTCTGTTGAACTTCTTCTGTAATGTTTCCAAACCAGAAAGGGTCAGTCCTTTCTTGCATTTAAACTTTATAATCTGAGAGAAAAAACAAAGATGGAGGAAGAAGTAGGAGGGGCAAAAACAAGAGGAAGAATGGAGGGAAGAAAGAGAAAAGAAGGCAGTGAGGAAAAAAAGAAGAAAGAAACATGTCTTAATGTCAGCACACAAGTAAAATCTTGGACTCTCCAATATTAACATTATTCCACTCTCAAACAGCCAGAGGTAAGCATGCTGAGTCCTGACAAGTTGTGTAAGGTATCGGTGAAAGTAGACAAACAAACCAGTAAACAACAACAAAGCTGCACACAGTGTTAGCGACTCCAAGCTCACTCTGCTCGTTGCACGACAGGCCAATAAATCAGTGATGAGGTGGTGAGGCAAGGAATACGACTTTATTTGGAAAGCTGGGCAACCGAGAAGATGGCAGACTAGTGTCCTAGAGTACCGTTTTATCAGGGTCAGGATGCTAGTTTCTTTTATAGAACAGAGAGAGGGAGGAGGTGAGGAAGTAAAGTAAAAAGGCCATAAGTCTTACAAAATATCTCCTGGTTTTGGCCAGCCTCAGGGAGGGAACGTGTTTATTTCTTCTTTTCTGCAGCCATTCACAGGTGGGCAGGATCAGGGTGTTTCCCTGTGAGCTGAACAAAGGCACTTTAGTTTAACATTAAGGCAGAGGGGCAGGGTTCCCCGAGGCAGGCCATTATGTATGCCTATAGCTATAGACAGAACAAAAGCAATGGAAAGCAAAGGTCAAAGTAAAAGAAACAGATCTAACATGAAGTCAGATTTTGTTCTTCCCTGTTACAATAGCATCCTCTCTCACGTGCTCCATACTACCAGAAAAAAGTCCCACATTTCATTTATTTTCTGAATATCTAAATAGAAACTGAAGTTGGCATATATGTAGTTGAAAAATATGGGAAAATACCTAATTTGGGACTTATCATTTTCTAAACATTTTTCTTGCCGAGAATCTTCTTAAATGAATAGAATTTATAATAGATTTGTGTCTCTCACCTGTGTCTGGGTCTTTCTCTTAATATTCTTTGCATGTAGAAAATAGGTTGTATATTACTTGATTTTGGTAATTGTGTCTATGAAGTCCTACAAAATCCAGTGACTTAATCACACCCTGTAGTAATTGAATAACCCTCCAAATTGTGAGTTAAGCTTTTTCTTTTAACCAAGAGCCTCAAACTCCAGTTTTCTTAGTTTCCTTTTATTTAATTTCTAGTATTTTCTAAATTTTGCATGATTTCTATCTTTTTCATATCGTGATTCTGTTCATACTAAGGATAAATGTATTTTCCTTTCAAATTTAAGTGATGTACTTGGCATTTTCCTTAGTTTTCATTTTCCTCAGTATAGAGTAAACTGCAGATGAGAGAAATGTTGAGTGAAGAGGGAGAGAAAGCCAACAGATGAGCAAAGTTTTTACCAAATGTCAAATAATGACATTGTCCAGCCAAGAATATTCCCATCTTGTGATCAAAGGAACTAAGATTCACTCAAGTAAATCATTTCAAAAACAGAAACATTTGCCTTGCATTTAAAACTCAAATTAAATCAACATTTATGGAGTACATACTATGTGATAGGACCATCTTCTCTTTCATCCTCCCAACTATTCTTTATATGGCAATTAGTATGTGTACTATGCAGAATCAGCAACTAAGCTCTGAAGGTTAAGTATCTGATGAGAAGTCACACAGAGATTCAAACCCAGATCTCGTGATTTAAAAGTTCAATGCCTTTGTTTTTTTAATATATATACCTTTAGATGATGTTGCACCTGTCAAATTCATGGCGTATAGAGTTGGCAATATGAAGATCTCTACATAAAATTTAAATTGACATACAATTTAATACACATGATTCTTAATGAAAAATTTTATTAGGCATTTTTTTTTTTTTTTTGCAGTATGCGGGCCTCTCACTGTTGTGGCCTCCCCCGTTGCGGAGCACAGGCTCCGGACACGCAGGCTCCGGACGCGCAGGCTCAGCGGCCATGGCTCACGGGCCCAGCCGCTCCGCGGCATATGGGATCCTCCCAGACCGGGGCACGAACCCGTATCCCCTGCATCGGCAGGCGGACTCTCAACCACTTGCGCCACCAGGGAGGCCCTTATTAGGCATTTTAATTAACATATCTATTGATATTAGCTCACAAAATTAAATTTTTATTGTCTAAGAAATAATTGTTCAATAAGGGTATTTTTAAGCATTAGTAACAATTTGAGATGCAATCTTAATTCCTGAAAGAAAAAATACTTTTTAATATTCTACAGGGGAGACTCAAATATTAGACATTTATTTCTCAATGTGTACTTTCACACATTTTAAAAAATTTTTGATAACTGCAAAGAAAATAATATAATTAAAAGAAGTTGTTGTCAAGCATTTTATTTTAGCTAAAGGAGTAGATTCAAACTGAAAGTGTAAGTCTAGAGGACAAAACCAAGCTAAACCAAATAGCACTACTTAAAAATATAAGTAAGTCAAATGTGTTCTTTTCTTTTCTTGTCTACTTCATCCTGTGTAACCTGTCACTGGGTACTGATTAATTTCCTTTGAATTGTTTCTCTCACTTTCCTCTTGAGAGCTGCTGGATTGTTGGATCTGGCAGCAGATCACAGCTACTCAAACACTTGTTTGATGGACTCTCAACCTGATAGTGGAGACTTTGAGTTCAAATGAGCCTAGGATTTCTGAAGGAATATCCTCAAGCAGTGAGGGAAGAAGGTTCATCTCTGTTCATTAGACTCAATCCTGCTGTAAAGATATCACAAAATTCAAAGTTAAAAACACAGGATGTGAATGCCAGTGTTGATTTCCTGGGCTGGGCCTCAAGGAGGTTTCTTCTTGCCCAGTAAGAGGCTGATATAAGTATTCCTGCAATAGAAATAGGGCCTGTGTACCTATTTTTTTAAGTTCATAAAAACGCATGTCCTCTACCACTTTGAGAGATAAGTGATGAATAGCATATCAGGCAAAAAGAAGAGAAAGAATGAAAGCTTATAATTTTCCTTTTCTGCCTCAATTAGAACTGTTCAAATGCAGTCCAGCCCTTGACCAGCTCAGGTTGGGATGGCTCTTGAGCAGTCTGTGACTCCTCTGTCTAAAAGTGGGGAGAAAGGAGTTCTAAGAAGGAAAACCAAAGGTTCACAGAAAATTAAAAAACAACAACAACAAAGCTAAAGTCTAAAGTTGATTAATGAAGTTATATTAGCCCAGATGGGTACTCATGTCTTTGCCCTGATCCCTTCCACCATCATGTCAATGACTTGAATACTAATGTCAGAGAAGGTATAATGTATGCAGGTGTGGTAGACTTGGCCATTATACTTGAAAAGAAAAATGATACAAATGAATTCAAATATATTTCAATAGTGTAAGAAATTAGATGTTTCTTCACAACAGGAAATTTAATGTTAATAGGTACAAAAACTCACATTTAGTAAAAACAAACAAATGAAAGCAAACATATTTACACAAATATACAGGGAGAGATTCTATTTAATGACTGTTTATATGAAAAAAATATACATGAGAATTTTAGTTGATTACCTTTAGCACAACATGAGTCAATAGCATGTTGTGGCTGTTAAAAACATTCTCAAATCATTTTCAGTAGCATGTTTAGAAGCAACGTGCAAAAATAAAAGCAGATAATCCTTCCATTGCATTGTCCCTTTTGTTTGTCCTTTAGTATTTGTTATAACCTAATATTATCAATTCATTTTTTTACATGTTTAATGTTTATCTTTTTCACGATTGTTAGTTCCACATCACACCTGTTTATAGCACATGACCCAACATATATATTCAGTGTCTCATATATGGTAAATGAGGACACTTTAGTGGGTGGAATATAGAAAAGTTGGGTCCTGGGTAGATATATCTTATATTGCAACCCAGGAATCAGGCTCAGACTCAAAATGTAGAAATCATGGAGAGATTAATTTAAATTCAAAATCAATATATTTTATTTTAACTATTCTAAAACTTAGAGATATTCCAAAATGGAGTAGCCTAGACTTCTAATTAAAGATGGTAGAATAAAAACACAGTTGTGTATCTGGCCTTGGAGATGCCAAGTCAGCTGAAGGAACAAGTGCTTATTAAACAGCAGAAAGTGATACTTAGTCTATATCCTGAATGATGACACATCTCCCACTCCTCTCCCCAACTGAAACTCTGGGGAGAGGCAAAACCTCTACCTGCTAACTGTACTGTCTCATAAAACAACTTGGAAGACTCTCATCTGAAAGTCTAAGAAATCTAAGAGAAAAGATGCACAGATATTGCCACATAGTTTGTCGCAAATAAAATGACTCTGGTCACTCTACAGTAAGAATCACCATTCCTCAAACTGTGTCTGTGATAAGAATTTCCAATCATCCTTTAGTGTCTTTTTATTAAATGTGAATGATTCTGTGGTGATCAGATAATGTGATACGCTTCTACCATGAAAGAAACAATAATAAGCAAACTAGAGATATAAAATGTGAAAGTAATGGAGACATTGTGGGAAGCAGAAAAAATGAAAAACTATCATTAATATCTGCAGAGAAATTTTCTAAAATTTTTCATTAATGGGAAGATGTGGTGTTAAAGAACACTTGGAAAAGGAAAAGCAAGTGTTGGAAATTTAAAAGAAATATGGATACAGTATTTTAACAAGTAATACAAATTTTATTAAAGTTAAAGATGTTGAAAAATAATGTATATTATATATATAATATAAAAGGGAAAATTAAAACACATAGAAGACCAATCCATAAAGGTTAATATGAATTCCAGAAAGAGAGAAGAGAGAAAATGAAAAAGAAACTATTTTCAAAATAATTTTTAAAATTTTCTACATTTTAAAAGTATGTATTTCTTGCCTGAGTACCAATAACAATGGATGGGGTTAAAAAGATTCAGACAAAGGCACATAATTATGAAATTATGGAATGTAGAAGAAAAAGAAGACCCTAAAGTTTTACAGAGGAGAAAATAGATTTGGCAATACAGAGGCTGAAATATCAGAAAGATTCTTCTCAGTGGCAAAATTACATGATAGAAGACATTGGGAAGTACTGAATACCTTCAAAATACTGAAGGAAAATTATTCCCAAGCTGGAGCTTCATACCTATTCAGTAGAGCATGATGTTAGAATGAAGGCATTTTCAGATCTACAAATCTCAAAAAACATTGACTTTCTCAGGAAACTACTAGACAATATGTTTCAGAAAAAAAATATGAAAATCACAAAGAAAGAAGGCATGAGATTGGTTTTCAGGAGTCATAGGATCTCTCATGGGAGACATGAAAAGTGAATTATCCAGGTGGTAGTGAAAAGGTACTCCAGGATGCCATTTTAAAATCAAGAGAATGGTAAGCTCTCACACAATGAGTCCCAGTTGAAAATAAGTAAAAATAAATAAAAGCAAACACTCTGGTAGAATACTAGAGCCTATTGTGTGGAACGTTTACTATCTATTTGGAGAGTTTTGGGATAATTTAGTTTTTGTTACACAGAATACTTTAAAGAATGTTTTAAAGAATGAATTATTTACTTTAGTGAAACCAAAATTGTTTTGAGTAAAAAAAAATGTAGTTAATGGCTCAGCTCTGGAGAATATTGATGCTGTCATTAATAGTGAAACTACTGAATATTTACTTATTAAAATGATAATATACCTATATTGGATGGAGAGATGGATGGATGGGGAATAATAAGTGGTTCATAGTGAGGTTGAGGGTGAATATATGAGAGCTACGTCCTTGTCTTCTTTAGTGGGAAGTCAATAGAGAATATTTACTTTTTTTTAATCAAGAAAATGCTGTGTATTAGCCATCAATTGCTGCAAAGCCAACTATCCACCAATTTAGTACCTCAAACATTAAAGAGTTACTATCTCACCTAGTTTCTGTGGATCAGGAATATGGGGGTAGCTTAACTGTGGATCTCTAATAAGGTTAGAGTTAAGATGTTAGCCAGGACTGCAGTCATCAAGGCTTGACTGGTGCTCAAGGCTCTGCTTCCAAAATGATTCACTCCCATGGATGTCAGGTAGACCGTTGGTGGGAGGTTTTCCCACATGGGCCTCTCTCATGGGGCTGTTTAAGGCTCAGGAATGGCAGCTGCCTTTCCCCAGAGTGAGTGCTTCAAGATAGAGCCTGCAGTAGAGGAAATGTCTTCTATGACTAGTCTCTTCAGTCACAAATTATTTCCACAATATGCTATTAGTTACTGAGATCAACTCCAAATTCATGGTTGGAAAGGACTTGATGTAAGAATACCAGGGGAGAAGCTCTTGGGGGCCATCTTGGAGGCCAGCTACCACAAGCAGTATAAGTGTGTGTGTGTGTGTGTGTGTGTGTGTTCAAGATGAAGTAAATTGTAGAACCAATCCCACCACAGCTAACTAAGAGCTACATGGGCAAAGACCCCAGTATTTGAAAAATAATGAGTTTTGTAATTACCCATGTAAATAAAACAACACATCTTGTATCTTCTCTTCTTAAAAATGCTTGTAAATATTCAGCAGCTTAATTATTGAAAGAGCTCTTCAGTTACCTGAGGATAAGCATCCTTTAAATTCTATCTGCTCCCCAGCACCACTACCCTGGTGTAAGCAGGATATGCGTATTTGGAATTGTCTGATTTGTATTGTCTCTAAGAGAACTGCAAAACTGCAAGTACTTTGTATGATGGTAGAAAAAAGCTAAAAAAAATTAAAAAAAGAGAGAGAGAGAGAAAAAAAAAGGGAAACAATATTGGCCAAAATAAATATCTTTAGAAAACATACTTCTAACAGAACATTGATATTCCTAGGCATGTCAATAAATTAATCCACCCACTTGATAGTGGTTGCAAATTAGTATCTTAAGACATAAGTCTTTTCTCCTACATATCTATATTATATCAGGTCAATGTAGTTTGCATTCTCACAGCAAAAAGGAAATAGAATTTTAATAAAAGCTGGATTGTGTGACTAATATTCTTGAATTTTAGTGCATAAAACACCTTCACGCAGGAAATGAAAGAGAAAAAAAAATAACCAAGATCCTAACTTTTCAGTAGGGGAGTGAAATGTAAAATGATTATGTAAAATAGATCATTTTCAAATTAGTGTAGAATACCAATTTGCTAATACTAATATGCTCGATGGAAGAGCCTATTTTTCTCCTGCATAAATTATGTGGGAACACATTTCAAAAACTCAATCTTAATCTAAGCAATGAACATTTCAAAAAGTAAATTAGTATCTTCCAGGAAATGAAATATAGCATGTTAGGGAGGCTACTCCAGTGCCACAGAAATTATGGTTTTCCCAACATTTCTGTGAGAAGCCTGATTCTGAAACTTTATTTTTCCTACTCTCCCAGCCTTGTTGATGACAGAATTTAGTGTTGATCCCAGGCTCTGAATACAAAGCTGACCGATTTTTTCTTCTTCAAGTGAAACTCCTTTATAGCAATATAACTTTCTAACTTCTTCCAAAAAAAAATGTATGGTTTCAGATTTCTCTCATTTCATCTATTGTAGCTTACAGATATGAGAATATCTTCATATCATAAAATAATCGAATTTTAGAGCTTTGGAATGATGTTGCTGAAGCCATATCATAAAGGCAAAGGAAACAGCCCGTACAATGTTTTTAAAAAGCACTAATCTTGGAGTCAGCAGCCCTAATCCCTGTGTTAGCCTAGCTTTTTTTTAGTAGGGTTACCTTCAGTCAGTCACTTCATTTTCAGGAGTTTCTTTTTTTTTTTTTTTTTTTATCTGTAAGATGAGAGCACTAAACGTGATGGCCTCTAAGATCTCTCTGGGTGCTAATACTGCTCAAGGTTGACTAGAGAATGAAGGTTTGAACCAAATCTAGAATATAAATATCTTGACTCTCAGTTTGGTATCTTCACAGATACTAGATTTATGCTTTTTTTTCTTTTTTTCCCTTTGTTTCACTTGATTATTTTTATTTTAATATGGGAAGAACACTTAACGTGAGATCTACCCTCTTAAATGTTTAAGGGTACAATACGTTATTGTTGACTATAAGTAAAATGCTATACAGCAGATTCCTAAAACTTATTCATCTTTCTCATGCCCATTTCCCCCTCCCCCTATGAATCTGATTATGTTAGATGCTACACATAAGTGAAATCATGCAGCATTTGTCTTTCTGTGACAGGGCTTTTTCACTTGGCATACTGTCCTCAAGGTTCATTTATGCTGTCACATACTGCAGAGTTTCCTTCCTTTTTTAAGGCTGAAAAATATTCCACTGTATACTACATTTCTTTTTTTTTAATTTGCCCATCAGTGGACATTTAGGTTTTCCACACCTTGGCTCTTGTGAACTATGGACATGGGAGTGCAGATAGCTCTTTGAGATCCCGATTTCAATTATTTTAGACAAATATTCAGAAGTGGGATTGCTGGATCAAATGGTAGAGAAAATGTAACTATTCAGAATACATTTCTAGGTATATGAGATATATTACAATATGGAAGGAAAACGATGCCCACTTGTGACACTTTTTTATGGCCCTAATCAGACAACTGTAGAAAAGTAGTGAAACGTGTGTCTGACTGAAATTTGTATTTTTATATCCCCATCAGCTTCTCCCTATGTCCTTGACTTCTTTTTAATATGATCAAATTAACATCTTTGTGAGACATAAAATATCCCAAACAGCATCTCATTTACAAAAATAAGACCCAGTATTAAAAACATTTGGTGACACTTTGTTATAAAGCAGAAACTAATTTAAAAAAAAAGCTGTCAATAAATAAATAAATTAATTTAAAAAAAAACAAAAACATTTGGTGATATTTGCCATGATTTTCCCCCCAGACCAAAGATGGAAAGCCATTCTGGAAACCAAGAGCATTTGATTAGAATATACCAGTGCTTCAGCTTAGTGTGATAATTATTCTTATGAGTTTCTAGTTGGGAGTATTTGCAGGGTTATTTTACAAATATAGATTGACTAAATGACTTCAAGTCTCAAGTTATATATTTCTGTGAAATCCACTAGAAAATGCATTACAATTTCATAACTATAATTTCAGTTACTCATATCTTCCATATGTATAGTGAAGTAGAATGTATCTCTCTAGTTCCCACCAATAAGCTTCTCATATGCTGATATCTTCTGCCCAAATGTAGCAAGTGGGAAGTATGTGTTTTGCAGGCAGAAAGACCTGGGTTGTAATCTCATGTCTGCAATGCATAGTTATAGTGATTCTGGGAAAGTTACTTAATGTCTCTGAGCCTCAATTTCCTCCTTTGCAAAATGGAATTAATAGCACTTCTCTTATAAGGCTATGTATTGATATAATGATACATTTTAACTATATATACGAAATTATATGAAATTATAAAACAGAGATATTGATACACCTAACACTGTTAAATGCATTAAAAATGTTGAACACATGTATTTTTTTTACCCCTTTTATAACTTTCCATTGAATCACAATAACAATATCACAACTGGTAATATTAGGGGCAATCTTACCACTAGGCAAGACTGATAAATCAACTGTATACAATGGGACATAAAGAATGTGTTTCTTTGTTTAATGATTGTAACTATGGCTGCTACATGACTTTCATACTTTGCTGCTGGGAGGATGCATATTTATCCAAGACCTCAAGGAATTACATTCTCAGCGTATTTAGTGGTTTGTTTCTGTGACTTGATGCTGAAGAGATTTCTAGGAGACCCAGATATTTGGATGCTATTTTATATAGATAGGAAGTGAATCTTTCCTTTTTTGGGAAGTTCTTGGCATGGTACTCTTTCTTTTGGTAGTTGGCCAGCCTCATTCATGAGTGAAGTTCAAGAAATCCCAATGCTTAGTCCCGTGTTCCATAAGCACTCAGAAAGTATGTGAAGGGTAACATTGTAATAATGTGTCTGTGGTTTCTGATTTATATATGCTGATAGAATATCTTTTGGTCCTTGTGTATAGAAACTCTTGTGTTATTTTATCATCAGAGCAGTTCTGTGTCTCAATGTCCATGAGTTCTTTATGGCTAAGTGCTTCTACTTGCTTATCTAATATAGCTACTGCCCCTCCATGGTGTAAAATCTGCACTGGGATTCAAAGTCATAGTCTGCATAGAGCTGACTCAATATTCCATTGTTCTCCTCTCCTTTTTCCACTTCAGATCCCTTACATAAGCCTCCATTTTCAGTGATTCCATTCCTGACAGTTCGAACAAATACTGCTAAGACACATCCCTTCTCTGAGCCTCTTTAATACTTACAGCTAATACATAATTGTCTCAATTTGGACTCCCACAAAAGCAGACATAGGCATGGATTTCAGTAGAAGTAGATTAGTTGGAGGTGATCTTAAGAAATTCCAGTGAGAAAGTAGGACTGGGAAGGAAAGGGTAAAGGGTATAGAGTCAAGCATCTTCGACTCCGGGCACCTGGAGTTTAACCCTCTGAGAAGCTCTGGGAAATGATATTAGAACAACACACTTGAGAGACATCACCACGCTTGCCCACAGGAGGGAGAAGTGTGGATTCAATCCTTGATTTAAAGGCTATCCCAGAGACATTCATTACCAACCACTTCTGTGGACTGCCGAAGGGGAGGCCCAAGAGATGCTTGGAGCAGAATAACAAAGGTATTATCAGATGGGATTCAGGGCCTGCACTGAAATGATCAGGGCCAAAGGGGATGAGCAGAAAACTGAAAGGTCTACCATCATCAGTGTAAAAACTTATCCCTTATGCAATTTCAGAATTGAATATAACTTTAGAGATCAGTTCTCAGCTTACGTCTATTAAAAAAATTGCTGAGAGAGTTTAGATGGGATAGTTCTTCACTGGGTGGAGCTGTGTATGTACACGGTCGGACCCGCTGTCTAGTGTCGTTCAGGCACCCAGTTACTCAGACTGCATAAATCAATCCTGCACATTTCCAGGTACCTCCTGACAGTAGCCTGACTGTTGATTGAAAATTTCTCTGAACTCCACAATTCTATAGGGAAAGGAATTCTCTCATGGAGAGGTTAAGTGACTTGCTTTAATGGCACTAGGCAACCAGACTGCAAGTCTCACACGGTGAGGACAGAGACCATCTTTTGAGGGAGATAAGGTAGGAGATTTTTTTGGTACCTGGGTAGCAGCTATATAAGTATAAAATAATATTTGGGTGGATAATAAATATTAAATTATTGGGGCCTCCCTGGTGGCGCAGTGGTTGAGAGTCCACCTGCCGATGCAGGGGATACGGGTTCGTGCCCCGGTCTGGGAGGATCCCATATGCCGTGGAGCGGCTGGGCCCGTGAGCCATGGCCGCTGGGCCTGCGCATCCGGAGCCTGCGCATCCGGAGCCTGTGCTCCGCAACGGGGGAGGCCACAACAGTGAGAGGCCCGCATACCACAAAAAAAAATAAATAAATAAATAAATAAATAAATAAATAAATAAATAAATATTAAATTATTATGTGGACTAGTCAAATAGCTTTACAATTCCCTATATAAAATTTTCTACCCCCTTTCTTAAGTATAAATATTATATATGCACAAAGGCAAAGGCAGAGTAAAGAGATAATCTATTTAAAATTATTGCAATTCAGAACAAATATATGCACATTAAAAACATATATTTTGTTGGATTGTGACCAGTGAAGCTTACATGATAACTGCTGTAATTCCAGGAGTCATCACAAATAAGATGCTTGTTCACTTGAGTTGCTTCATCTCTAGCCAAACACTCTCCAAGTGCTCAGTGTTGTCCAGCTCAATGAGTGGGTAATCTTTTTGTCCACAGATTCTTAAGCAAATGGACTCTAGTTGAGAAAAAAAAGTGAGATAATGAGAATGTTTCCCCCCTCCTGGGGGCTTGTATTATCTATCTCTATTAGAGAAGTGCTTTCCGACTCATCAGTGGTTCTAAGAAGTGATAAACTATTGGGTGTGTAAATTTTTTTCTTTTTTTTCTTTTAATTGAAGTACAGTTGTTTTACAATATTGTGTTAGTTTCTTGTGCACAGCAAAGTAATTCAGTTATACATATATATATATATATATATATATATATATATATATATATATATATGTATACGTATTCTTTTTCATATTCTTTTCCATTATGGTTGATTACAGGATATTGAATATAGTTCCATGTGTTATACAGTAGGACCTTGTGGCTTATCTGTTTTATATATAGTAGTTTGTATCTGCTGATCCCAAACTCCTAATTCATCCTCCCCTATGCCACTTCCCCTTGTAAAAATTTTAAAAAATGGCTAAGAGCCATCAGGGTGGAGAATAACCCCAAAAATGGCTAGGGAAAATCAGGAATAAATAAAATTGTAAAGGAGGAATTAAGAACATGTCAGGATCAGAAAATTTTAAAGTAAAATTAAATAACTCTGATGTTAAGCAAATGAGGAAAAATGAGAGCAAAAATTTCAAATTTTTTCTTTCCTCTGTGAAAAGGAACAAACCAAATTTGAAAAAAAGTTAACAGATACTGAAATTTATAAAACTACCATGAAAGCAATACGAAAGTAAACAAATATTTAGTAGTAAGATTATAGTTATAGAACTGGTTATATTTGTATTATATCTGAAAATTTGCTGGCCAATTACTATATTAATTCAGTCCATTTTAAACATGTGCATGTACATACACACATACATACGAATGCACATTTCTTTTTTCATTTCAGACTTTTACTTCTATAAAATAGAAGCACATATTTTGGGAAAAAAATTATTTATCTTATCTGATTGACTGATTATAAATTCTAGAATGGCATGGAGTTATAAGTTGCGTCACATGTGACTCCATAGACTAGGTGAATACAAATTCCACTTATGTGATCACAGCATTACAAAGTAAATGTATTCTCAAATTGTTGTAGTTATTTATGAAAATATAAACTCAAGCAGAAGAGTAATTGTTAAAGGAAAGGGTGGAGCAACATAAATAATATTAAACAAAGATCTGGAAACCACTGCTTCTCCTTGGGAAAGCATATCTCTTTAAGGTTATTGCAATTATTTACAGGGATTAAGAAAATTAATGCCAAACCTAATGATCTGGAAAAATGGAGTCAATTATTTAACATGGAATTAGAAATTTCATCCTGAATTTCTATTCCTTTCTCTTTCCAGAGAGAATCTAAATGGAGATTATACTAGAGAATTGTTTGACTGTACAATTAGAAAAAAGTAGCAAGTGTTAATTAAATAGAGGTGAGAGATATATGGAATTAATATTCTTGTTTGGGGGTGTACTTTTTCCTACAGTTCTATTTCTCACAATTTTCTACCACTACCTTTATGCTATATCATAAATTTTAATGTTTCTGCTCCTCTAATATTCTTCCTTCTCTCTATAATGACTTTTTTGTCTGATTAGCTCCTGTTCATTCTTTGAACTTTAGCTCAGATATCACCTACATTAAGTTGCCTTCCCAAGACTAGATTAAATACCTGTATTGCAGTCCTGCTCACTTGTCTTTCAATCACTCATACCATTTATCGTTCTAAAATTCAGGTCTGGACATATTAGCTCCCTGCTTAGAATACTTCATGTGCCCCCATTCTCTATAATAAAAAGTCTAATGTTCTTAGCATGGCATTGCCTGTACTTCATATCTTCCTACAGTGCACTCATCCTTTTCATAAAAGATCAATACCCAGAGGCTTACCTGGTGGCGCAGTGGTTGAGAGTCTGCCTGCCGATGCAGGGGACATGGGTTCGTGCCCCAGTCCGGGAAGATCCCACATGCCGAGTAGCAGCTGGGCCTGTGAGCCATGGCCGCTGAGCCTGCGCGTCTGGGCAGAGTTCTTGCATGTTGGGCCCATGCGTGTTACTCATGCTCCAGATTGCAGCATCTCTGCACACGGCCTGCCCCCACCATCTTGAATTGCAGTGTCGTGTGTAGCACTTCCTCACATGGTCCGGGAGCTGAGGTGTCATTTCGTACCAGGAACTCTGGTCTGAAGTTCTGAGTGTGAGGCGTCTGCACGTGACACCATATGAGCAAGTGAAACTAGACCGAGCACAAGGGGGAAAAAAGGTTAGACTTTATTTTATCACCCAGATTCTATTTTTATTCCCCAGGAATTGTGAATGGGCTTTGCTAGTGACACCTGCTTTATTCTGTGTGAATGTCTATCAAAACACATGTAGGGCCTCCCTGGTGGCGCAAGTGGTTGAGAGTCCGCCTGCCGATGCAGGGGATACGGGTTCGTGCCCCGGTCTGGGAGGATCCCATATGCCGCGGAGCGGCTGGGCCCGTGAGCCATGGCCGCTGAGCCTGCGCATCCGGAGCCTGCGCGTCCGGAGCCTGTGCTCCGCGACGGGGGAGGCCACAACAGTGAGAGGCCCGCATACCGGAAAAAAAAAAAAAAAAAAAAAAACACATGTAGTCATTTGAGTTCAGTCATTTCCTTTTCTGTTTTCTTCAATAAACTCACTGAAGATAGGACTTCATTCTAACTTTGTTTTCCAGCAACAGAGGGAATGGATACCTGAGAGTTGGTTACTTTTTGATGGAGTAGATAAATGCATAAATTGTAAAATTTGTAAAAGATATTGAAATGGGCTCCAGAGTTGAAGATATATTCTTAATAAACATAAATTACGAAAGATTTATTCCATCTGTTCGGTTTTGCCCTCCAAGTGAAGTAGCTTTGCATTTCATAAAGAGCATATTGGAATGTGATGCCACTGCTGCTTTACTGATGGGCATCCTCATCTCCTGAAATCTTTGCTCACTGCCATTGATTTACATCAGCTGTCCTCCAGGAGAATGGCAGGAGAATTTTACTACCTGAAAATCAAGTCCTTGCTTCCCAAACAGAGCACAGGGCCAGGTTCGAACTTGGAATCTAGTCATCCATTATGTGCTGAACTAGCCGCCTTTCCACTTTATCTCTTTGCTTTCTGCATGCAAACCCACACATATTTTATATTCAAAAGAATAATGTTATGTTTAAGTCTTAGCATACATAGCGATGTTTTTAAAGAGGTATGACGGTCCATCAGAAACTTGTAGCTACCGACGTTTAGTTCCCCTACTGGAAGTATGGAGTAGGATTTATAGAACATTAGCCTGTCACTCTTTTCAGATTAAAATATCTTACATGGTCACCCAGAAAAATAAAAGAAACCAAAGGTAAAATGTTATGGTTAGAAAAGAAACCTGCAAAACACTGTCAACTAGACAGAAAGTTTGTCATATTTTATGGAGAAACCATAATTTTTACCTGTCTGTATTAGCAATTCTGGTTGAGTTGATACTTTTGGACTGCTTAGAGAGTCATAATTTTCTATCCATTGGCTTAAGAGTATGCATTTTTAATTTTTTTTTATTTCTTCATATACAGTAATGATCAATAATGTCTTCTGTTCCAGAAACTTATAGTGTAATCATAACTCTGCCCAGTTATTTAGATAATTTCTATGGAAAATATGGTATTAGGATAGAGTGGCCATATAATTTATTGTCCAAGTCAAGTCACTTTTTCAGAATAAGGAAAGTTCTATTTATAATTGCACCAGTAGAGCAGGCAAAAATTGGAAAGTATGGTCAACTGATTCTATAAGGGTCATTTCTTATAAGAGGAAAATTTTCCAAATAATACAAATCATAAACACCTCCAGAGATATAAAGCCCATTCTGAAAACATAATTTGCCCTTTATATTTCAAAATGACATGGTTAGCATTTAGTGTAAAGAGATGGCAACAACACTGATATATGACATGAAATCCTTTCTTGTATTTAATCCTAATCTTTCCCAGTCCAAACACCAAATGCAAAAAAAAAAAAAAAAAAAAAAAAAAAAAAAAAAAAAAAAAAGATGCACAGAACTATAGTGCTCAAACATCTCTTTTTGGATTATAGAGTAACAATTAACTTTTACACTATTTTAGATACAATTTCCAACACTTCTTAAAAAAAATTTGGGCCTTTTTAAAAAACTTAAATGTCAGTGTTCAAAAGAAATGGAAATAAGCATAAATACTGCAACTAGTCTTCTATTATAAAATATTACATTTTTAATAATAGTATTTATTTCTAGCTATAAATCTTCAAGTGCATGATGTTTTACTTGCCTTTGATAATAAACAAGCAATGCTTATTGATATGCAGTTGACATGGGACATTTTTAAGTAGGAAAAAAGGGAAGATGAGCCCCATTCATTTTAGAGATACATTATTTTTTCATTGACTTGTCTTTCTATTTCTGTAGGTTGTAAGCTTCCTGGATGGTAAAACAGGGGTTTTAAACATGTAAGGAACATTTCTGTAATGGAATTCTATAATATATAATCTAAAATGTAAATTGCAGGATGGAAAAAATAATTCTGAGGGTATATTCACAATCTCAACATGATTCCTTAAGTGAACTTAGCACCATATGGAGTGCCATCTACTTGAGGTGGCTTGGTAAGCACTAGAGATCAATTGACTCATATTTTTTCCCTGAATTGGCTCTTGAGCACGCATAGATATTTTTTCATATTCCTTTACACCTTTAGTATTTATGGCCTTGACCTTCTTTAGAAGAAAAGAGAATATATTCTATTTGTTTTGAGATATTTTCCTTTATACTCTATAAAGTTTATTCTAAAGAAAAAAAGATCATTGCCAAAGATAATGAATACCTCTAAGACAGAGTGGTTTCTTTAACTGTTAGAATTTTTTTTGTTTGTTATTTTTTTCCATTTTGGCATTAAGAAGACTTTCATTAAATTTCTTATCTCTATTAAGGGCAAATTAATTTTAACTTTCTTGGATGACCTGTAAATTATTTTGCATTCCTCACCTTTGAGTTAAAGCAGTGCTTTCAAAGTATAGTACAAAAATAACCGACTCTCAAGGATTCCAAGGACAGTCACGTTTAGGAAATATTAAATGTGTTTTCATAATACCTATTAACGTTGCCTGGAACTGGTGTAACACAGAACACTTTTTGAGAAATACTGATTTAAAGGGACTGGGATCATTTTCAAAAATATCTCACAAAGGAAGCCCTAATAAAGGAACCAAACAATTACTCCTACCATGAAATGAGTGCATGGGGCTTTTATAAAGGTGGTTATAGTCAAATGTCCTTGTGTTGTAGGAACATGAATTCATTCCTCTCCTGAATCCTTTGTCTAAGTCATTCCAGACTAGCTGCCTGCAAATATAACCCGTTGATCATCAAGTCAACTGAAGAAAAATCCATTTCCACTGCAGGAAAAAAAATGTCCCCGTAGGTGTTGAATATAAAAGCTTGTTCTTTATATGTGGAGTATAGCATGACCTATTATCATTCAGTCAGTGTGTAGTGATTACTTTTCATGCGTTTAGTCTTTATGTTGTAATTGGCATCAGAAAAGGAAAAGATGAATTCCCTAAACTGCAAGCACGTTGTATTTTTTATCTTGATGTTGAAGGAGTTACAACAGTTTGGTAAAATAATTCTTAATACTGTGGGTAGCCATAGGCCACTTTGGGAATCTGATCAAACCATGGACCCAGCAAAATGCAAATAAGCACATAAACACAGATATTTGCATATAATTTCAGGGCTAACAACCCCTGTAGCTTATCCTGGGGTCCATGGTTTCCAGATTAAAATCCTTGCTACTATAAGGCTTGAGACTCTTCTTCCAAGAATTCTTACTTGAATCATGCTTTTTAATACACTTATTTTAATAATATAAGTGGGCAGATTGTTCAGGAAACGTTTATGAAACACCAACCAAATGCCAAGCATAATTCTAGCAATGTGATTACAAAGATTATAGAACACCTGCCTTTAGCAGCTCACAATCTAGATATAATTATAATCTAAATGTGACTGAATATTTCCCTATAATTGGATTTCCCAGCCACATTCAGATGAGTCTATAATTACCCTTACATTTATTTATTTTATTTATATATGTGTAAACTCATACACCTCACTTAAGCTGAAAGGTACAAAGACAAATGAACAAAGGCACATCTATGCAAAATAGTCACAGCAATCATTATACTGGATATTTATACGACACTTTTTTTTTAGAGTTCACACAGATCTTTCGCATGTATTTTGTGAGTTGGGTAGAAACATTCTTTATCATTCCATTTTATTTTGCTGACTGAGACTCAGATGGCACCAGCCACATGTCAAAGGTCAGGATCCTAGAAGTTTTAAACTACATTAGAATCTTTCTAGTTCTAAATGCTCTGCACCTTTTACTTCCCTGGTTTCAATGTACATTTATTAAGAACAGAAGTTTTTGGAAGGTACAGTGCCAAGTCCTGGAGACTGCCTCAATTAACCAATCAGTCAGAGTCTTTCATGCTTAGAATCTAGAGGCCACTCCAGAAAATCACAAGAAAGACCCAAACAAGGAAGTATACAATGAGAATCAGGGGCAGTGGCTAATTGAGGTTAACAGTTAAACCAATTGCTTCATTGTCAAAGGTCAGTAGTGTCACCGACCAGGGTTCTTGGCCTTCCCCAATCAATAGAAATTGACTAGAGGCCAGACAAGAAATTCAGGCAAGGCTTTATTGGGGCCCCTGCTGCAGCAGGGGGGAGTGAGAACAAACAGTTTCCCTTGCTTTCTTGCTCCCTGAGTGGGGGGCAAGCTTGTTCCCTATACAGGGTAGGGGTGTGTCCAGGGGTCCGGACAGAGTGGTGGCTTAGGTGTTTTGCCCACCCCTTATGTGGTGTTGTGTGCAGGGTGCATGCTCAGTTCCCTGCTTTTGCTCCAGGCTCTTCAAAAGTGGCAGTTGGGTTTTTTTGGTCTCTTTATATTTTTTGTCCAGAATTTGTCTCAACTGCACATGCACGCAGTTATTTTTAGTCCCATACAGTTTCTTTGTATTTTGTTGCTCAAGGAGAGGTGTGTCCAGGTGCAAGCAGCACTGCAGCAAAGGGTCCCAGGTCCCAGCTTGTCTCAGGGGGGTGTATTTTATTTGCATCCAGATAGTTTCCTGAATTCATGCCTGTGGTTTGCCTGAAAAGTAGACCAAAACCTTTTCATTGACTTTCATGTTCATGCAAGTATGTATTCTTGTTAAATACATGGGTGTTTTACTGAAATACTGAAAGATCATGCATAACCCAGATTTTGGCAAATTGAATTATTTCTCTTGTACAAAGAAGCATTATGAATCAATTAGAAAAGGGGTTGGAAACACTCTGCCACTTTCTAAAAAGTGTGTTTTTAACAGCTTTATTTAGGTATGATTTACATGCCATAAAGTTGACTCATTTAAAATATACAATTCAATAGGTTTTAGTCTATTTACAGACCTGGGTATCCATCTCCATAATCTAATTTTAGAACATTTTCATCATCCCCCCAGAAGAAACCTTGAATACATTAGTAATCATTCCCCATTCCTTCCACTGTCCACCCCCTCAGCCAGGCCCCATCCATAGACAACTACTCACCTACTTTATGTCTCCATATATTTGACTATTCTACATATTTCATATAAATGGCATTTTATAATATGTGGTCATTTGTATCTTCTTCTTTCACTTGGTATAATGTTTTTGAGGTTCATATGTGTTGTAGCATGTATAAATACTTCATTCCTTCTTATTGTCTAATAATATTCCATTGCATGGGTATACCATATTTTATTTATTCATTCATCTGTTCATGGAAATTTGAGTTGTTTTCACTTTTGACCATTAATGCTGCTATTTATGCACACATTTTTGTTTGTTTATTTTGGAAATACATTTTCATTTCTCTTTTTAGAATTCTACCTAGGAGTGTAATTGCTGAGTCATGTGTTAACTCTGTTTCACCTTTTGAGAAACTGTCAGACTGTTTTCCAAAGTGGCTGTACCATTCTACATTCCCACCAGCAATGTTTGAGTGTTCCAATTTCTTCATATCCCTGCCAAGACTTGTCCAACTTTTTTTTTTTTACATCTTTATTGGAGTATAATTGTTTTACAATGGTGTGTTAGTTTCTGCTTTATAACAAAGTGAATCAGTTATACATATGTTCCCATTGTCCAACTTTTTTTAATGTATTTTAGTGTTTGGTTCTCAAAAGTTAGGAATATCTTTTATGCCTTTTTTTTCTTTCTAATGTTTTCCTACCTTGAGCAATTCGTGGCTGTATAAAAGTCTCAAAAATACTTTCATAATCTCTTTGAGAGATTTTGTCAAATCTCTCAGAAACAACCCCCCAAAAGGCATTTTAGTGGGTGACTAGTGATATTGAGTATCTCTGCCTGTTTGGATAAATAAAAATTTCTTGGAACACAGCCTCACCCATTCATTTATTCTTACTTCCTATGGCTGTTTCTGCAGTATAATGGCAAAGTTGAGTAGTTGCAACAGAATATATAATCTGCAAGGTTTAAAACATTTATTATCTGGACCTTTACAGAAGAAGTTTGCCAACCCCTACTTTATCAAATAAAAAATTCACATCCTTAACTATGTTTCATTTACAAGTGGATTTCCATACATCAGGGTGATTAATGCCATATAGAGATACAAGTGTATCTAATTGTATATGGAGAGGAAGATTGAAATGCTTTGGATATACTTGTGAACTTGTGGTTGATGTTAAGTTTCTATGTACTCATTCACATATATTCATTCAAATATTCATTTATTTCATATACTTATTTAAGTCTTACTATATGCCTGTAGCTGTGTTAGATTCTGGAGATATTGCAGGAAGGATGGACAATATCTCTGCCCTAACGGAGCTCACAATTTATGTAAAGACTGCCTTTTACAGGGTGGAAGTGATGAGGTACAATGGTGACAAGGGTGTGAGGGAAGATGGGAATGAAAGTGGATAAGGATTAGTGGAAGGAACTGTTAGAACAGTATTCCCCAAAGCATGAAAATATTTCTCAGTGTTGTGAGAGGAAAAAAAAATCTCTGGTGCAATATCTCTGTGTCTGAAGAACAGATTTCTTTTTCCTTATAATATCTCAGAAACTTTAATATGTAAATTGCAGATCTCTAGCAGGATTTCTCAATTTCCCAAGATCACCTTTGAGTTTGACAGAGCATTTTACAGGAGGTATGGCTTCCTGAAACATTTTCTCAGAAAAAAGATTAGAACTTTGCTGTTCAGGAATTGAGTTGAAGATGGAAAAGATTCATACAAGCTCCAGGAAGCAAAATGAGATCACACACTCAACTTTGGTTTCCTAGTACGAGGTGACCTTTTTAGATCTTGAAACTTTCCCTTGTGTAGATATTAGGTCTGTAAATTAGTTATGGTAATGCCTCCTTCAAAGGGTCTTTGAAGTTAAGTTTTTCCTTTATTAAATACCTGTCTTTCATATGAGTTTTTCTAAAACACCTTGGAATCATAGAGAAGAAAGTTCAAGGAAAGATAATATAATAGACTATTCTTCCTTGAGCCCTAACACTTTAAAAGAGTTATTTCTTACCTTTTCATTAAATTGACTTAGATAAATTTTTCAGAGTAAAGTGTTTGGTTCTCAAAAGCTAAGAATATCTTTTCATCCCTTTTTATTCTTTCTAATATTTTCCTTCTTTGACCAATTCATGACTGGATAAGTCTCAAAAATACTGTCATAATTCCCTTGCCAATTTTTTTGTCAAATCCTTTAGAAACAAGCTTCCAGAAAGCAAAAGCAAGCACTGTCAAGAAGCCTCAGTTTATCAGGATTAGAAGTGCAGATAGCAAGTAACCTATGAGAGCACCTAAAGTTCTGCTGTGTGCAGCCAATTATAATTCTGGACTGTGTGGAACTCAAGCTCAGTTACTCACACTGCCATTTAGCACCTGTGTACTTGGAACAAATAACTGCCTTCCTCTGTAACTCAAGTTTCCTCTTTTGTATAATCAGGAGAGTTAATGATACTTATCTCAGTTTATTGTGAGATACCAAGTAGATAGTTGGCATGCAGTATATATAACTACCAATACAAAAATTGGTCTAACACATGAAGAAACATCCGTTAAAACAACTCTTTTTTTATTTGGTGAAAACATTATTAGTGCCTTGAAGCAAAATTCATCTGCCTTATTTTGTCAGAGTTTGTGTAAAAGTTGTGTCACTTTGTCACTACCTTAGGCTGGAGGGGATGGTTAGTATGTTGGATAACCGAATGATGACCATATCATATTGACAGAGGTATGATGCATCTAATTTATTAGATAATATTAAAAATTAATAAATTGGAAAATTTTATTTGGATCAAACCTACAATGTTACAAAAAGTCTATGAAATGGAAAGGGTGAGTGTAGAAAATACTTAGGGGTTTAAAATGACTGTAAAATTATGTGATAAGGAGATGCATGTGCCCCAAAGAGTCCAATATAATTATAATTATCTCAAATAGATTAAAAAGTAGCTGCAACAATGGAGACTGTTGCCCTACTCAAATTTGGACTTGATTCTTAGAGTGTTATATTCAGTTGTAGTCACTCCACACTGAGGGATAAAGATAAATGCTAATATATTCAAGAAAAGTTAAGTGGTTGGTGGCAGCTGTTGATAAAAGGATTAAGATATTAGGGGCAGTCATGTAGATTGGAAATTCTAATACAAAATTATATAACTGAAAATAACTAACAAAACCACTTCACTCCAACAACCCCCAGTCTGTGAATGTACCATGAAGAGAGTCCTCCACATGTGAAAGCAATGTGTATTCAAGGTTCTGAATCTGAGCATTAGTTGTAACTTGAAAAGACTGGAAACAACCCAAGGTGCTGGTTGAATAATTTATGTACAACCACTCAATGAAATAATATTTTTCTGTAAAAAAGGATGAAGTAGTTTTCTATGAACTGGTGTGATTTCTAGGGTATATAGTATAAAGAATGATTATAAGTTTCATGAGCTCCCATTTGTTTATTTTTGTTTTTATTTCCATTTCTCTAGGAGGTGGGTCCAAAAGGATCTTCCTGTGATTTATTCATAGAGTGTTCTGCCTATGTTTTCCTTTAAGAGTTTTATAGTGTCTGGCCTTACATTTAGGTCTTTAATCCATTTTGAGTTTCTTTTCGTGTATGGTGTTAAGGAGTGTTCTTTTTTTATTATTATTTTATTTTTTTATTAGTTTCTGCTTTATAACAAAGTGAATCAGTCATATATATACATCTGTTCCCACATCCCTTCCCTCATGCATCTCCTTCCCTCCCACCCTCCCCATCCCACCCCTCCAGGCGGTCACAAAGCACCTAGCTGATCTCCCTGTGCTCTGCGGCTGCTTCCCACTATCTATCTACCTTACGTTTCGTAGTGTATATATGTCCATGCCTCTCTTTCGCTTTCTCACAGCTTACCCTTCCCCCTCCCCATATCCTCAGGTCCATTCTCAAGTAGGTCTGTGTCTTTATTCCCGTTTTACTCCTAGGTTCTTCATGACATTTTTTTTTAATTCCATATATATGTGTTAGCATACGGTATTTGTCTTTCTCTTTCTGACTTACTTCACTCTGTATGACAGACTCTAGGTCTATCCACCTCATTACAAATAGCTCAGTTTCGTTTCTTTTTATGGCTGAGTAATATTCCATTGTATATATGTGCCACATCTTCTTTATCCATTCATCCGATGATGGACACTTAGGTTGTTTCCAGCTCCGGGCTATTGTGAATAGAGCTGCAATGAACATTTTGGTACACGTCTCTTCTTGAATTATGGTTTTCTCAGGGTATATGCCTAGTAGTGGGATTGCTGGGTCATATGGTAGTTCTATTTTTAGTTTTTTAAGGAACCTCCATACTGTTCTCCATAGTGGCTGTATCAATTCACATTCCCACCAGCAGTGCAAGAGTGTTCCCTTTTCTCCACACCCTCTCCAGCATTTATTGTTTCTAGATTTCTTGATGATGGCCATTCTGACTGGTGTGAGATGATATCTCATTGTAGTTTTGATTTGCATTTCTCTAATGATTAATGATGTTGAGCATTCTTTCATGTGTTTGTTGGCAGTCTGTATATCTTCTTTGGAGAAATGCCTATTTAAGTCTTCTGCCCATTTTTGGATTGGGTTCTTTGTTTTTTTGCTATTGAGCTGCATGTGCTGTTTATAAATTTTGGAGATCAATCCTTTGTCAGTTGCTTCATTTGAAAATATTTTTATCCATTCTGAGGGTTGTCTTTTGGTCTTCTTTATGGTTTCCTTTGCTGTGCAAAAGCTTTGAAGTTTCATTAGGTCCCATTTGTTTATCTTTGTTTTTATTTCCATTTCTCTAGGAGGTGGGTCCAAAAGGATCTTGCTGTGATTTATGTCATAGAGTGTTCTGCCTATGTTTTCCTCTAAGAGTTTGATAGTTTCTGGCCTTACATTTAGGTCTTTAATCCACTTTCAGCTTATTTTTGTGTATGGTGTTAGGGAATGATCTAATCTCATACTTTTACATATCCCTGTCCAGTTTTCCCAGCACCACTTATTGAAGAGGCTGTCCTTTCTCCACTGTACATTCCTGCCTCCTTTATCAAAGATAAGTTGACCATATGTGCGTGGGTTTATCTCTGGGCTTTCTATCCTGTTCCATTGATCTATCTTTCTGTTTTTGTGCCAGTACCACACTGTCTTGATTACTGTAGTTTGTAGTATAGTCTGAAGTCAGGGAGCCTGATTCCTCCAGCTCCGTTTTTCGTTCTCAAGATTGCTTTGGCTATTCGGGGTCTTTTGTTTCTCCAAACAAATTTTGAAATTTTTTGTTCTAGTTCTGTGAAAAATGCCAGTGGTAGTTTGATAGGGATTGCATTGAATCTGTAGATTGCTTTGGGTAGTAGAGTCATTTTCACAATATTGATTCTTCCAATCCAGGAGCATGGTATATCTCTCCATCTATTTGTATCATCTTTAATTTCTTTCATCAGTGTCTTATAATTTTCTGCATACAGGTCTTTTGTCTCCTTAGGTAGGTTTATTCCTAGATATTTTATTCTTTTTGTTGCAATGGTAAATGGGAGGTTTTCTTGATTTCATTTTCAGATTTTTCATCATTAGTGTACAGGAATGCCAGAGATTTCTGTGCATTAATTTTGTATCCTGCTACTTTACCAAATTCATTGATTAGCTCTAGCAGTTTTCTGGTAGCATCTTTAGGATTCTCTATGTATAGTATCATGTCATCTGCAAACAGTGACAGCTTTACTTCTTCTTTTCCGATTTGGATTCCTTTTATTTCCTTTTCTTCTCTGATTGCTGTGGCTAAAACTTCCAAAACTCTGTTGAATAAGAGTGGTGAGAGTGGGCAACCTTGTCTTGTTCCTGATCTTAGTGGAAATGGTTTCAGTTTTTCACCATTGAGGACGATGCTGGCTGTGGGTTTGTCATATATGGCCTTTATTATGTTGAGGAAAGTTCCCTCTATGCCTACTTTCTGCAGGGTTTTTATCATAAATGGGTGTTGAATTTTGTCGAAAGCTTTCTCTGCATCTATTGAGATGATCATATGGTTTTTCTCCTTCAATTTGTTAATATGGTGTATCACATTGATTGATTTGCGTATATTGAAGAATCCTTGCATTCCTGGAATAAACCCCACTTGATCATGGTGTATGATCCTTTTAATGTGCTGTTGGATTCTGTTTGCTAGTATTTTGTTGAGGATTTTTGCATCTATGTTCATCAGTGATATTGGCCTGTAGTTTTCTTTCTTTGTGACATCCTTGTCTGGTTTTGGTATCAAGGTGATGGTTGCCTCATAGAATGAGTTTGGGAGTGTTCCTTCCTCTGAAATTGTTTGGAAGAGTTTGAGAAGGATGGGTGTTAGCTCTTTTCTAAATGTTTGATAGAATTCGCCTGTGAAGCCATCTGGTCCTGGGCTTTTGTTTGTTGGAAGATTTTTTATCACAGTTTCAATTTCAGTGCTTGTGATTGGTCTACTCATAGTTTCTATTTCTTCCTGATTCAGTCTTGGCAGGTTGTACATTTCTAAGAATTTGTCCATTTCTTCCAGGTTGTCCATTTTATTGGCATAGAGTTGCTTGTAGTAATCTCTCATGATCTTTTGTATTTCTGCAGTGTCGGTTGTTACTTCTCCTTTTTCATTTCTAATTCTATTGATTTGAATCTTCTCCCTTTTTTTCTTGATGAGTCTGGCTAATGGTTTGTCAATTTTGTTTATCTTCTCAAAGAACCAGCTTTTAGTTTTATTGATGTTTGCTATCATTTCCTTCATTTCTTTTTCATTTATTTCTGATCTGATCTTTATGATTTCTTTCCTTGTGCTAGCTTTAGGGGTTTTTTGTTCTTCTTTCTCTAATTGCTTTAGGTGCAGGTTCAGGTTGTTTGCTCGAGATGTTTCCTGTTTCTTAAGGTGGGATTGTATTGCTATAAACTTCCCCCTTAGAACTGCTTTTGCTGCGTCCCCTAGGTTTGGGTCGTTGTGTCTCCATTGTCATTTGTTTCTAGGTATTTTTAAATTTCCTCTTTGATTTCTTCAGTGATCACTTTGTTATTGAGTAATGTATTGTTTAGCCTCCATGTGTTTGTATTTTTTACAGATCTTTTCCTGTAATTGATGTCTAGTCTCATAGCATTGTGGTCGGAAAAGATACTTGATACAATTTCAATTTTCTTAAATTTACCAAGGCTTGATTTGTGACCCAAGATATGATCTATCCTGGAGAATGTTCCATGAGCACTTGAGAAAAATGTGTATTCTGTTGTTTTTGGATGGAATGGCCTATAAATATCAGTTAATTCCATCTTGTTGAATGTATCATTTAAAGCTTGTGTTTCCTTATTTATTTTCATTTTGGATGATCTGTCCGTTGGTGAAACTGGGTTGTTAAAGTCCCCTACTCTGATTGTGTTACTGTCGATTTCACCTTTTATGGCTGTTAGTATTTGCCTTATGTATTGAGGTGCTCCTATGTTGGGTGCATAAATATTTACAATTGTTATATCTTCTTCTTGGATCGATCCCTTGTTCATTATGTAGTGTCCTTCTTTGTCTCTTCTAATAGTCTTTATTTTAAAGTCTATTTTGTCTGCTATAAGAATTGCTACTCCAGCTTTCTTTTGATTTCCATTTGCATGGAATATCTTTTTCCATCCCCTTACTTTAAATCTGTATGTGTCTCTAGGACTGAAGTGGGTCTCTTGTAGACAGCATATATATGGGTCTTGTTTTTGTATCCATTCAGCCAATATGTGTCTTTTGGTGGGAGCATTTAGTCCATTTACATTTAAGGTAATTATTGATATGTATGTTCTTATTCCCATTTCCTTAATTGCTTTGGGTTCGTTATTATAGGTCTTTCCCTTCTGTGGTGTTTCTTGCCTAGAGAAGTTCCATTAGCATTTGTTGTAAAGCTGGTTTGGTGGTGCTGAACTCTCTCAGCTTTTGCTTGTCTGTAAACATTTTAATTTCTCCATCAAATCTGAATGAGATCCTTGCTGGGTAGAGTAATCTTGGTTGCAGGTTTCTCTCCTTCATCTCTTTAATTATGTCCTGCCTCTCCCTTCTGGCTTGTAGAGTTTCTGCTGAGAGATCAGCTGTTAACCTGATGGGGATTCCCTTGTGTGTTATTTGTTGTTTTTGCCTTGCTGCTTTTAATATGATTTCTTTGTGTTTAATTTTTGACAGTTTGATTAATATGTGTCTTGGCATATTTCTCCTTGGATTTATTCTGTATGGGACTCTCTGTGCCTCCTGGACTTGATTAACTATTTCCTTTCCCATATTAGGGAAGTTTTCAACCATAATCTCTTCAAATATTTTCTCAGTCCCTTTCTTTTTCTCTTCTTCTTCTGGAACCTGTATAATTCGAATGTTGGTGCATTTAATGTTGTCCCAGAGGTCTCTGAGACTGTCCTCTGTTCTTTTCATTCTCTTTTCTTTATTTTGCTCTGCAGCAGTTATTTCCACTATTTTATCTTCCACCTCACTTATCCGTTCTTCTTCCTCAGTTATTCTGCTATTGATCCCATCTAGAGTATTTTTCATTTCATTTATTGTGTTTTTAATCGATGCTTGATTCATCTTTAGTTCTTCTAGGTCCTTGTTAACTGTGTCTTGCATTTTGTCTATTCTATTTCCAAGATTTTGGATCTTGGAAATAGAATCTTGGATCAGCTTTACTATCATTATTCTGAATTCTTTTTCAGGTAGACTGCCTATTACCTCTTCATTTGTTAGGTCTGGTAGGTTTTTATCTTGCTCCTTCACCTGCTGTGTGTTTTTCTGTCTTCTCATTTTGCTTATGTTACTGTGTTTGGGGTCTCCTTTTTGCAGGCTGCAGATTCGTAGTTCCTGTTGTTTTTGGTGTCTGTCCCCAATGGCCTAGGTTGTTTCAGTAGGTTGTGTAGGCTTCCTTGTGGTGGGGACTAGAGCCTGTGTTCTGCTGGTTGAGGCTCGATCTTGTCTTTCTGGTGGACAGGTCCACGTCTGGTGGTGTGTTTTGGGGTGCCTGTGGCCTTATTATGTTTTTAGGCAGCCTCTCTGTTAATGGGTGGGGTTGTGTTCCTGCCTTGCTAGTTGCTTGGCATAGGGTGACCAGCAATGTAGTTTGCTGGTCGTTGACTGAAGTTGGGTGCTGGTGTTGAGATGGAGATATCTGGGAGATTTTTACTGCTTGATATTATGTGGAGCTGGGGGGTCTCTTGTGGACCCGTGTGCTTAATTTGGCTCTCCCACTTCAGAGGCACAGCACTGACTCCTGGCTGCAGCACCAAGAGCCTTTCTTCTACCCGGCTCAGAATAACAGGGAGAAAAATTAGAAAGAAAGAATTAGTAGAAGAAAGGAAGAAGGAAAGAAAGGAAGGAAGGAAGGAAGGAAGAAAGGAAGAAAGGAGGGAGGGAGGGAGCAAGGGTGGAATGAAAGAAAGGAAGAAAGGAGGGAGAGAGGGAGGAATGAAAGAAAAAGGAAGAGTGAATGGAAGAAGGGAGGTAGGGAGGGAGAAAGGAAAGAAAGAAAGACAGGAGGGAGGGAGGGAGGAAGGAAAGAAATAGAAAGTGAAAGGAAGAGGGGTGGGAGGGAGGGAGGGAAGAAGGAAAGAAAGACAGGAGGGAGGGAGGGAGGAAGGAAGGAAAGAACAAGAAAGAGTGAAAGGAAGCAGGGAGGGAGGGAGGGAAGAAGGAAAGAAAGTGAAAGGAAGAGGGGTGGGAGGGAGGGAGGAAAGAAAGAAAGACAGGAGGGAGGGAGGGAGGAAGAAAGGAAAGAAAATGAAAGAGTGAAAGGAAGCAGGGAGGGAGGGAGGGAGGAAGGAAAGAAAATGAAAGTGAAAGGAAGACGGGTGGGAGGGAGGGAGGAAGGAAAGAAAGACAGGAGGGAGGGAGGAAGGAAAGAAAGAGAGAAAGAAGGAAAGGAGGAGCGGAGGGAGGGAGGGAGGAAGGGAAGATAGGAAAAAAAGAAAGAGCAGGTAAAGTAAAATAGAATAAAGCATGTAATATAGTAGCATTATTAAAATTTAAAAGTAATTATTGAAAAAAAAAAAACGGACCGATAGAACCCTGGGACATATGGTGGAAGCAAAGCTATACAGAGAGAATCTTACACAGAAGAATACACATACACATTCACAAAAAGAGAGCAGGGGGAAAAATCAAAAATCTTGCTCTCCAAGTCCACCTCCTCAATTTGGGATGATTCGCTGTCTATTCATGCACTCCACAGACGCAGGGCACATCAAATGGACCGTGGAGCTTTAATCCGCTGCCTCCGAGGCTGCACAGAGAGATTTCCCTGTCTCTGCTCTCACAGCTCCCGGGTCTCAGCCTTGGACCTGGCCCCGCCTCTGTGCGTAGGTCACCAGAGGGCGTCCGTTCTTCGCTCAGACAGGACGGGTTTAAAGGAGCCGCTGATGTGGGGGCTCTGGCTCACTCAGGCAGAGGGGAGGGAGGGGCGCGCAGTGTGGGGCGGGCCTGCGGCGGCAGAGGCCGGCGTGACGTTGCAGCAGCCCGTGGCGCTCCGTGCGCTTTCCCGGGAAAGCCGTCCCCGGGTCTCGGGACCCCGGCAGTGGCGGGGTGCGCAGGCCCCCCGGAAGGCGGGGCGGACAGTGACCCGCGCTCGCACACAGGCCCCACGGCGGCGGCAGCAGCAGCAGCCCCAGCGTCCCACGCCCATCTCCTGGGTCCGCGCCTTTAGCTGCCGCTCGTGCCCGTCTCCGGCGATTCCCAAAGCAGCCCTCTTAATGCCCTCTCCTCGCGCACCAGGAAACAAAAGGGAAGAAAAAGCCTCTTGCCTCTTCGGCAACTCCATACCCTTTCCCCGGACTCCCTCCGGGCTAGCCGTGGTGCACTAACACTCTCAGGCTCTCTTCCTCCCGCCAGCCCCAGTCCTCTCCCTGCGCTCCGACTGAAAGCCGATACCTGAGCCTCAGCTCCCAGCCCCGCCCGCCCCGGCGGCCAAGCAGACAAGCCTCTCGGGCTGGTGTGTGCCTGAGGGCACCAGTCCTCTGTGCGGGAATCTCTCCGCTTTGCCCTCCACACCCCTGTTGCTGTGCTCTCCTCCTCTACTCCGAAGCTTTCCCCCTCCGCCACCTGCAGTCTCCGCCCATGAAGGGGCTTGTAGTGTGTGGAAACCTTTCCTCCTTCACGGCTCCCTCCCACTGGTGCAGGTCCCGTCCCTATCCTTTTGTCTCTGTTTATTCTTTTTTCTTTTGCCCTATCCAGGTATGTGGGGAGTTTCTTGCCTTTTGGGGGGTCTGAGGTCTTCTGTCAGCGTTCAGTAGGTGTTCTGTAGGAGTTGCTCCACGTGTATATGAATTTCTGATGTATCTGTGGGGAGGAAGGTGATCTCCGCGTCTTACTCTTCCGCTATCTTCCCAGGGTCTCAAGGAGTGTTTTAATTTCATTCTTTTACATGTAGCTGTCCAATTTTCCTAGCACCACTTATTGAAGAGGCTGTCTTTTCTCCATTGTATATTCTTGCCTCCATTATCAGAGATAAGTTGACCATATGTGTGTGGGTTTATCTCTGGGCTTTCTATCCTGTTCCATTGATCTATCTTTCTGTTTCTGTGCTAGTACCATACTCTCTTGATTACCGTAGTGTTGTAGTATAGTCTGAAATCAGGGAGTCTGTTTCCTCCAGCTCCGCTTTTCTTTCTCAAGATTGCTTTGGCTATTTGGGGTCTTTTGTGTTTCCATACAAGTTGTGAAAGTTTTGTTCTAGTTCTGTGAAAAATGCCATTGGTAGTTTGATAAGGATTGCATTGAATCTGTAGATTGATTTGGGCAGTATAGTCATTTTCACAATGTTGATTCTTCCAATCGAGAACATGGTATATCTCTCCATCTGTTTGTATCATCTTTAATTTCTTTCATCAGTGTCTTATAGTTTTCTGCATATAGGTCTTTTGTCTCCTTAGGCAGGTTTATTCCTAGGTATTTTATTCTTTTTGCTGCAGTAGTAAATGGGAGTGTTTCCTTAATTTCTCTTTCAGATTTGAAATCATTAGTGTACAGGAATGCAAGAGATTTCTGTGCATTAATTTTGTATCCTGCTATTTTACCAAATTCATTGATTAGTTCTAATAATTTTCTGGTAGCATCTTTAGGATTCTCTATGTATAGTACCATGTCATCTGTAAACAGTGACAGTTTTACTTCTTTTCCAATTTGGATTCCTTTTATTTCTTTTTCTTCTCTGATTGCTATGGCTAAAACTTCCAAACCTATGTTGAATAATAATGGTGAGAGTGGGCGACCTTGTCTTGTTCCTGATCTCAGTGGAAATGGTTTCAGTTTTTCACCATTGAGAATGATGTTGTCTGTGGGTTTGTCACATATGGCCTTTATTATGTTGAGGTAAGTTCCCTCTATGCCTCCCTCTGGAGGGTTTATCATAAATGGGTGTTGAATTTAGTCGAAAGCTTTTACTGCATCTATTGAGATTATCATATGGTTTTTCTCCTTCAGTTTGTTAATATGGTGTATCACATTGATTGATTTGCGTATATTGAAGAATCCTTGCATTCCTGGGATAAACCCCACTTGATCATGGTGTATGATCCTTTTAATGTGCTGTTGGATTCTGTTTGCTAGTATTTTGTTGAGGACTTTTACATCTATGTTCATCAGTGATATTGGCATGTAGTTTTCTTTCTTTATGACATATTTGCCTAGTTTTGATATCAGGGCAATGGTGGCCTCATAGAATGAGTTTGGGAGTGTTCCTCCCTGTGCTATATTTTGGAAGAGTTTGTGAAAAATAGGTGTTAGCTCTTCTCTAAATGTTTGATAGAATTCGCCTGTGAAGCCATCTGGTCCTGGGCTTTTGTTTGTTGGAAGATTTTTCATCATATTTTCAATTTCAGTGCTTATGATTGGTCTGTTTATATTTTCTATTTCTTCCTGGTTCAGTCTCGGAAGGTTGTGCTCTTCTAAGAATTTGTCCATTTCTTCCAGGTTGTCCATTTTATTGGCATATAGTTGCTTGTAGTAATCTTTCATGATCCTTTGTATTTCTGCAGTGTCAGTTGTTACTTCTCCTTTTTCATTTCTAATTCTATTGATTTGAGTGTTCTTCCTTTGCACAGCAAAGGAAACCATAAACAAGATGAAAAGACAGCCCTCAGAATGGGAGAAATTTTTTGAAAATGAAGAAACTGACAAGGATTAATCTCCAAAATATACAAGCAGCTCATGCAGCTCAATATCAGAAAACAAGCAACCCAATCCAAAAATGGACAGAAGATCTAAATAGACATTTCTCCAAAGAAGATATACAGATTGCCTACAAACACATGGGAAGATGCTCAACATCACTAATCATTAGAGAAATGCAAATCAAAACTACAGTGAGGTATCACCTCACACTGGTCAGAATGGCCATCATCAAAAAATCTACAAACAATAAATGCTGTAGAGGGTGTGGAGAAAAGTAAAACCTCTTGCACTGTTGGTGGTAATGTGAATTGATACAGCCACTATGGAGAACAGTATGGAGGTTCCTTAAAAAATTAAAAATAGAAATACCACATGACCCAGCAATCCCACTACTGGGCATATACCCTGAGAAAATCATAATTCACAAAGAGTCATGTACCACAATGTTCATTGCGGCACTATTTACAATAGCCAGGATATGGAAGCAACCATAGTGTCCATCGACAGATGAATGGATAAAGAAGATGTGACACATATATACAATGGAATATTACTCAGCCATAAAAAGAAATGAAATTGAGTTATTTGTAGTGAGGTGGATGGATCTAGAGACTGTCATACAGAGTGAAGTAAGTCAGAAAGAGAAAAACAAATACCTTATGCTAACACATATATGGAATCTAAAAAAAAAAAAAGGTTCTGAAGAACCTAGGGGTCAGACAGGAATAAAGACTCAGATGTAGAGAATGGACTTGAGGACACAGGGAGGGGGAAGTGTAGGCTGGGACAAAGTGAGAGAGTGGCATGGACATATATACACTACCAAATGTAAAATAGCTAGTGGGAAGCAGCCACATGGCACAGGGAGATCAGCTCGGTGCTTTGTGGTCACATAGAAGGGTGGGATAAGGTGGGTGGGAGGGAGACACAAGAGGGAGGAGAGATGGGGATATATGTATATGTATAGCTGGTTCATTTTGTTATAAAGCAGTAACTAATACACCATTGTAAAGTAATTATACTCTAACAAATATGTTTAAAAAAAGAATGATTATAGAATATTAAATTTTATATAAGAAATAAGGGGAAGTAAGAACAGTTGATTCTCTCTTTCCTGAGGTGTCTATCTATCTGTTTATACTTTTTTGGCAAAAAGAAGCAAAGGAACACTAAATAGAAACTAATGAAAATAGTTATCTATAAGGAGTAGATGAAAATGAGAGAGAGGAAATAGGAATGGGAGTGTGGCTGCTCTGCAGTTCCCTCTTAATAGAGTTTGATGTTTGAATTATAAAAATATTTTGTATATTCAAAAAATGAAATTAAATATAAAAGAATGAAAAAATTAATTTAACTAAATAGAAATAAATGAGCTTCCTGAATATCCAATTGATAACTACCACACTAAGAAAATAATTAATTTAATTAACTTTTTCTTAAATATTTAATTAATTGACTAATGAATATAGTAACTATGTAAAATATTTATTTGTCATAATGTTATTCATAAATCACATGCTTAGAAAGATGTATGTATTATGAAGTGAAAACCATTGCACAAATATGAACTTTTTTGGTAAGTTTGTTGTTGGTATTTGCCTTGGTGTGGTCATTCTGAAGCTATGCTGTGTCTGTAATGTAGGAAAAAAACAAATGGGTAAATATATAGATATTGTTGGGAGATAGGAGATATAAACATGGAACAGGATAATGTAGAAAAACACTGTAGTATTGGGTTTTATTAAAAAGTCTTGCTTATAACCACATTACACACACACACATGCACACACACATACCCCACATACATATACTTGATATGTCCTTCAAACACAAGCACATATTCATCCATCTTGAATCAATCTAACTGTTCTGTGTTCTAATAATATATTCTTCTCTTGGTTAAAGGACATGATGATATCTTTTTGTGCATCTAATGCCCAGATCATGATTTTTCAATACTGTTCACCACATGCATATTAAATACTGGGAAACTTAAAGAAATGGCTGGTTTCAGGTCTGAACAGGAAAGACAAGGTGAGTCTGATGCTCAAAGATTAATAGGGTAAGAGAGGGTACAGGTATTGTGTATAGGGAATGTATTGACCTAGTTAGTAATATATAGCATCAATAAGAAAAATGTAGAATAGCATGTAAAAAAAAAATCCTTGCAAGTGCCCATAGTGATACAAGAGATACAGAAGAAAGAATAAAGGTGGGGGAGGGCTCTTTTTCAATAGAATAATGTGTTTTGCAGGACAACTGGTCTGGGATTTCCAAAGGATTCAGTATGAGAAGAATAGGGGAAATCAGATCAGTCATTCTAAATGAGAGAAGACTAAAATGGCATAACAATCTAATATAATATATGAATTTGTATCATGTATTAAGTTATATACATACATATATAATGTTTATATGACTACTGGTGAAATTTAAATATAGGTTCTGTGCTAGATAATCTTAAGCTTGATTTTTCTTGGGCATGGTATGGTGTTGTGGTCATATGTTCTTGACAGAGACATGCTGAAATATCATGATGTACGCAATCTACTTTACATTGCTTGACAAAACAGCTCTGTGTGTGTGTGTGTGTGTGTGTGTGTGTGTGTGTGTAGAAATAGAGATGAAGCAGATATAGCAAGATCTTGTGAGTCTGTGAATCTAAGTTAGTAGTATTCAGGTCTTTATTATAGTGTTCTTTCAATTTTCTTTCAAGTTTGAAAAATCTGAAGATAAAAATCATAATTAACCTACATTATACCTAAATGTGAAAAACAGATCGATCATTATCAAGAAATAACATAAGGAGGGAGACAGAGTTCTATTCCCATGTCATAGATATCATTAAAAAACTGCAAAATTCAAAAGCAAATGGGATCTTACAAGATTCCGGAGGAATGAAAGACTACAGTAGATAGGTAATTAATTAAACAGACCTCTCACCAACAACCAAGAGAAACCCCAAAATAGTGGAATAATATTTTCAGTGAGCTTATAGTTCTATACCCAGTAATACATCTTGCACGAGTATGGGTGAAAAAAAGATATTTTTAAGCATACAGGCTGAGATAAGCCAAAAGAAAAGTCTCTTTAATAAAAGAAATTCTAAAGGTTTAATTTAGGCAGGAGGAAAATCATACAATATGGAAAGGTAAAGATGCAAGAAGAAATTATGAGCAATTATGTTGGTAAATATGTGGTTAAAGCTAAACAAGTGATGACTGTATAAGACAATAATAATTTGAAATTATGTGAAGAGAAAAAAATCTGCTTAGAACATAAAAAAAAAAACTCTGATGACAAAATCGCCTACAGGAACATGAGTAAAGTATATGATAGTCCTTGCATGGTGTGGAAAGTGGGTAACTTAATTATCCTTTTTAAGTTAAATTAGGACAACTACTGAAAGGATAAACATAAGGTACAAACACTCAAAACTAGAGGAGAAAAACAGAATAGAACCTCGAGAAACATGACAAATGCAATGCAAGTGATAGAGGAAGACTGGGCAACAATGCCATTATACACATGGGGGAGTTTAGAAAGCCAATGCAGTGTATTATTGGGAGAGGATTTCTAACAGGTAAAGAAACTCAGCAGCTCCAAATTATGAATAAATGTTACTTTATGAGAACTAAGACTGAAAATATTATTGAATTTACTAGACCAGAAATAGAACATGTTTCATAGGCATAAGACTGATTAAATTTCCCTTTCTCGAGGGAAGGGGGTTACTTACCTAAGTCAGGTCTAGACATAGCTCTCACCATTTGACAGGAATGGTGATGATGCCAGTCAAACCAAATTTGTGTGAAGTCCAGTTAAGCCTGAATAGAGTGTGTGATCTCTAGTATAATACGTATGACCACTGCATATATGGCATTCAATTGGGATAATTCAAAAATGTAATTTAAGAGTGAAGGCTTCAAATTGTGTAAAGTAAGAGGGTGGCGTGTAGAATAATATCCAGAAATCTGATTCCATGTTACATTTAAGTATAGGATATAGAAGAGAATCTGAAAGTTAATAAAATCTTTGGAATTCAGAGATTACTCTTCCACTGAATAAGCCTTGTGAAAATCTCTGATATATGCAGTTTCATATGCATCTGTGATTCTGCCTAATTTTAATGGGTGCTGCTTTGCGATTCTTTGGAAAGAAAAGTATCATGAGACTGAAGTCTATCAGTTGATTGCACATTTCTTGTTTAGTCAAAACTTACTCAGAATTCTAAGTGTACATTTACTAAGACTGTGCTTGAAGGGTTGGTAATGGGTGATTTAATTCTGGTGATGTTATATGTGATTGCAGTCTGGAAGGCTGAACTCTTTCGGTGATGGCCAACCATGCAGTAAAAAGGTTAACACATGAGACTTGGCATTTATCTCTAAGGGCAGATGCAAGTACATGTAAAGCAGAAGTCCAGGAGAGAGAGTTCGGCTTTTCCTCTTTTAATTCTTGAATTCTAGGCCAAAATGTCAGGTAAAAGTTCTGTGACTAAAATATCAATATTGATTTCTAGGAATACAATAGGAATGCCTGAAGGATTCTATGTATTTTTCCCTGTAGGTCACTCAAAATAACCTGGTACGCTACTTTTAAACATATGTTAGGTTTCAGATGTCCTGTGGAGTTTTCCTTTAATGTCCCCCTCTGGACTGTAAAACGTGAAGGGTCTGGACTTAGAGTTGAGCTGGTTTAGTGTGTGAGTTCATCTGATTTCCGTCAACAAATCAGTGCTACTTAAATCATTGTGCGCATAGGGGTTTATTATAAGAATCACACTCCACATAAACGTGGGAGTAGCAGATGAGGTGAAAGTCTTTAATGGGGAATAAGAGGATTACAAAGAGAATCACTAACAGATTTGTCTAAAGCACTGGCCCAGGTACATAGGTAAGAGCTTGCAGACAAATGGAAGAAACCGAACATGTCTACCACCAAAGTGGAACTCTAAAGAGGGCACTTAAGGCAAAATCTATAAGAAAATGTTTCTTTGGGGAGCTACCACCTCTGTGGGTCCACAGCCATGTGCCCAGTGATAGGTCTGAGGCTGCCATTGGTCAGCAGGACCAGCACCTGGAAAGAGGCTCTGGCTTCAAAGAGAAGGAGAATAAGCTGGGATACGCCATGTACCTCTATGTCTATCCATCAATGTGTCCTCCCTAAGATAACCTTCTGAAACTGGTGGCTTCTGTTTCTCTTCTACCTTCCATATCTAACAAATGTTCCTCTTCCGTCATCTCTAACTGGAGCCATAAGGAAAAGGGTATTTTACAAATGCAGTACCCAGTATTAACAGGATAAAACAACTCTAGTAAGAAGCTGATGATGTCCATGTAATTTAGGATGATTAGGAGTCTAAAACAGTAGGTAAACTAGCAAGAAAGAGACCAATAATAGTTACAGGGAAATAAGTCAGGTGCTATATACAAAGAATCTATCACCCAAAAGAGAGCAGACAGGAAAGAAAAGCGTCCAGACAGACAACTTCTGTCCTCATGTATTATGTCATGCTAGTATGTAAAAGGTCAAGGATGAGATGATTTGTGCTAGGAGCCAAAAGAGAGTGAGACTTACCTCTGAGCTGATAAGAGGTCATAGATGAATGAAGGTCAAATTTGCTGCAGTTTTCTTTTTTTTTCTCCAAATATAATGAGTAGGAAATTAATTTCAGAAATTTTGTGGTATTTGTTAAAAATGTAGATATCTGGAACTTCCTTATAGACCTAGGAATCAGAATTCTCTGGGGTTTGGATTCAAGAATTTGTCTTTTTAGCAAGATTCTTAGACGGTTCTTCTGGGCAGTGTAGTTTGGAAACTTACACTTGCAGAGTGGCTAATTCATCCCAGACATGTGCCAGGTCCTTTTGAGGCACTGCTGTATTTCCTCTTTGAGACCAATGACTTAAATAGAGACATAGAAAAATATATTAATTTTTTAAAAAGCTAACTAATAAAAGAGATACTGCTATTTTTTAGGGAAGAGAAAAGTTGAGGCTAGAGATGGCAAATAAATTATTTGTGTCACATATCTAGTAAGTGATCGAGTCCATATTCTAATTTAGATCTGTTTGGCACCAAAGAGTATCCTTGAGCTGTTTAATGTGGTAAAAAGGTCAGGCTTGTTGAATTACGTACCTTCTTGCTAAACAAACATGAGTGAGACCCCTCCAGGAAGAACGAGTAATATTGTTCTCCAATTAAGCTAAGTCTATGTGGATTTCTAAGAAAAATCCTAGAGGCTCAGATGCCTCAACCGCTCCCAAAACGAGCAAACAAGTAATAGACAAAGGAAGGGTCTGAAAAAACACCTCCCAAGAAAAGAACTTCACACTTGTCCTGTTTCCTGTTCCATCATCTCCTCCCTGTCTGTGAACCCACCACATACAATGAAAAAGTCCTGCATATGACTTATGTCCTATCTGTGTGTCATTAGCACATGGAGCATTCACATTTCTTCTTCTAAAAAAAATCTGGCTTGTTTAAATGATATTAATTGTACAGTTAATATACAAAACCTAACTTTCTTTACCTATCTTTTTGAGAGCAGTACTGTGGACTCACTTTGGCTGAATTATTTGTATTGATATTTTTGAAGGAATAGGTGAGTGTGAGCGAGAAACCTGTGGAATCAGATTGCAGCCTTAGAGGTGAGCCTGGCTGTGACAGCTGAAATGTGACCTGGAATCCCTGTATTCTAACTTAGACTCTGCTGGGAAGCTTTACAAGAACTACTAGTTTGCTGGGTAGCTTTCTAACAATCAGAGCTCGTCCGATTGTTTGAGTTGCCTTGGGAATTAGATAATTCTTCTACGTGAAAGATACTTTTGCAGGGGTTTGTCTTTACATGGGGATGTTATACACAGTTAATTCATAAACTACAAAGTTCAAGTCCCTCAACCTTAAGTTTGTTCTGTTACTCTCCATTCACCAAATGATGATAAAACTCTCTTTCTTCTGCATCTTGCAGAATTCCTCCTAAGAATAACAAGATAAAAAATGTAGAATATCTTTGAAAATATGTAAACTCATATATATTTTATGATATCATACAGCATATAGGAAAGCACTCTTACATCAGCAACAATTTCATTGGTTCCAAATCTGGATGCTTTTTACTAGCTCTACTAGCCCAAGCATCATGGCTCATCGGCTCACTAATAGTATCCTAAATGATCTCCTTTTGTCCTGTCTGCTTCCTCAAGACTCCATTATCTATTCATAGTAATTTAGAGCCTATCATTCCCTTGCAATGAGAATGTATCAGTACAAGTTTTGCCATGGCTTCAAGGCCATACGTGATTGGTCCTTACCTGTTTTTCCAGGTCACATCTCCTACCAGTGTCCCTTTAGTTCTCTACATTCCAGCATCACAAACTTGCTTTCCTAACGTCAAATGTGCCCAGCTCATTCCTACCTTCATCTTTGCTCTTCCCATTTTGTTCAAGTGTTACCTTTTCAGAGAAACCTTAAACCACCCTAAACCAATTAGCCTAAACTCCTTCTGTCTCCCATTGTCCTCTTTTTTTTTTTTTTTTTTTTGCGGTACACGAGCCTCTCACTGCTGTGGCCTCTCCCGCTGCGGAGCACAGGCTCTGGATGTGCAGGCTCAGCGGCCATGGCTCATGGGCCCAGCCACTCCACGGCATGTGGGATCTTCCCGGACAGGGGCACGAACCCGTGCATCCCCTGCATCGGCAGGCGGACTCTCAATCACTGTGCCACCAGGGAAGCCCCCATTGTCCTCTTTTATTTTCTTCACAGTACTTACCACTATCTAAATTTATTTGCTTACTAGTTTATAGGTTCATTATTAGTTTCCTGCTACTAAAGTGTAAGCTCAATAATGCTGATGCCTTTGTCATGTATCCCTAATTCCTAGAAGAGTGTCTGTCATATAAATGTCTGTCATTATAAATAAATGAATAAACAAATGGGAGGGACTAACTTATATGTGATAGCTCAGTAACTGGCCAGATTCAGGGAAATTATGGAATATAAGTGGCCCCAATGAAAACCTTTTTTTAATGCCATTCTATATATCATAGTCTCATGAAACATTATGCATTTCAGCCACAGGGTCTGAAATAATGAAATAGAGCATACTAGTTGGCCTTGGAACCAACTTCTCCCTTAGGCACCTGGAGTAATGAGCAGAAAGCTCATGCAGAATTTAAGCTGATCACTTAAAAATAATCCTCTGCAGCACACAGAGAAAGGATGAATAGAGCATTGGTTTCCAAGTCATTGGCTTTTCGGTTGTTAGATAAAATATTATAAATATGGTATTTGCATGTTATATTATTATAACTCTAATCAAAATATAGTTTTTGTTCTCAAGATGGACACACATTTAAGTAGAAATGAGGTAATGCCTCATAAATACCATTTGATGATGTTTAACAGATAAGACACTGTGATGTTTAATTTTACAGGTTAACTTGGCTGGGCCATTGTGCCCAGATATATGGTCAAACATTATTCTGGATGTTTTTGTGAAGGTGATTTTTTGCATGAGATTAATCAGTGGACTTTGAGAAGGTAGAGTGCTCACCATGATGTAGGTGGACCTCAAAAGTCTGATAGAACAAAGACTGACCTCCTCTGAGCAAGAAGAAATTCTGCCAGCTGACTGCCTTTGGACTCTAACTGCATCTCTTCTCTGAGTCCCCAGAGGGCCAGCCTACCCCATCAGATTTTGGACTTGGCAAGCTTCTACAATCATGTGAGCCAATTCCTTAAATAAATATGTCATCAACAGGATGTTGATAAAACCAACGTGTTTTTTATCAACATCTGGCTGGTTCCGTTTTTCTGGAGTACACTGGCTAATACAGACGTATTTCTGTTATGGGTTTAAAATATACTATTGAGAAAAGTTTACATAACCTGTCCAAATATTTATTTGGTTATTCATTCAGTTATTGTATTGACTGTATCCGTCACTTCAGAAAGCCTATTCATAGATTACAATTAAGAATCAAAAGATGGTATGTAATATCCCATGAAATATGAAGTCATTTAAATTATTTAACATACATTAAGAAAAAAAATGAACGAATAAACTCAACTTACTTCATTTCCTCTGAGTTAGCAGTTAACGTCAGTCTTGGCCCTAGCATCAAAATTATCTGAAAAAAAGGTAGAAAGAGCAAGTGTGACCTTGGTATGCAGTGAAATTGATGGCCATGGTGGGCTAGTCTCATATAAGCTGTTACAATATGTACAACTCATCACTGTAGTTCAAAGTTATGGTCAGCATAATTTTTCTTCTTAATTGCTCAAGGCACTCCACTGTGACACTGGCTACTTTGGCTGCATAGAGAATTTAAAGAATCAATTCATTGTATTTTATAGTTAATATGATTGCTAATAAAGAACAGTAGTAACATGAAAATTTGCAGAGAGACAGTAAAATGGAAGCCTCAAAGGGTCTACCTGTGCAGATTGTAAAATACATGTTTTGCCCAAAGATTTAAAAAGGGGAGTAAAGATGGAACCATGATATCATACCTTAATACAAAAGGTAAGGTGTCTGACTTAGAATATAGGACAATATTAGGGGCATAGGGCATGTACGAAATTATATCAATAAAATTATTCTCCAAGGTCCTTTTATAAAATTTATTTAGTTATTTATATTATTTATATTTTTGGCTGCGTTGGGTCTTCGTTGCTGCATGTGGGCTTTCTCTGGTTGTGGCGAGCAGGGGCTACTCTTCATTGTGGTGTGTGGGCTTCTCATTTCAGTGGCTTCTACTGTTGTGGAGCACAGGCTCTAGGTGTGCAGGCTTCAGTAGTTGTGGCACATGGACTCAGTAGTTGTGGCTCGTGGGTTCTAGAGCACAGGCCCAGTAGTTGTGGCGCACAGGCTTAGTTGCTCTGAGGCATGTGGGATCTTCCCAGAGCAGGGCTCGAACCTGTGTTCTCTACATTGGCAGGCGGATTCTTAACCACTGTGCCACCAGGGAAGTCCCCTTTGTCCTTTTTAAGTTACAAGAATTACTTGTACTCTTCATAGCATATGTATATATTCAGTGCAGTTTTAGAAATACTTATGAGTTCCTGCTATGTACCAGACACTGATGGGCTTAGTTAGTTATTTTGTACCTGGTCATAGTTAGCTTTGGACAAGGCAAATCATCTTCTGAACACTCCAGTTTGGAATATTTGGTGAAAAAATGCATTAGAAGTCTATTTAAAGATTCTTCACATAGTTCTTGTGCTCTTCTTTGCTGGTGTTCTCCTGTCTGTGTCATAGTCACAAATCATCAGCACCTAACTGGCCAACCAGGTCAGTTGATTCTGATGCTCTGCAATACACTCAACATTTCTAAATCCAGTTCCACACTGTAAACCAACTGTGGTTAACTGTCACATAAATTACAAAATCTTTACTGTGTCTAACCTACAGGAAAGAAACATATTCTTGGTTTAGCTATTTATTGACTAGGAGTGGTTATGTGGGGTTGAGTTTGGCAGCCAGTATAAGTCCTCATAATTTAATGCAGTTTGTGTAAATAATACTCACCAAAAAAATGAAAATGGTGAGTTTTGACACAAAGATGGTAATTTTCAATTTATTTGGAAAATTTAGTAGATTTGATGCACATTCTTCATGACTATAATCAAGTGGAGCTGAGAAGTTACTTCCCCTTTCAGGTGCGTCCTTGATCCCCAGAGTTTCACAATCCCTCTCAGCCACTTTCTTTTTACATCATCTGTCTGGACTCTGTAGTCATATGGGTTTACAATCCTTTGTTTAGTCTAAACTCTTCATTTTCATCATGTAAAAATTTGTTATGAAGGAGAAACAATTTACCTGAAATTGGGGAAAATGAAACTCACCTATATATAATACATGTCATATGCCTTTATTCCTTACTACAAAAAACTACATATAATTCGGAATGGCTATATGTCTTTGTTTTTTTTTTTGTTTTTTTTTTTGAGGTACGGGGGCCTCTCACTGTTGTGGCCTCTTCCGTTGTGGAGCACGGGCTCCGGACGTGCAGGCTCAGCGGCCATGGCTCACGGGCCCAGCCGCTCCGCAGCATGTGGGATCCTCCCAGACCAGGGCACGAACCCGTGTCCCCTGCATCGGCAGGCGGACTCTCAACCACTGCGCCACCAGGGAAGCCCTATATGTCTAATTTTAAAAATAAAACAAAATAAAATCTTTAAGTTTCCAGTCTCCCTTGCAAAAAGGTTCACCATATGACAGACTCTGTTTCTATATTATATAAGTAGAAATCTATTGGGGATTTCTAGGAAAGATTTTCCAACTCTTTCTACCTCCTTTTTTCTTTTTCCTACATAAAATATTAAGGTAAAACTGGAGCATCCATGTCATGATCATGAGGCAATAATTACTGGGACAAAAGGCACAGTATAGCTTTCAGAGTCAGGAAAGATAGAAGAACCTGACCATGTTAAGCCACAATGGTTGGCTTTTGTTAAATGGACCAAATATATAACCTATAACCCTGACTAATAACTGATAAGCATAGATATTTCCTTTCCCACCACACACACACACACACACACACACACACACACACACACACACACTCTGCTCTCTTTCCGTCTTCCTATTTATGATTTTATTTAGTACTTATTATAAGTCAGTTACTATACTGGTCCTGCTTCTGTCTGAAAGTAATGGAGATCAGACTGTGGCACACTGCTCCCTGGTCTAAAATGCTCGTGAAAACCAAGAAAGTCAGACAAAATAGCACATTCTATTTAGATCCTTAAACATCATTAAAATGGGGCTATTAGCACTGTGAATGGCAACACAGCCTACTCTTGGTAAGAAAAGGATTGAGGACTTAACAAATGGGAGATTTGTAATACATTAGTAAAATTAACAGATAAAGGAATGAAAATCTACAAACAAAAAATAAAATTGATTCTCAGGAGATCTGTGACAATTCAGTCAATTCCATCTGCACTGTTAGTTGTGCTGCAACACCAGTGTCCTATACATGGGATGTAAGATGCAGTACCATTAAGACACAGGGTGAGAATGTGTCTGCTTGTGGTTTTTATGTGTGCATGTATTTAGCATACATTTAGATATTTCCTTTGTTTACCTCAGCTAATATCGTGGTAAGAGAATATCATGTAGGTGGCTATAATGAAAGATTTCATTTGACATCACTTTAAAATGTTCTTAGATCTTCTGAGTGAATCTTATTATCAAAATATTTCACTTTGGCAGTTTAGAAATTGTTTTCAAGCAAGGTTTGAGAAAGCTGAAACACTTTAACCTCAATTTCCTCCTCTCTAAATTGAAGATGTTGAATTGTACCATTACTAAGTTCCTTTCAGATCTAGCATTTTCAGAATTCTGTAAAATCTCTTCCTAATGTATTTTTTTTTTCTGCCACTGTGTGCACACTGCTTGCTCCTGGATCAGTCTCAACAGATGAGGGAGATCACTGTGTATAAACTAATCAAAAGCAGTAGGTCATGAATAGGAAGTAAGATACATTCCTTTTATAGTAGCCATAAGAAGTTATTCCCATCAAATTGAGATAAAGGAAAACCATTCACTTTACTCTGGAGACTAGAGATTTATTTATATATTTACAGTCTTTATGGGCTTCAGAAGTGTGGACAGAAAGAAGAAAGAAGGCAACATAGAATATGAAGGCACATCAGGACCTTTTCTTTCTTTGGTGTGGAGCAGTCAGAGGAGGAAGACCACCCCTCTCATGCGTAGAACTGATTTGACATGCATTACTCATAGAAATGCACTTCTAATTCCAGAATTTAAGGCACAGAAGTAGGCAGTTGAGGATGAAATACTGGCACATGGGGGGAAGTTTTCTAAACCACTCTGAGCAGCTATACAATTATTACACACATTCATTAGTTCTTTTAACGGATAATAATTTAGGAGCCAGGTACTGTGATAGGGACTTCAGATATAGTATTATACAAAGCAAGATCTTTGCTATAGGGAGTACAGATAATTAAAATATAACAGGACAAATGCTGTGTTAGAAATAATACATGATAAAAATTTAATAAACACAAGACTGTGATAATTTGGATGAGGACGTGACTAAATATACCCAGTGAAAACTCTCATCACTTCTGTCCTATGCTAAGAAGGAAGAACTTATTTTATGCTGTGACTTTGTATGGCCAGAGTGATAGCAAGGGACCTCCCTCCCCCAGTCTAGCTTACCAAGATAAATGAAAGCAATAGCCCACTAAGGGATCGTAAGAAGGATCCACCAGAGTGGGAAGTATGGTGAGCATTTATGATTCCTTTATTTAAAATGAATCCAGTAGAACTTGGTGAAGCCTAGAATGTCCTAACTAATTTACATCAGTTTTACCAAGGGAGGGGAGAACCTATAGGAGAACTTATAAAAGCAAAGGTAGAGTGAGGTGAGAGTTCACAGATTAATGGAGTAGAGATTCCAACCCAGTTGGAAAGCAAAGAATAATTGAAATCACACTGATAATCCTTACTATTCATCTTTGTTTTCTTAGTGCCTAGCAAAGGTAGAATGAGCCAAATTTAATGGATAAATGGGGTAGACACACCAACCCAGCTGGATAGCAAGGCAGTAATTAAGACCAGGCAGAGGTACTGACATAGATGAGCCCATGTTATTATGATTATTCTCCTAAAAATGTATCTTTCCAACATTAGTGGGAAGAAAACAGTAAAACCTAGAGAGAATTCAGCAGCATGGGGAGAGAAGAGAGGAAACAGTGCAACAGTAAGAATAAGAATACTAATGTATATTTCCTTGGAAGCCTTAGTGAATTAATGCTTATAAATGGCCAGAGTGTTTGAGTCAAGCATTCAGTATAAGTGAGAGGAGCTATTCTTATGTAACTTTTTCAGAGTTCATTAACAATCAAAGGGATTATAATGGACTTTGACAGAATTAAGTGACAATCAACAAAGTAAGAAGGGAGTTTATTATGGAGAATATTATATTTCCTGCATAATATTAATTTCACAAAAGGCATTTTAGAAACCACAGCTTAAAATTTGCTTTATTCATATTTTTGTATTTAAATCTTTATTCCTCCTTCAAAATACTCCTTATATAGGAACATGATTTTTTGGGGAAATCATTGATCAGTGTCTTCTTAATTTTCTCATTTTTTTATATTACCTTTTAAAATAAGATGTTGCTTTTAGACTACTTTAAAATAAACTTTGGCATCAACAGTGTTCTGCTTTCAATGGTAAAAAAGGAGAGAATTCAATTAAACTTTACATTCTCTCATGACATGGATTTTCAATTACCATGTGCTATGTTTTATGCCATATACTATTTAATTTGAATGGAAATGTGCCTCATATTTTCAGAGTACATATTCTTTAGTTATTCATATTAGTTCAAATAATGAGAACATAAATATACTTCCATTCTTTTTCCTACACATTGGCTTCTAACCAGCCAGAGACTTTGTTTGCACCTTTAATACCTGACAAAAAATGCTGGCTGCTGCTAATGTCATCTGTCAAATATCACATTTCCTCCATTATGGGAGAACTAAAACATATTTTTGTTTATAGCATGTCAAATGTATAAATTCAACGAACTTCTGATTTGTTGGCAGAAAGCAAAGACTAAAAAGCAGTGTGTGATATTTTCATGCGGCATGTACTAATTTGTTGGCACAAATAATTTCTATATTATAAATGATACTCAACTTCCTCTTTGATGCCCTCACTTTAAGAGTAGATTTTGAACCAAAGATTTTAACCAGTTAGAATTTCTGTCACTGGGCTGTTTTATTCAGAAGTATTTGATACTCTAAAGTGCCTTTTATTCACTTCAGCTTGAATCCATGTGCTGCCAAAAGCTTTCCTATTAATGTGATTATTTCAGGGAACATCTTAAAGTTTTCACCGAGTAACTGTTTTTGACGTGACAACTTTTATCTCCTCGATCTTGAAAAATATGTGTCATGACAAAGGTGCATGCTGGTGAAGGGTGGTGAGGAGATAAGGCATATGGCATCCCATAAGGATAATCGTATTTTTATTGTTTTTTTAAATAATCGAAGTGTTTATTTATCAGCCTGATTGTGACTATAGTTTCTCTTTTTAATCCATTCTACATATTTCTGCCAAAGCAATTGCTCTGTCTTATATGTGTATATATTTTTTAACATCTTTATTGGAGTATAATTGCTTTACAATGGTGTGTTAATTTATGCTTTATGACAAAGTGAATTAGCTATACATATACATATATCCCCATATCTCCTCCCTCTTGCTGTCTCACATATTTTGCCTTATAACCCATCTGCTGAAAAAAAAATAGGGTATCTTTGTATTGTTTTCAGAATTATTTTTTTCTTAGAGTAGCACACTGATCCTTTGCATCATTGCCCCTACTTGCCCCCCAGCCTCATCTCTCTCTTCTTCCCATGGTGACTCCTGCTCTAGCAATGCTGATCTAGAGTCATCCTCACACACTCCCTGCTCCCCTGGGTGTCCTGCTTTTGGCCATGGGCTTCTACTTCTAGCAGCACTTAAAAAAGAAGAAGAAAAAGAAGAAGGAAAGGAAGAACTCCTATTCATTTTATGAGACTCACCTCAAGTATCCCCTCCTCCTCAGACCTTCCCAAAGTCCCTGACAGTGAGCCCTATTCCACCATCCATTGTACTGTGTCACCACCGAGCAAATTCATCCAGTTTTGTAAAGTATTTTCATGGTTTTCTTTTTCTTTTTATCTTATAGATAATTCGAAAGTTGAGAGAAGGGTCTGAGCCTTGTCTATCTCTGTGTCCCTCCATCACCTAGTAGTAAACAGGGATAAAACTTTTTTTAAAGAAGGAATGAATGGAAACTACAAGTTTATATAAAAAAGAGAACAAAACAAACAAGCCAACAAAACAGTACTGGTTCACTCAACCCTATTTGTATAATAAAGTTGACATCTAAATTAGTCTTTCTAGTTGGTAAATTGGAAGAAAATTAATGATCCTGAAAATGAAAGGTAGGGTGTCCCATTCTAAGCTTTCTTAGAATATAACTGGGAACTTCCATTCCTCCTGTTGTCCTCTTTTCCCTTTCCACTCTGAATTATCTTCTAAAATGGTTCACCCAAATAAAAAGTTAATTAATTTTTATTAAGCAATTAGAGGAAGAAAAGTAATTTTCATTTTCAAGTCAAAGAATTGGAAAGAGAGAGAGAAACTGGCTGATTTTTTTAGAAATGGCCATCCTAGAGACCAAAATGTTGCCCACCTATAGCAAGATAAGAAGGATGAATATGACGGGGATGATCCATGGGTAATGCAATACTGTCTTCCAGTGTGGAGAGAGATATATCTCTACATCAACTTTGATCACACTATGAAGGGATTAGTAAAAGAGAGAAATGGCATATTCCTTGAAACATATTCTCTAGCCTCCACTTATACTGAAAATTTTGCTGTAAAGAGGATGAGCAGATAACTTCCATGGTTGAACAACTTTTTCAAATTTCGCAAATTTTCAAACTTCTATCGACAAATAGTGTCATACTCAATTCTTCAAGCTAACAGTGTTGAACTGAATCAGAGTTTAGGGTTTCTCTAGCTATAAAAAGTAATGATCCTTTCTCAAAGCCTCTCTGGAGTGCATCACTTCAGTGACATCTATAGGTTAAGAGCATGTCCTAACGCTCAGACATGTGAATTCAAATCTAGACCCTGTAATTGACTTTGTGATGTTGGACAATTTAATTTTCATCTTTGAAGCCTGATTTTCTCAGCTATAATATAAAGGGGGGAGTATTGTGAGGATATAATGAATAACAAAAATAGCTAATATTAATTGAGTATGTAGTATATGCCAGGCACTCTTGCAGGTGCTTTATACAAATTAATGCTTTTAAACAATCCCAATAAAGTTATTATTTATGTACAATTATTGTACCCATTTTACAGAAGAAGAAACTGAGAACCAAGTAAATTATCATTTGGTAAATGAAATATATAGCAGAGGGCCTGACATACAGTAAGCAAGCAATAGCTGGAAACAGATATTGCTTTTTTCTATTATTCATGTGTTAGTCATATTCATACATGTGAATATATGTATGTGTATATCATATAAATATATGAGAGAGAGGAGAGATTGAGAGAGAGAGAAAAAAAGAGGTTCATTATAAGTAAATTGTATGGACCCTGAGAAGTCCAACAACTGCAGTCTCCAAGCTCAAGATCCAAGGAAGCCTATGGTATAGTTCTAGTCCAAGTCCAAAGGTCTGAGTATTAGGAAAGCCAGTGGTTTAAGTTCTAATCCTAGCCTGAATCGAAAGGCAGGAGAAGGGCAGTGTCCCAGTTTGAGAACAGTCAGGCAGAGATATCAAATTCTTTCTTATTCTGCCTTTTGTTCTATTCAGGCCTTCGATGGATTGGATGAGGTTCACCCACACTGAGGTGGGCAATCTGCTTTACTCAGTCTGTTGATTCAAACGCGGATCTCTTCCGGAAACACCCTTGCAGACACAGTCAAACTAATGTTTAACCAAAGGTCTGAGCACCCATGGCCCAGTCAAGTTGACACACAAAATTAACCATCACAGTAAATTTCAAAGGAGGCAAATGTTTGTAGAATCACTTAAAAATGAATTCTCAAAATGAAGGTTATAATTATGTTTTACAAATGGAAACATGAATGAGAGTGGAGTCTGGTCCATACTTCACACACAGTAAATGCTTATTCAGTGATTAATTGAAGTATCATCCCTTGGAGGTGGGTATGCTAAATTTAGAACATTATAACAGGTAATTGAAAGGACAAAGTACAAAAGGAGGTCCAAAGAGAAGACAATTTAGGAAAAGCAGAGCAAGTGAAATGATGGAAAAGGGTATATCCACATATCTCAAATAATTGAGATATCTATATATCTATATATAGATATAGATATGGGTTTTAGGAATCAGACAGTTGGACAAAACGTGAAGTAGAATTTGTCTAATTCAAGTTGAAAAAATAATTTTAAAAGTATTCTTGGATTAACAAATGATGACTACACAGAAGAAATATCAAACTGTAGCTTCTCTGGTTGTACCCTATTTTAATCTATCCTCATTAGTGCCAGTAGTTTGCTTTTAAAACTATGAATCTAATTGCCATCCACATGCTTAAGAATGTCTTAGGGAATCCCCACTGTCTAAATGGAATTCAAACTCCTTTGTATACCATAGATTCTCCTAACATTTGCCTTACTTTTCATTTTCAGACTCATTTCTTACCACTATTCCCTCTGTATACATTGAATTCTATCTATAATTAGCTACTTATATCCTTCTCTTGCCTAAATGACTCTATTTTCCCTTTTTCAACTGATGAGCCCTATTCCTTGAAAAGAGAGTTTATGATGGGAATGACAATAATGGGAATGACAATATAATGGGAAAGAAGAGGAAGGTGGTGGTGATGATAACTCTCTTTTACTGATTATTTCTGGCCAAGCCCTTTAAAGAATGTCTTAACTACCTTATTTCATTTAATGCTTACAACAAACCTTGGTTCCGTTATTCACAGTTTGTTGTGGAAATTATAGCTTAAAGAGATTGAGTGACTTGCTCAAGGCCACCCACTTAATAAGAACAATTTTAATTTCATCTGAATACCAAATCCACTCAGCAAAATATCAAAATGGCTTTTCTAAAAATCCTTTTATTAATAATAAAATTTTAAAACTCATTAAGCTCTCCAGTATGTTGCTTTTATATTGTATCTAATTATATAAGCATTATTTACATATCAGACTACTCAATTGATTTGATTTCCGTAAGTCTAGGATTGAGTTCCATCGGTCTGCTTGCCCCATACCCTGCACAGTGTTAGGTTCATCATAAGCAGTTTATAATCTTTTATTAATAAAAGCAAATATAAAAAAATAAATTCTAAATATACCCAAATGAAGGCCTACAACCCCAAAAGTAAAAATAAAAAATCAAAGCAAATTGCCTTTGCTATTTTAAATGTGAGGGGAGATAGAAACCTTATTAAAATTCCCCTCTACTAGAATGTCAATAGATAAACGCATTGGATGAAAATAAGCACAAAGCTCAAGTCTTTTTCTTAATTATTAACTGGGGAAAGTCTTTGAAAAGAGAAGTATCAAAGGATACAAAAACAGGAAGATCAAGAAATGTACCAAATTGGCACTGATTTCCTAAGCAAATGGAATAGTCTATAAAATCATTGTTTGAGGGTAGGGGTTGTTGCTTCCATCACAAAAAGCATGAAAATTAAATTATTTGCTTTAAATAATCTTGTCATAAGGAAATTCAATATGCTTCTTCCTACATTAAATAAAAATGAATCCCTTGTGTGGTTGCCCGTTATGAAGCAGGATAACGACTTTATTGTTGGTAAACCAATCAATATCTTCAATCCCCATGTGCAGCCTATCTTTCACCATCAGTACAGCAGAAGGCAAAAGAGGTGCAATAAATGTTAGCATAGACAAGATGATGAAGCAGATACACTCATTAGAGTAATTATCAGGAGTAGAGAATTCTGTCTCCCAACGTTAATGCCCAAAACTTTAACCTTTTGATTGGATTTCTTTATAGAATTCAGCCTGACTTTTATAATTTTTAAAAAGTCTACATTTATTCTCTGGTTTCTCTTGTGCTTTTCAGGATTTCTTTGTAAATATTATCTATGAGTAAATATTTGGAGGGCAATTAATGTTTTTATAGAACTTTGTGGTTGTTTTGTAAATGCATTCAACTGGAGATAAATGCCCTCAACTTGAAATTTGGATCTCATTATCCCTTTTACTAAATTATATATTGCCATTTTGTAATAGTTACAGTGTCCCAAATACATAACTTCTGTAGGCAACTTTAATTAAAAGTATTTGGCCAAATAAGCACAGTTGAAAGTTCTCACTGAGATTCTGGGACTCAAGTTTGCAGCAACACCAACTCAGTACACCCATAACATGTACTGTTTGTGTGCTACATGTTAAAAAGCACTTGCAAATAGTATACGTGTATCAGAATAAAACATCTTTTGTTTTAATCAGACTATACCAAGTCCTTTAGAAAACGTTTTCCAACAAATGATGTAAACATTAAATCATAATATATAAATTTTGAATCTGTGAAAGTCACAATTTGTGCTTGCTCATCCATGATATTTATTTATCTTGTCTACTCCATTGTGTGTTTCCTTCTAGATGCCTCTACTGAGTGAGTGGTTCAGGTACATAGCAAGTCATATGGATCCTTGTTCTCTTCTTCCTTTGGTTATTTTCTTTCAAATTCTAACCCCTTACTTAAATCAATAACAGAATAAATAAATGTACAAACTATTAAGAGGTTGGTCATGCTCAACACTTTCCTACTGAGTTGATTCTAGTTTTCAGAGAATTAGTTCTTTATTCAAGACAAGTTTCTAGGGGATGACTGGGAGAGAAGACTGAAAGATGAAGAGTTGGTGACGGGTATTAATTGCTGTGGGAGAGTCAGTAAGACTGTGATGCATTGCAAGATACTTTTCATATTTGTATTGCTTTTTATTAAGTCTCAAGTTTAAAATTTGGAACTTACTCTTTTTAAAAAAAAAAATTCTGGGGGAATAAAAAACCAGAGGCTGCAGCTGCTTTGAAATACTACTAATATTAGACATATAGCTCTGAAGATATGAAAGAACTTTGTTTCCCTTTTTCTTGTATTTTTGAATAAAAAAGAAGAAAGATAAATCTGTGGGTATGAGCGAGGAAAATTATAAATTCTAGTTAGGGATTTATTCTTCAGCAAGTTTTCATCTCAATATTTTTTAAAAAGTACTTTATACAGTTAAAGGTGTTCATATTTAAAGTTCAGATAATATAGAATATGGTAAAGAAGAAATTAAAAATTAACTGAAATGCCATGAGTTGAAGAAAATCACCATTATATTTGGCATATATTCCTTAAGAACATACATAAAATATATAAAAACACAACTAAAATGTTTACATGCTTATTTATTTATCTTATAGACATGTAATCATTCTATAAAAATTTATGAAATGTTTTTTTCACATAATTTTTCATGACCATATTTCTATGATAATAATGGCAGAACCATGTTAAATTATAAATTTCCCTATCCTAAAATTAAATTAACATTATTTGCTCCTATTGGCTTCCTATTATGTTTCAGAAATAAATTTAAGGTAAACCTCTTTTGTTTATTAAAAAATATTGTATAAACCTAAAAGTAGATAAAGAGGGAATAATGGCAGCAATAGATTTTCCCAAAAGGCTTACATGCAAACCTAATTAATAGATGGTGACAATAATGGTGAAACAAACTTCTCATGACTTTAAAACCAACCATTTCAAAATCATATATCAAATTCAGTGTTTGTTGTAGTATGTGAATCTCAACAAGGGTATATTTCTTTTAACTTACGAAAAGTTATTTCCTCTAGCTTTTTTCAAGACATTATTTAATCTGTATCTTTGCTTATATTGAATTTTTTTTCTCCTTTTAGTCTTCATTACTCTCTCCTTTCTCTCAATCTGGTCCATTTGCTCTGCTTTTTCCTCCATTATGTTCTGCCTTGAATTCTCAACCACCCTTTCTAAAAGACTTCTTTTGAACTTCAATTAATGATGTGGGTGTACATTACTTATTACTTTTAGAAGTTCTTGTGTTTATAAAAATGTTTTTGAGCAATCTAAATGCATGGAAGTTATATGATCACAAGATTTTTTAGATGATAGGAATGTTTTCATTTACATTAGGTGCTTTATGTTCTTTCCATGTTAATGGTTACTAGAAATAAATAGTATTAAATTCTCCTGGAGAATTTAAATATTTATGCCTAGTGTGTTTGAAGAGAACTCTCTTCAGTAGATCTCAATAGAGCATAAGTTCAGGCTGCTCTTCTCTCTTTCAATATTTAAGGCATTATGTGTGGTATCTAAATTGTATTATACCAAGACAATAAAACGAATGACTCTTTTTTTTCCAGCAACTTAAAACAACACACATTTATTATCTCACAGTTTACATGCATCAGGGATCTAGGCATGGCTTAGCTGGGTCATCCACTCAGGGTCTCACCAGGGTGCAATCGAGGTGTCAGCCAGAGCTGCAGTCTCATTTGACACTTGGGGTCATCTTCCAAGTTTGTTGGTTGTTGGCAGAATTGAGTTTCTTGAGGCTGTAGAATTGCAGCGTGCAGCTCCAGTCAGCCTGCTTTTTAGAGTCTGCCTGCCATTCCCTCTCACGTGACTCTCTACAGAACGTGACATTTTGCTTCTTCAAGGTCAGTGGGAGAATTATGTGCTGCTCCTACTCCTGCCTCTGAATTCCAGTCCCAGTTTTTGTTTCTTGGTTTTTTTTTTGCGGTACATGGGCCTCTCACTGTCGTGGCCTCTCCCGTTGTGGAGCACAGGCCCCGGACACGCAGGCTCAGTGGCCATGGCTCACGGGCCCAGCCGCTCCTCGGCATGTGGGACCTTCCCGGACCGGGGCACGAACCCGTGTCCCCTGCATCGGCAGGCGGACTCTCAACCACTGCACCACCAGGGAAGCCCCCAGTCCCAGTTTTAAAGGGCCCACCTGATTAGGTGAAGTCCACCCAGGGAAATCTCACTTTTAATTAATTTCAAGGCAACTTAATTGGGGCTTAATAACATCTGCAAAATCCCTTCACCTTTGCCATGTACATAGCATACTCTCATACTCATGTGAGTGAAATCCCGTTATATTGGTGAATACGTTGTTATATTGGGTTGGCCAAAATGTTCGTTCGGTTTTTCCCGTAAGATGGCTCTAGTAGCACTTAGTTGTCTTTAACTGCATTTGAAACAATTTCGTTAGATTGTATGTGACAGCTGTCATATTAGCGTGCATTAAAAAAAAAGACATCAAAATTGGTGAATTTTTATGTAGCCAGCTTTGTATTTCAAGAAAGGTAAAAATGCAACTGAAACGCAGAAAAAGATTTGTGCAGTGTATGGAGAAGATGCCGTGACTGATTGAACACGTCAAAAGTGGTTTGCAAAGTTTCATGCTGGAGATTTCTCGCTGGACGATGCTCCACAGTCTGGTAGTCCAGTTGAAGCGATCAGATCGAGACATTAATTGAGAACAATCAACGTTATCTCACTTGGAAGATAGCCGACATATTCAGAATATCCAAATCAAATGCTGAAAACCATTTGCACCAGCTTGGTTATGTTCATCGCTTTGATATTTGGGTTCCACATAAGTTAAGCAAAAAAACCCTCCTTGATCATATTTCCACATGTGATTCTCTACTGAAACGTAATGAAAAGGTTCTGTTTTTAAAACAAATTGTGATGGCTGATGAAAAGTGGATACTGTACAATAATGTGGAATGGAGGAGATCGTGGGGCAAGCAAAATGAACCACCACCAACCACACCAAAGGCCTGTCTTCATCCAAAGAAGGTGATGTTGCATATATGGTGGGATTGGAAGGCTATTTTGAGCTCCTTCTGGAAAACCAAACTACTCATTCCAATAAGTGCTGCTCCCGATTAGACCAATTGAAAGCAGCAATCGATGAAAAGTGTCCAGAACTAGTCAACAGAAAACGCATAATCTTCCATCAGGATAACACCAGACCGCACGTTTCTTTGATGACCAGGCAAAACCTGTTACAGCTTGGCTGGGAAGTTCTGATTCATCCACTGTATTCACCAGATATTGCACCTTCAGATTTCCATTTATTTCTGTCTTTACAAAATTTTCTTAATGGAAAAAATTTCAGCTCCCTGGAAGACTGTAAAAGGCATCTGGAACAGTTCTTTGCTCAAAAAGATAAAAAGTTTTGGGAAGATGAAATTATGAAGTTGCCTGAAAAATGGTAGAAGGTAGTGGAACAGAAGGATGAATACGTTGTTCAATAAAGTTCTTGGTGAAAAGGAAAAATGTGTCTTTTATTTTTACCTAAAAACCGAAGGCACTTTTTGGCCAACCCAATATTTACAAGTCCTGACCACACTCAAGGTGAAAGGATTCTACAGTGTTTATAGGGCGTAATTGATGCTGATTGAATCAAATAAATGTGATGTTTGCAAAGTTATGACCTTGTCAGTTAACTTGGGTGCAACAAATCTTTTAGATCTATAGGAACTGAATCTAAAAGATAACTGAAGAAGGCAAATTTCCATTTATCAAAAAAAATGGCTTTTGTCTTTGAATACTCCTTTATTTATAACATGGGATAGTCTAAAAGCTCTGCAAAAATAAACAAACAAAACAAACAAAAAACATTACTAATCTCCCTCATGTGGAGTCACAGAGTAAATGAAAGTTGCTGGGAATATTAAACGTGAAAGTAAGCTTGCCCAACCTCCCATTTTATAAATAAACTATGCAAGCATTAAGAACCAGATAGGAGGAATTGTCCTAGGTCATATAGTGACCCTTGAGCAAACTTGGGACCAGAACTCTGTTTTCCTCACTGACGCCACATTTCATCTCTCATAAAGTGCTTTTTCTTTTTTTCTACACTGAAAGTGATTTACAAAACATAATTGAGGATTAAATCTATTTCCAATTAGCTCCAAAATGCAAAGAGTCCACTTTAATATGTATCTCTAAAAAGCTGCAGTTCAGCCCTAAGGCTGCATTATGAGGGAAAATAAAATTAGCATTAGTTTTGTTGATTTAGTCACAAGTTGGTGGTTTGTTTTAACCACTTTTTTTCCCCAAAATGTCTATGAACTTGATATTGAGACAATATTTCCATAGCATGCACATAAGTTCAAGGCTATGGCCTTAATAATAATATAATACTTATAATAGTAATAAGATAAATTGTTTATGTGTACTACACAGAGAAATATCCAAGGATATTGAGTCTGTCTGCTTGACATAAGAAATTCAGTCAGTAACTGTTGCAAGAAAGAATTCATCAGTGTTCATTCATTCGTCAGTTGTACCAGCCCCAGGCAAATTTCTTTCTGTTTTGGCTCTTTATTAATTAACCATATCCTAAGTGCTAAAAGCAATGAGTCATTTCAAGAATTTATTTTTTGTATGTCTTCATTTCTAGTTTTGCCACTTTGTACTCACAAACAAGCCACAGATGGATTAGTCATTATGTCATCTAAGGTTATAAATCCATGGCATGGAGGTTAGTTTAAGAAATAGGTTGTCCTTGCATTTTATAATAGCCTTCATTTATTGAAGCCCTGCTATGTAACCGTCACTGTGCTGGGCATTGTCCATATATCACTGCCAGTTTGTAACTGGCAACTACTTAAGGATTGTCTTTTTGGGTTTTTTTTGTTTTGTTTTTTTGTTTTTGGGGTATGCGGGCCTCTCACTGTTGCAGCCTCTCCCACTGCGGAGCACAGGCTCTGGATGCGCAGGCTCAGTGGCCATGGCTTACAGGCCCAGCCGCTCCACAGCATGTGGGATCTTCCCGGACCGGGGCACAAACCCGCACCCCCTGCACCGGCAGGTGGGCTCCCAACCACTGCGCCACTAGGGAAGCCCCCAAAACTTTTTTTTCTTTACTCCATGGTCTCTTTCTCTCAACTTGTCAAGGTGTTGCGGGGTTTATTATTATTGTTTGCAATTTAATGTCATTCTAAATAAAGAAAAATTAAAATTTAATTATCAGCATGGATTTCAGCATTTGTCCTTATATTGTGCAATGCCGATTGTAAATGAAAATATTAGTTCTTATCTTATATGTAGGACCGAAACTACACATTTCATATTTCTTAGCTTGTATATGCAAAAGTATTTCTTTCTTACTTGACAGTGGAAACAAACTGAACAAACTGAATTTAGCTGTTTTTATTTCACTTTTTGATAAGCATATATTCCACTAACAATCTCCACCTTTGGCTTAAAGATGTGTAAGACAGAACATCAAAGGGAAAGGAATTATGGGTTTTCCTCCTTCTGCTTCCTTCAGTGATATCATTTTCAGCTTAAGCAGTTGACTAACGTAGGGAAGTAACACACATAAAAATAATATCATATGGTTCCTTGGTCACTTCATGTTTCTTTATTCAGCTAAGTTCTGGTTTAAACAGAGAGTGTGGCCTCTTGGGGCTCTTAGCATCCCTGCCTACTCAGTTGTAGACATGACACACACTCAATTTGAGTATCACTGAACTACCACACATTGTTAGTTTACCAGAATTTTGTGCATATGGGACGTCATAGATACTGTATACGAATACAATGGCAAGCAATGGCAGACATTTTTATTGTGCATATCTCCTTTGCTCACATGCATGCTCTGCTGTCCCAAAGTAATTCCATTATAAAACACAAATTCAGAGATCTAACTGTTAAAATTTCAAGATGTTGAAAACCAAGAACAGGACCTTTCTGTGTATGGGGTCCAAGCCACAGACTCCACCTGCAGAGGTAAAATATGCTGTGTTTAAAGAACACTCATTATGTAAAGGGGAATTAAAGAAAGATTTTTTTTTTTTTTTTTTTTTTTTTGCGGTACGCAGACCTCTCACTGCTGTGGCCTCTCCCGTTGCGGAGCACAGGCTCCGGACGTGCAGGCTCAGCGGCCATGGCTCACAGGCCCAGCCGCTCCACGGCATGTGGGATCCTCCCGGACCAGGGCATGAACCCATGTCCCCTGCATCGGCAGGCGGACTCTCAACCACTGCGCCACCAGGGAAGCCCAAAGGAAGATTTTTTATTCAGAAGTGTTTTATTTTTTTTAACATAGTAGTGGAAGTCTTAGCCACAGCGATCAGACAGAAGTTTGTTTGTTTCTTCCCTGCAAGAATGCCCCTTTGAAGTTGGAGAAATTTCAAGAAGTCAGGAAAACTGTTAAGAGACTACTTGGGAAACAAGACAATGTGCAAATTTTAACATCATTTTGTTGGGTGGCTCCGATGCTTCCAAGCTAGATTGAAATTTATGCTGTATTGGTGTTAGGAAAAAACACAAGGGTTTTAGAATCAGAACACTTATGCTTCTACTCACTAGATAGATAAACATAAGTAAATCATATAACCTGATCTGTAAAATGGGAATGATTGTGCTCATCTCTTGGAGTTTTGTGAGAACCAACTCTGATAATACAGAGAGGGTTCTAATAAAAGTTCCAAGATGAATATGGAATTTGACATAATAGACATTTTATAGATTATAGTTATTTTTTTTAATTTTGGAGATATCATATGACACTTAAGGAAAAATCTCCTTATTAATATGCTCTGAGGGTCAAAAAATAATTTTGGAAGATAAATCAAAACTGGAACAGTATATATTGGAATTTTTGAAAGTACCACCAAAGATAAAAACAGAAAGTGAGAAAAAAAATAAAACAAAACTGAAATTTCATGATGAGTTGTTCAAAGCTGCAAGGAAAGAATCAGACCAAAGAGAAAGCTATCCCAGAAAGAGAAAAGTGTTCAAGGAGAAATGAGGAGTTTACTTTAGAGGCCTATTTGGAGGATGGTCCTGGAGCAGTAGTTCCATGAGGTTCTCTCTGCTTTCTGTAGCCTATATTAATCTTGTTTTTCTCCGAATCAACACCTTTCACTATACCGCTTAATTCTGTGTTTCTTACATCATTCTGTACTCCAGATATCTGCTTCTTATGTTCATTACTACATTACAGGTTTCTAGGTCATGAAAACCAACTATAATAATTGTATTTTTTTTTCTCTTTCACCTCCTCAGTGTATAGCACCATCAAGGTGAATTGTTTGTCAAGTGCTTGCCTTAATTTTCACATTTCTGTGACCATTTCTATAGTCATTACAGAATAATAATAATTCAAATATTTGTATATAAAATGAGTTGCTTAGACTAAATAAATTATAAAGTCCTTTCTGGGTCCAAAAGTTTATTATACAAATGCCTCTGGAAAATGGGGATTTCTTTAGTGATAATAGAGTATTTGAGGCCTAACAATTCAGATTGCTTGTATATATAACCTAATTTCCTTGTAAAACAACTCTTCAATCTATTTAAAGTCCAAGAGCCAAACTACCATCTTATCCCAGGTCCCACTATAATTCTTGTTCTTATGTCTTCCTTTCATTTTCTTCATTTTCTCTGTCTGTTTTTTTGTATCTTGTTTTCATGTTTTATTTTTATAGTTGCATTGCATGGAGGTGTATGTTTTGTTCTGTTCTGCTTTACTTTGTTTTAACTATGAGAGTCTTTATATCTATTTGGAACTAATAAAATGTACCCTATAAATAATAATATTATTTTTGTACCACAGTTATAGACCAATTTCTTGACTAATTATTGGGCCAACAAGAGTTCTGAGACAGTTATTTAAAAACATGAGTTTTCTATGTCATCGTATGAAAGTCAAGAATAATCATAACAAGAAATGTATGCAATCAGTTGATGATTCATTTGCTATAGACTCTAATTTTGTTTTATTTTTTACATGAAATGTGTATTTCTAATTGGCTTTGTACTAGGTAACATAATTCAGTTGGTTTTCCAACATCTTTTATTAACCTTTCTTTAGTTACCATATTTCTGTGTTCTCAACATGGAAATCTCCTAGAGTCAGGATGTAGGCATGTAACCTAGACTGCCAACCAACTGAACTTTAATTTGGAATTGATCAGTATGAGGAAGAAGGCTCTCTTTGGTGTTTCTAAGTTTTGCAAGGTTGGTGGTCACCGCAGTGTTTGGCTTTCATTTGTGTCAGTTGTTACAAGTCATGTTCCTAGCACTGAAGTGGCTTTTGTGGGGTGAAGAGGTGGAAGTTTTCCATAGGCTCCATGCAGCATCAATGTTTCTTATTTTATCACTAGTCAGTTTTTTTTTTTTATGGTTAAAATGCCAAATTTTATTTATTTATTTTTCAATTTTATTTTAATTTTTTATACAGCAGGTTCTTATTAGTTATCTATTTTATACGTATTAGTGTATACATGTCAATCCCAATCTCCCAATTCATCCCACCACCACCCCCAGTCAGTTTCATTGTGTAGTTTCACCTAATATTTCTAGAAACTTAGCCTCCACCCTGTTTTTTTTAAGTCCTCCCAACTATTCTATGAGATCCATAATACATTTCTACTATATGCAATTTCCTTTACTTAGCTAAAATGCAATTCTGTTACTTGTAATCAAGAATTCTGGTAAAGCCTTCCTTAAGCCTTTATTCAGACAATGGAGACCTAAAGATATGTGACATAGCATGATACATGGAGCATGCCTAGGAACATGTCAGGACTACTGCATCTTTGTGTTTAACAATGTGCTCTCTCTCCACGTAGACAAGTTGTGAAAAGTTGTCCCTTCTGAGTACTTGCATCATGAGCATACTGTTTGGCTAGGGCTGAGCAAGTTGTATGGTGAAAAAAGGTGCTTTTTCCTCTGGTAGGACACAGCTCCGACCAAGAAGATAACCAGGATTTAGATTGGGTTTCAGTCCCCTCTTGTCTCTTCAGCTGGGTCGTTTTGTATTGAGAACAAGCTACATAATCATATGAAATAGCCCTGATATATCTCATATAACACTTACATGTATGCATTTATATACATGCACACATTATGCTGATGATGGTATGTACATAAGACATTTAAGTTAAGCTTGGTAAAGTCCTTAAGTTTTACTGGGATTCAAATTAATATCTACTTCTTACATTTTAAACATGTGAAGACACTTTGGAAATAATCTGAATTTACTAATTATTTTATACTGGAAAACATTTTTATTTGTAAAACTTGTATATAATATATACAAGTATATAATATATAATATATATATTATATACTTATAGAATATTATATAATATATATAATATATGTATAATATATAAAAGCACCAAAATATACTGGAAAATGACAAAGTAGAATAATCAAAAGTGATATAAAATATTGTTGAATACTGATGAAAAATTTTTATTTTATCAGCAAGAAAGATTTTAACCTATGTTCAATCTTAGTATGGAACTGGGTTATAGTCCCAAATCTTATTCTCATCATTAGTTATTGTGTATTTAAAAAATATAACTAATGATAATGCCTATTCTGTATCTCACAATTTTATTTATACCAGTACATTGAGAAAAAATAAATAAATAAAATCGAGGTTAGTAGAGATTTCTCTGCTAGGAAAGTAAATGCTTAATTTCACGAAAAATCAGGAAACTTGTAAGATGTGAGAAAGGAGAAATGGTCGGTATTCTTCTGGGCTGTCTCCTGTGCTTATCACCTTCTTAATTGTTTCTCTCTTATCCCAACTAGGTTGATGAGGTAGGAGACCATGGAGACCAAAGCAGCACTTTTACTTTCAGAGCTGTGTAGTAGGGCCACCAACTGCTTGGTCATTCTATCCTCATCTAAAAAATACTCCAACCCAATGGCTAAGCCTGCACTGTGCACTACAAGGCTACTAGTTACATGTGGACATTTAAATTTAAATTAACCTTATAAAGTTACATGTTTAATTCCTCAGTTGCACTAGCCATATTTCGAGTACTCTATATTCACATGTGGTTTGTGGCCAGTGCAGACTGAACACATCCATCATTTCAGAAGGTTCTATTGACCATGCTGACCTAAGCACTTACTTAGAAATTAGTTTTCATTTTTAACTTACAATTCCTTGGGATCTTGCTTTAAATACTCCAATGTTATACTAAGTGTCTCAATCTCATACTGATAGTGTTCTTCCATTTAGCAGTTGCCATGAAGTAATTAGTAGTGTCTTGTGGGATGAAGGTCAGCAAAGCATAGCAGTCACAGCATTTTAACCTTTCACCCTTTTGACAAAGATATACTTCCCTTTACCAAAACTTGTTTGCTAAAGAAGCATAATTACTGAATTTCATTGAATCTGAGATATCATCAATTGAAAGATGTAGCATTATTTTGTGTTCCAGTAAGCTATTCAATTATGATGTTCCCTTTATATCAGTCATCTTAATTTCAAGGATGTTAAAATGTGAAAAAATGCACATCTTGGATTTATTGAAATATGGTAAAATAAAAAGCCAAATCTTCCTTCCTTTACAAAATCATATCTTGCAACGTAGAAAGAATAAGACAACTTAATTACAGAAAATTATACTTGATTGTGTATTAATGGATTGAGAGCCTTCTTAAAATACCCTTTTCTTTTATTCATCTTGTGTATCTGGCTTTATCTCTAATGACAAATAGCTCACTATACATTAAAATACAAGAAAATTCAATCTTTTTACTGTTCAGATCTGCAAGTTTTAACAACTGCCTATTAGTCATGGAACCACCACCACAATCAAGGTATAGAATAGTGCCATCACACTAAAAATTATCCCACATCACTCTGTATTCAATCCTTCTCTCTAATTCCAGCCCATGGCAACTATTGATTTGTTTTTTTGTCTCCATAGTTTTACATTTTCTAGAATGTCATATAAATGGGTTCATACAGTATGTAGCCTTTTAAATCTGGTTACTTTTAATTTGCATTATGCATTTGTGCTTCATGCACGCTGCTGTGTGTGTCAGGAGTTTGTTCCTTTTTTATTGCTAAATAGTATTTGACTATATTGATATACCACAATTTATTCATTCCACAGTTGAAGGACATTTGTGTGGTTTCAAGTTGTTGATAATTATCTCAGAAAGGAGTATAAACATCGAGACTCAAGTTTTTGTGTGAACATAGGTTTAAATTTCACTTTGATAAATACTTAAGAGTAGGAATTGCTGACTCGTATGGTAAGCATGCATCTACCTTTATAAGAGACTGTGAAACTATTTTCTGAACTACCACTTTACAGTCCCATCAGAAATGTTTGAAACTCCCAGTGGCTTCATATAATCACCAATTTGTACCTTCAGTACTGTTAATATATTGCCATTCTAATTAAGTGTGTAGTGGTATTTGAATTTTCTTATTGACTTATCATCTTGAAAATTTTTTCATGTCCTTAACTGCTATCCATATATCTTCTTTAGATATATACTTGTTGAAATCTTTCCTCATTATTGGTGGGGGAGGGGATTGTTATTGTTTAATTATAAGTTATTTATTTCTTTTGGATGCAGGTCTTTTATCATAAGTGATTTGAAAATATTTTCTTCAAGTCTGTGGTTAACCATTTCATTTTGATATGTGATTGTTTTGAAAATCATTCTTATTTTTTATGAAATCCGGTTTAGCTTTTTTTCATTTATGCATGGTGTTTTTGGCTTTGTAGGAAATTTTGCCTAACCAAAACTCACAAAGATTTTTATTCAGTATTATTTCCTTCTAGAAATTCTAGGTTATACATTGATGTTTATGATTCATTTCTGGTCAATTCTAATATATAATGCAAAACGTGGATAAAGGTTTATTGTTTTGCATATGGATATTCAATTATTTCAGCACAGTTTGTTAAAAGTTTGATTTTCCTTTCTGTGTTGAATGGAGAGAAGGCTTGGTTAGGAAAGCAATGAATATATATGTATATTTATATCTATGTCTATTTCTGAACTTTATCTTATTTTGTGAGTTATATGTCTATCATTTATTTAACATCACATTGTTTTGATTACTGTAGCTTTATAAGAAAATAATTGTGTGAGTCCTCCAATTTTGTTCTTTTTAAAAATTGTTATGGATTTCCTCTTTTGTCTTGTTTTGTTTGCCCTTCTGTATACATTTTAGAATCAGTCTGTCAGTATATTTTTTGTTGGAATTTGAAGTGGAATAGTGTTAGATGCAGAAATCAGTTTTGGGAGACTTGACATCTTAAGTATACAGAGTGTTCCAATCCATGAATACCATGTATGGCAATATACTTAGGTCTTCTTCTCTTTTCTCATCAGTGTTTGGTAGTTTTGACCTTGCACATATTTTAAAAATATTTATATTTAAGTATTTAATCATTTTTGACACTATTATAAATGGCACTACTTTTTGGAATTTAATTCCCATTTGTTCATTGCTAGTATATTACTTTTGGACTCATTTTTCTATGCTGACATTGTATTCTTTGACATTACTATACTCATTTATCAATTCTAAAAAATACTGTAGATTTCTTGGATTTCCTACACACACAATTATGTCAGCTGAGGATAGAAACATTTTTTTTCCTTTCCAATACATATGTATTTTATTTCATTTTATTGCACTGAATAGGAATTCCAGTATGGTGTTCAATAAGAGTGGTGGGAATGTAAATCCTTGCCTTGTTTCCAAGGGTTGTGTGTTTAATCTTTTACCATAAAGTGTGACATTAGCTGTATGTTTTTGTTAATACTATTTATCCCATTGAGGTGTTTCCTTCTAGTTATGGTTGCTCAGAGTTTTTAATCATGACTGGATATTAAATGCCAAAAGGTTTTCCTGCATCTATCAATATATAATGCCATTCTTATTTGGTCATTGGTAATGTGAAGTACTATAATAATTTATTTTCAAATACTGAGTCAGTCTTACATCTAGAATAAATTCCAATTGGTCATAATATATTCTCCTTTTATCTGGTATTGGATTTCCTAGAAATTTTTGAGGAGTTTTGCATCTGTGTTCGCAAATAATATTGATCAATTTTATATATATATATATATACATATATTAATGCTTTCATCTGGTTTTGATATTAGGATAATACTGGCCTTATAAAATGAGTTAGGAAGTATTCTTTCTTCTCCTATAGTCTGGTAAAGTGTGTGTTGATATAATGTTCATCCTTCACTACATGCTTAATAAAGTACCAATGAAGCCATCTGGACCTATAGTTTTCTTTGCTTCAAATGTTGATTGGCTATTAATTTAATTTCTTTAACACATGAGGGACTATTTAAGTTACCTATTTAATATTTAGCAAAAGTCTGCGGTGTTGTATCTTTCAAGGAATTATTTCTAATATTTCTAATTTTGTCATTTTTTAATTTTGTTTTTGATCTGCTTATAGCTTTATTAACATTATTGATCATAGTCCACTGATGTTTTAAGTGATTATTGATAGGTATCTACTTATTGCCATTTTATTACTTATTTTCTGTTTATGTTTGTTTGTTTGTTTTTTGTAATTCTTCTCTGTTCTTTTTTTCTTCTTTTAGTATTTTTCCATGTGGTTTAGTGACTTTGTAGTGGTATGCCTGTGTTCCTTTATCTTTGTTTTTGTATATCTGTTGCAGGTTTTAGATTTGTGGTTACCATGGGGTTTATATATGTTAACCTATAACTATATCTACCTGTTTAAACTGGTAGTCATTTAAGTTCAGGCACAATCTAAAAGATCAAGATTTTTTACTTCCCTCCCCCACATTATGTGTTTTTGATGTCATATTTTACATCTTCATGTTCATCCCAATACTATTTATTATAGTTTTATTGATTTTACAATTTTTTGTTTTTTAATTTTCAATTAAAAAATTCAACTAAAAATTTTTAATACTAGCTTATTTAAGTGGTTGATCTTCAGCCTTTACTATGCATTTGCCTTTACTAGAGGGATTTTCTTTTCCTTTCTTTTAGATACTTACTTCTTGTTGCCTTTTCTTTTCCACTTAGATAAGACCCTTTAACATTTATTTTAGGGTGGGTTTAGTATCCATGAACTCTTTTAGTTTTTGCTTGTTTAAGAAGTTATTTATCTCTCCTTCAATTCTTAATGAAAATCTTGCTGAGTAAAGTACCTAGGTTGCAGGGTTTTCCCTTTCAATGTTTTAAATATATCATGTCACTCTCTTCAAAGTTTCTGCAGAAAAATCAGCTGCTAGCCTTATGCAGGTCCCCCTGTATGTGACTCTTTTTTTCTCTTGCTGCCTTTAGAATTCTCTCTTTAACTTTAACTTTTTCCATTTTAATTATGACAAGTCTTGGTATGGGTCTGTTTGGGTTCATTTTGTTTGTTAACCTCTATGCTTCGTGTACCTTGATATCTGTTTCCTTCTTCAGGTTCAGGAAGTTTTCAGCCATAATTTCATCAACCCCTTTCTCTCTTCTCCTAGTGGCACCCTTATAATGCAAATCTTGGTATATTTGATGTTATTTGATGTTTATAACTGTTTATAAACAGTTATAAACTGTTCTCATTTCTTTTCTAATTTGTTTTTCTTTTTGTTTTTTTGATTGGGTGATTTCCATTATTACATCTTTCAGATTATTTATGTTTTCTTCTGTATCACCAAGTCTGCTATTAATTCCTTCTAGTGTGTTTTTCCTTTTAGTTATTGTATTCTTCAGTTCCAATTGGTTCTTTTTTATATTTTCTAGTTCCTTGTTAAAATTCTCACTGTGTCGATCTATTATTTTCCCTGATTTAGTTTGCATTTTTATTACTAATGCTTTGAACTATTTATCTGATAAATTATTTATTTCTGTTTCACAGTTGTTTTTTCTGGGGTTTTCTCTTTTTCTATTGAAACAAATCCCTCTGTCATCTCATTTTGTTTAACTTTCTCTGTCTCTATTAAATTTGGTGAAAGAGTTAGCTTTTGTGGTCTTGAAGGGGTGTCCATGCATGGGAGCCTTCTCATACAGTCTGTGTGTGCCTGGTGACTTTGGTGGGAGAGAGAGATATAACATGAGCACAAGTTATGTTTTAACCCAAGGTGTGCTATCACCTTGGTAGGAGGTGGGGCCTGAGATGGAGGAGCTGGATACAGAGCCAGGTGTGAGTTGGGGCCTCCCCTATGCTTCGTGGCCATCACTGCTCTATCAGGGGCAGGGTTGGATCACAAGTTGCTGGAGCAGAAGCCCTGAGGGGCAGGTCAGTCTGGTTCTGTTCCCTCTAAGTGTGTGCTCTCCCCTCTTCCAGCACTGGCACGTTTGCCCCAGAGGGAATTAGTGCTGTAGCAAGAGGGCCTGGAGCACACCCTTGGAATGGGTGTGGGCATGGGCTGTAGCAGTCCTGCTCCTAGTCAGAGTTCCCTGCTGCTTCTGATGTGCTGCTTCAGTGACTGCTAGTAATGGCTGTCCACACCCTATTCAGATGCTGTTCTGTTTCTGAGCTGGCTCTGTCCCTCACAACTGAGCAGTCCCCTTACCCTTGCATCCCTCACCCTAGTGTGGAGCTGCATTGTGAAGCAACCAGGACCAGAGTGGTACTCTACTCAGGCTGGAGTGTGCACCAGGGTAGTTGCAGGAAGCCTGCCACAGTCCTGTACTATTTCAATCTGCTTTCTTCCCCCGGTTTTGGGAGTAAGCAAGTGTGCACTTGCTCTTCACGAGTGAAGTCTAGATTTTTTACAGCCCTCCTGCTCATGTAATCCCCCTCCTCTTCTGTGTCCCCTTGCAGGAGCACAGGTCTCACCCTGATTGCTCCTCTTCCCTTCCTCCCAGACTGTATGTGGATCCTTCTTACAACCTTGGTGTATAGGAGTCTTTCTGCCAGTCCCCAGTTAGTTTTCAGTGAGAATGGTTCCATAGGTAGATGTTTGTTGTTGTTGTTGTTGCTGTTTTTGCGGTACATGGGCCTCTCACCATTGTGGCCTCTCCCGTTGCAAGGAACAGGCTCCGGATGCGCAGGCTCAGCGGCCATGGCTCACGGGCCCAGCCGCTCTGCAGCATGTGGGATCTTCCTGGACCGGGGCACGAACCCGTGTCCCCTGCATCAGCAGGCAGACTCTCAACCATTGCACCACCAGGGAAGCCCAGTAGATGTATTTTTGATGCATTCATGGTGGGAGGTGAGTTCCACATCATCCCACTCCATCATTCTGATCTCTTCCAACTACCATAATATTGTAAGAGTTTAAGGAGTCAAAATGTGTTTAAGACTATCTAGATAATTGACGTACCTGAAAACTGTATAATTAAAAAACAATGTATGGACTCCTGGTGCAGTGTTTAAGAATCTACCTGCCAATGCAGGGGACATAGGTTTGAGCCCTGGTCCGGGAAGATCCCACATTCCGCAGAGCAACTAAGTCCGTGTGCCACAACTACTGAGCTTGCACTCTAGAGCCCACGAGCCACAACTACTGAAGCCTGCACACCTAGAGCCCATGCTCCACAGCAAGAGAAGCCACTGCAATGAGAAGCCCACACACTGCAACAAAGAGTAACCCCCGCTCTCTGCAACTAGAGAAAGCCCGCGCACAGCAGCGAAGACCCAACGCAGCCAAAAATAAATAAGTAAATAAAAATAAATTTATAAAAATAAATGTAGTTTACAATGACTAAGTTAATTGGCAGTGTGTAATAAAGGCTCTAAATAATTAATCATATAATTATTTCAAGCATGATATCCTAATAATAACAACAGCAGCAGCAAGAACAATAATAATAATGGTTATTGAATAATTAAGATATACTAAGGACTTCACAACCATTATCTCAGTTAATCTACACAACAAGCCTACAAGGTAGGTCGCCTTATCATTCTTATTTTCCAGATATGGGACCTAAAGCTCCCCCTGTCCAAAATGCAGCTCACTGGAATTTAAATGTAGTAGGCTGCTGAGCATAAATTCCAATAACACATCAGTTCCCTTAACCACGTCATTGAGAAAATTATATTTCTTTTGTCCAATTTTTTTGTCATCTACTTGTCCAATATCTTCTGATACTTTCTTGAATTCCCCGTGCTATATTCTCATAATCCTAGTCAAAACTGTGATTGTTTTCTCACATGTGGGCTCTTATATCTAATTCAGAAGTTCAAAGCCTCAATGAGGAATAATTCTTAAGTTAAGGAAAATACAGCACCTTCCTCAATGTTACTTGAAGGGGTCATTTTCCTTACACAGCTCAGTGTGTAATACCTGCTGTCAAGTATTTATTACCCTGAGCCTGGCTTCTTCTTTCTTTGAACCAGGAATGGTATTTGATACCTGTGTACTTCTATCAATAGATTCTGCTCACAATACAGCACTGGGAGGTGATTTTAAAACTTTCTACATTTGCTTATAAGAATAACTTCTTTAATGTGGTCTAAAGTGAACAGGATGATTAATTTCACATTAAGGAAGAACACTGACTCTGAAGCCCTTTTCTCATGTTTTATAATGAAACTTCTAGAACCTCTCATTTTTCTATTCAATCACCTTGGCTGTAAACAATGGGAATTTTCATAGAGCAGAACAGCATTTCCCAAACCTGCCTGACAAAAAGGATGACTGGAGACACACAGTAAAATGCAGATTTCAAGGTCTCTCCTAGGTGATTTCCTGGAATTCATAATTTTATAAAATTCTTCTAATGATTTTTATGATTCAGAAAATTTAAAGAACATCAGAATACATTTTATTTTTAAAGGGGAGATGGGAAGGATAATTTGGATTATTAAGATACTAATTAGTCAAAGTGCAACACTGGGCTTCTGGAATCAAGCAAAAGTGGCCACAGAAGTGAAGAAAACAGACCCACATAGTTCATTTTTTTACAATTTGCCCTGATCTTCTGATTTTTGGTGTAAATCATATGTACTGTCTCCCCTTTGCAAATATTACATACTTACAGCATGTAGCTTTCTAAGAGGGAGAAAAGGTCTGTTCTTGAAACTTAGGCTCCGGTACCTACTCTACCTGATGGTTTCTGGATGATCTGTGTGGCATTTTCAAGGCTCAGTTGGTTTGGTTGACCTTAAGGGCTAAAGATTTGGCCCCTTCAGGAAGAAAGTTCTGCTCTTAGTAATAATCAGATTGGCATGGGCCACTTGCCAGTCCATATGAATACACATGAAGTGATTGAGATTGAAAGTCAGTTCTTTATATATTTGATTTTCATGACATCAGAAATTTTACAAATAGAGGGGTCAGAGGGATTTTATGTTGAAAGTCAGTGGAGCATTACCTTTGCTATGTGGGATGACAACTTTCTTCAGATATTATTGTCACCATTAGAGGAATTGTTCTGTAAAGTTTTGTCTCAATTTCTGTTTCCTTTGAAAAATAAATATTTCCTATCAGCTTAGAATTCAGGTCATTTTTCATAAGCAGCATATAAAAGCACATTAATTTTTTATGGATGTCTGCATATATTTTTATCCCAGGGTTAGTTATTCTCAAATATTTTCAACCTATAACCTTTACCTTTAATAAGAGTTCTTCTCCATTAACACCTTCAGTAACTTCCCATCCTTTATTTTTAAAAAAATTTTATTGGAGTATAGTTGATTTACAGTATTGTGTTAGTTTCAGGTGTACAGCAAAGTGATTCAGTTATAGATATACATATATTCATTCTTTTTCAGATTCTTTATCCATATAGGTTATTACAGAATATTGAGTAGAGTTCCCTGTGCTATACAGTTGGTCCTTGTTGGTTATCTATTTTAGCATATATACGTTAATCCCCAGCTCCTAATTTATCTCTCCCTGCCATGTTTCCTCTTTGGTAACCATAAATTTGTTTTTGAAATCTGTGAGTCTGTTTCTGTTTTGTAAATAAGTTCATTTGTATCATTTTTCAAAGTTAGATTCCACATATGAGTGATATCATATAATATTTGTCTTTATCTGACTTACTTACTTCACTTACTATGATAATCTCTAGGTCCATCCATGTTGTTGCAGATGGCATCATTTCATTTTTTATTTATGGCTAAGTAGTATTCCATTGTAGAAATGTACCACATCTTCTTTATCTATTCCTCTGTCAATGCATATATCTTTTTGGATGGTGGTTTTATCTGGATATATGCCTAGGAGTGAGATTGCTGGATCACATGGTAGTTTTGTTTTTAGTTTTTTAAGGAACCTCCATACTGTTCTCCAGAGTAGTTGTATCAATTTACATTCCCACCAACAGTATAGGAGGGTACCCTTTTCTCCACACCCTCTCCAGCATTTATTGTTTGTAGACTTTTAATGATGGCCATTCTGACTGGTGTGAGGTGATACCTTGGGGTTTTGATTTGCATTTTTCTGATAATTAGTGATGTTGAACATCTTTTAATGTATTTTTTGGCCATCTGTATGTCTTCTTTGGAGAAATGTCTATTTATTTAGATTTTCCACCCATTTATTGATTGGATTATTTCTTTGACATTGATCTGCATGAGCTGTTTGTATATTTTGGAGATTAAACTTAACCTTGTCAGTCACTTTGTTGGCAAATATTTCCTCCCATTCTGTGGCTTGTCTTTTTGTGTTGTTTATGGTTTCCTTTACTGTGCAAAAGCTTTTAAGTTTAATTAGGTCCCATTTGTTTATTTTTGTTTTTATTTTCATTACTCTAGGAGAAAAATCCAAAAAGATATTGCTGCGATTTATGTCAAAGAGTCTTCTGCTTATATTTGCCTCTAAGAGTTTTATAGTGTACGGCCTTACATTTAGGTTTTTGATTAATTTTGAGTTTATTTTTGTGTATGGTGTTAGAGAATGTTGTAATTTCATTCTTTTACATGTAGCCGTCCAGTTTTCCCAGCACCACTTATTGAAGAGACTCTTTTCTCCATTGTATATTCTTGCCTCTTTTGTCATAGATTAAATGACAATTGGTGCATGGGTTTATTTCTGGGCTTTCTATCCTATAACTTCCCATCCTTTAAAAGAAAATCATTGATTTTTCTTGAAGATGTTTCCATCACTAGGAAACAGGCAGAGTTATGTCACTTACTCAAGCTTGCACAGTAAATGTTGAGCCAAACAAATAATTCACACAGACACTTTAGCACCCAACCCGCAGTCTTCACTATTTCACTACTCTGCATGCTTATGATGATAGAAGACATTAAATGAAAACATTAACAAGTAAATTATGTTCATGACCAATAAAAATATCTTTTAAGAAATGGACTCGAGTTTTTTGAAAGCAATAAACAATAAAATTTTATTTGACAATAATTAATCCTCCTCTTGGTTTAACTAGAATTTAATCAAAAGACTAAACCTACACTTAAATAGGCAGGATTTAGAGTGTATATATGTCATAAAAAAGATGAAATGAGCTAACCTTCTCGGATGTTAAAATGTATTTTAAAGTTGTATTATAGTGATTCTAGTCAGAAAAAAAGGTCAAAGTTATATAAGGAATTTAGGAGGTACATTAAATAAAAAGATAAATTACAAATCAATTATATTGGAGAACTGCCTGGTTATTTGGGGAAGAAAAAAACAAAACTGAATTTATACTTCACCCCTTAAACAAAAAATAATTTTAGGTGGATTGAAGAGATCATAGACTTGAGAAGTATTAGAAAGAATATTGTTTAAAGTTTAAAATGTTGAGTTAGTGAAGCTTCTCTTGGCACCCTTCTAGGGTCTGAAATAGTAAATAGCTTTTAGAAATAATCACATAAAGATTTAAAATTTCTCTGTAGAAAACACACACAGGGAAAGAGAAAAGGCAAACTTTAGTTGGGTTAAATATTTATTGCATTCATGAAAATACATTTGCATTTTGTAATATAAAAAGAGCTTTTAGATATCAACAAGGTAAAGATGAACAATGCCATAGAAAAGACATTGATAGATAAGTAACAAATGAAGAAGTACAGAACATTAAGAGCTTATGACAAAATATTCAGGCTTAATCTTAATTAGACTGCAAGTCTAAATAATGATGTTTGTTTTCATTTTTGCCATTCAAACAATTCAAATCAGCACAATGGGTAACATTATTTTATTGTGGCATTAAAGAAAAAATAAGATACTTATGTAGCACATAGCACAGCACTATGAATTGTTTCTAATCTTTCTAGAAAATGATTTGGTAGTATGAGCAAAATGTAAAATGTGTGTATCTTCAGATCTACAAATTTTACTTCTGGGAATGTATCCTAAGGATATGTGTAAATATGCAATGAAAATAATCTCAGTATTTTGCATATGTGAAAAATCTCAACCTAAATAGCTATTAATATGTAAATAATTAAATAAATTATCATATATTCTTGAAAATTATATTTTTATAATTTTTGAAAAGAAAATTTGAAATTTGAAAAAAGAAATTTGAAAATTTGAAAAGAATATTTTCTCTAATATTTTAAAATTATTCAACACAAATGAGTCTTAATTACTTATGGGGGATAGTGTTGCAGAAAGTAACTAATAAAACTGCATACAATTAATTTTATGGTTGTCTTCCTTTCCTGCTTGATAGTAAGACTTTTATTAAAGAAATTTTAAAATTTCAATTACAATAGATTTGAGTTTTCCTGGTTTTGATTTGAGTTTTGGCTTAGCCTCATGTGATAACTAAATAATTTCCTTATGGTTTGTTTTATAATCTTTATTAGGCAACAATTGGATATATCTTGCTTTCTCCATTTTCCTGATGAGTAAAGTAAAATTTTTAAGTAACCTGCTCAAGAAAACAGAAGCTAGGACTTGATCCCATTGAAATAAAGAAAGAACCTTTTCATCAAAGTTGCTGGGGAATGAAATGACTACTTTCCTGAGTTACATACTTGGTTTCCATCAACAAGGGCCTGCAAATACCTCAAATATTGTTGAATCAATAATTTTTAATCCTTGTCTTTCAAGTTCTAATACTCAGTAGAAGCAGTTTGAGATTTTTGTCTCTCACACTGTCTTATTGCAATAATATATTTATTTCTTCATTGACATGCTATAGAGAAATCTACTGTATGGGTAGTTAGATGATGTTTCAGTTTATTGCAGTGCAAATTGAAAGCCTACTTGCACTACTGTCAGCAGTAGACCCTTAAGTGCTATTCAGGTTATCAAACCAGATATTTTTAATATTGGGACATAGGAAATAGTTTAATGCCAGTTGGTGTGAAAGTAGCTTATTTGCATTAATTAATACAGAATGGTCTGGTATGTGAAAATATTTTATTACAAAGGATGGCACTGTCAATGAAGTTGGTACTTTAGTCAGCAGTATATTATGGTGAAAATTACATGTTAAATATGAATAATTAAAAAACTGATGCTAGGGAGCTTCTTTGGAATGAAATTTTGTATTATAGACAACATCTCATAAACTAAATTCTGAGAGCAGTTCTAGGAGGTTTTTCTATAATGATCAGTTAGTGTATTTAACAGGAAATATATCAGAAAATGATTTATTCCTCTCACTCAAAGATCTCTTGTATAATAAAGTATATTCTTCTCATGCTGGCTGCTTTTACTTTGCAAGTCACTGGGTTATATCCTGGACACAATAATCCTACACGAAATTGAAAAATGATGCCCAGGTAATTTTTGTCATCTGCTTTTAAGCCTTGAGTCATTAGCCATCCATTTTCTTAAATAAAATAAATGTTTTCAATGAAACCATGTTTACCTTATATAATTTCTTATTAGGTTGTTCACTTTCATAGTGTGCCAACAGTATCATATTTAAACTCAGAGTGAATACACTATGAATACTAAAAACAAACAAAACAATATCCTATCTTTTCCAAATGGGAAGCCTGCTAGACTCAAATAAAGTAAGAAAAAGTCAAAATATTACTATATATCCTGTGTGATGATGGCATCATGATGCCTATAGGTTAACAGAATGACTAAATTGGGTTTGTGGCAGATAGTCTTTTTTTTTAATTAGCAAATTTATTTTTATTTGTTTTATATAGATTTCACCAAATTTAGAGCTGAATTAAACAACATCTAAACTTTATCTTCTTTAGCATCATTTATATTTAGTCTCACCATCTTGAGAATTTTACTATGTCTGCCACTTACCATAATGGTGATACAGTGAAAGAATCTTACATGGTTCTTCCATGTGGTAACACATTAAAACAATGCTTGCATGTTTGGAATGTGTAAGATCTTGGTTCCAATCATGGTTTTACCAATTGTGTATCCTGCATGGATAGTATTTTTTTTTTTTGTAGACAGGGTCCTTTATTTAACTTCTTAAAGAAGAAAACATAGAAAACATTTTTATCCACTTTCAAATTGAGGATCAAGGGGAATGACATCAGTGAAAATGTCGGAGTAGGGAACTCTGGGGTGTGTCCATCCCCAGAAACACTGACATAGATGGTAAAACCTGTCAGTAATGATCTTATCAACATATGTAAGTTTTTTAAATTAATTTTTATTGGAGTATAGTTGATTTACAATGTTGTGTCAGTTTCTGCTGTACAGCAAAGTAAATCAGTTATACATATACATATATCCACTCATTTTTAGATTATTTTCCCATATAGGTCAGTACCAAATATTGAGTAGAGTTCCCTGTGCTCTACAGTAGGTTCTTATTAGTTATCTATATTATATATATAGTAGTGTGTATATGTCAATCTTAAAGATTAAAGAAAATAGACTAAAATACTGACAAATATTACTTATACCTTAAATTCCCTCCCATATTTATTTTCCCTTTCTACCAATACCTGTTGTTCACAATATTCACAAAACCTTTTTTAACACAATGTCTTAAAAGGATTTTTGTAGAGCTGCAACTTGTAATTTTGTGAACCGTATTTACTACATTAGAGTATTCTACCTGATGGTCTAGGTTTTCACTGCATAATAAAGATAAAAATTTCCAATAACAGAACCACTACTTACTCTTCATGAAATGTATTCCATTTCTGAGAACAAACTTGGCATCATTATACCACTTACTTCCAAGAGAAACAAACACCCTTTTGCCTACATTGTCTTTTCTCTCACTGCCATTTTTCCATAAATACTATTTATTCAGAGACCTGCTTCCTCATAGTTTAGTTTTCCTGTTTGTGAGTCAATGGTAAATCCATAATCCTATTTTAAATATCTTCAAGGCCATGAAAAAGTATGCTACTTATTCCAATTCGGCAGTTTAACTGCAGTGCAGAAAAGTTCGACACCCAGAGATTTAAGCCTCTGTTTTAAGCATAAATTACTAAGGCACCCTGTTCTTTTTTCTTGTAAGTGTAACTCTCCTTGACATGAATCCCCATAGATGTCTTAGGCAATAAATGATATTCCAAGAAAATAATGTGAAAAAGCTAAAGGAAAAGGGGATTTACATTTTTAATTTGATATATTAGATCATCTTTCAATGAAATCTCTTAACTGTGATAATCACAATTAATTCATGCCTACTCGTGTCCATAAATCTTTGGGTGGTAACTTTAAAGGTCTTTCAGAAATAAATCTTTTGCAAAGCTGGAGTCATGCTTCCTGTCCAAGCTCCCTGAGAGAGAGAGTACAGAGAGATTAAGTCATAATATGGGTTGTAATCAGACAGACGTAGGCTCAAATTGTGGCTCTGCCTCCTGCTTAAACTTTCAGTGCTTCCAGAGCCTATCACATGAATTATGAATTACAGTTTCTACTTCCTGAGGTCGATTTAAACATAAATGATATATGTTGAGCACTCAGCAGAGTCCAGTATATAGTAAATACTCAATTCAATAATTATATTAGTTCCTTCAATGCCAAAGTCAACTGTTATCTTCCCTATGATTGCAAGCTTGAAACAGATTAATAAATTGTTTCTTGGAAATCTTATGGTTTATAATCTGCAAGTTCTAATTTAACCAAGACCTGCAACTGGAGCCCTTTATACTAATATAATATTTTCCAACTTTGTCACCCCAAATGGATCAAGAGCTCTTTGGGGGCAGGGGTCATGTTTATTACAGTCTTTGCATTTGGCAAGGTACTTAACTTATAAGCTTGCATATAATTAGTATTCAACACATGTTTATAAACTGACAGATAGACAACATATAGGAGTAAATAAAAATTATCAATTGATACTCTTTTGTATTTTACTCTATTTTAAAAATGAGTTTTATCCCCATAATAATTTTGTTTTGGAATAGTACATAGTGTAGTGCCTGTGTCAAAAAGATTACTTAACAGACATTTGATAACTGAATAGATGTAGCTAGTTTTCATTTGCAGAACATGAACACCACCACTATGGGTAACTTCTATATGTTTCTTGTGTTTAAGTTCTGGCAGGCCTTCCTTAAATATGCCTGTTTTTTTTTTCTTTCTTCCAGTAATATCTCATGCTATGTCTGTGTTATGTGTACAGGTAGTCTTCGTTTTTTAAAGATTCTGGAATTGCAAACGTGCCTATTTTCTAAATTGTATTTGTAACTTCAAGGTCCACACTTGCTGCATGTTGTCAGTCATTCACAAACATGTTCAGAACAGCAGAACATCTGTGTTGCCTGATGCACACTTTCCCAGCTGAGATAAAAAAGGTGATGCAAGGCCTTCTTGTGCCAGCTTTCATACTGTAAATTAGTGTCCTTTTCATGGTCTTTTAGTGCTACTTTTTCAAAGATGTTTGTGCTTTTTGTTGATGATTTTGCTGTTTAAAATGTTCCCAAGCATAGTGCTGAAGTGCTGTCCAGTGTTATTAGGTGCAGAAAGGCTGTGATGTGCTTTACAGAGAAAGTACATGTGCTAGGTAAGCTTCATTCAGGCATGAGTTACAATACTGTTGGCCATGAGCTCAATGCTAATGAATCAACAATATTTAGTGTTAGATACAGTGTCTTCACATAAAAACACACGTGAAAAGATGGTATGTATTGATTGGTTGATGAAAATGTAACCAGAGACCCCCAGGAACCTAACCCTATATTTCTCCCAGGAGCAATCATTCAGTGTTTGCTATTTCAGTGTTTACAATGACTTATAGAGCATAACTGTAGCAAATAATGATAATCAGTTATACCACTCATGGTGATTAATATTTCGTAATCAGCCTCTTATAGTGTCCTAAAGTAAGGTAGAGGTGGTGGAGATCAGATTGGTTTGCAGGATCTTATGATGCCTTCTGTACCTCCCAATACATTTTGGCATCATGAGACTGAATGTCTTCTGAAGTCCAGCTTCCAGGAGTAAGCACCGATCACGTTTTGACATAGTATATCTCAATTTTGTCCCACACCCACTACCTTTGCCATAACTATTCATGCTCTGTAACAAGCAGTGGAACATCATTTGCAGAGATGGGATGAATATGTAATTTTTGACTGTGAAATGTCTTTGTCCCCAAGGATCTCATCAAATGTTCAGTTCGGCTCTCATTCTGCAACAGCCAATCATTATAGGAAAAAGACTGTTTCTAACATTAGGGACTCTAATTTTATCCTCTCATCGTAAAAAAAGACCTACCTAGCCAATGTAGAAGGGGAACATAGGATAAAAGGAAATGAGGAGTGTTAAAAAAGAATAGAAATGCTATACAAGGAAGGAAAGCGAGAGATGCAGATTAACACAGACTGAATTTAGCCCAATGTGCCTCAATACAGATGTTCAGTAAAGCTAAGTCTAATTCTCCTTGAAAACTCCCCCTTTCAAAATCTGCAACACTATGCAAACAAACATAAAGAAATGTCTACCTCTAACCCTGTTGAAAATCTCTCCTACCTTATACTCTTTATATTCCGTGGTGGACATACAATGCAATTTTAATTATGGAAAATTCCAAAGTATTTGAGATCTTCTGGGAGTACATACACTTACACACACACACACACACACACACCAAGGGACAGTGGATTTAGTGGAAAGAGTTCTAAGCTAAGAAAAAAGGGCTAGGTTCTAATTACCTGTAAATGGCAAGTTGATGGCTTTGTAGGGAACCTATAGTTGAGGCTAAATCTCTGCAACTTGTTTGCTATGTGTTTGCAGGTTAGGCAGGATTAACTTTTTTAAAATTAAAGTATAGTTGACTTGCAATATTATATTAGTTTTGGGTATACAACATAGTGATTCAATATTTTTATAGTTTATGCACATACAATATTATTAACTATATTCCCTGTGCTGTACATTACATCCCTGTGACTTATTTTATAACTGGTAGTTTGTACCTCTTAATCCCTTTCACCTGTTTTGTTCATCTCTGACCCTCCTCCCTCTGGCAACCACTAGTTTGTTCTCTGTATCTGTGAGGTTAAATTCTTTATTGTGATCTTCCATCTCAGCATACCAGCTGAGAGAAACAAATGCTGTATTAGGCTAAGAACTACAAAGCAGAAAGTGGATTTATATATCCCTCTCTCTAAATCCCCTCATTGGGAGACCGTCTAAGTTCTTTGGATTCATACATTGAGAAGAGCCAGCAACCTCTATAATTCTATATTATATAAATATGATAGAGACCAAAATTCAATGGTTATATCCATCCAGTTTTGTCTCAGTGGTTATTTTGGCTTGCTTTGACTAAAACAGTTGTGCACAGGAACTCTCAAGATGGATGTGAGCCTAGACTTCAGGTACAGTGTGTTAGGTGATTAACAGATGGGATGAATAGTTTCTTTTTACCCATAACATCATTGACACATTTGTCTGCTTTGAAGACCAAGTGCTCACTTGGCAGTTTGCTTTGGCAGCAGAACTTTCTGAGTTGAAAAAAAATGTTTATAGAGGTGGTCACATTTCTCACCACTTTGTCAGCTATAGTAGTAAATTCAAGATTTAAAATTTGTAGTCAAATATGGAATTTTATAGAACACAATATGAAAGCCAAAATAGACACCAGGAAAAGTTATTTTCACTTCTATGACTCTATAGTGAAGGCAATCTCAGATTTAATAGTTATTCCAAAAGAAATGGGGGAATAAAGCTTCATTGTAAAACACAATATTATAACAAATGGGGGAAGGATTGTAATTCCAATATAAAGAGAGAACACTAGTATTGCTTTGCAGAATATGTGGCCAATTATGTTTAATTAAAGTTATTGCAGTGAGAAGTAACAATTTGACTTCTAGGGAGTTTCAATTGACAGTATTATATTTGTGCAACGTACATCCACTACAGGAATAAAAGAAACTTTTATAATTGCATGCTGATAAATGGAAGTATCAACATAAGTTCTGTAAATCTTGCAAATAATAACTAAATATAGCTAGATGGAAAAAATTTTCTTCACTAGATCCACATAGCTTAGAGCAAAAGAATTTCATTGAAATGTCACATACTTATCATCTCTTTCCCTAACCCGTCTTTTGCAATTTTCCTCATTCCTCTGTATTCTACTATTCCACCATCTTTAATTAGTAAGAACCAAAATATAGGGATATCTTTGCATCACCCACTATGTTCCTTAATGTCACTCCATCATGGATGCTGTGATCCTTGGGAAGATGCCCTTTAAAAAGAAACAAGGCTCTTTATAAGATGGCACTAAAGTCTGTTGAAGATACATACTTGCAACCAACTATTTAACATACAATTTTCAACTATTTCTATGAAGTGATTGGGGTGTTTCCCCATTTTGTCTCCACAAACACTTTAAGCTGCAAGAGTTTTTCCCGATCAGAATCATTACTCAACAAATATTGATTGCATGTTGCATGCAAACATGACACCATATAAGATAATGTGGAGGATGCAAAGGTAATACACACCTGGACCTGACAACATTTTAGTGGGAAAAAGAAACAAGTACTTAAAATATTTATCTAGCTTACATTACAGGGTGAGAATTGTCCTAAGAGTTGAAAGTAAACTGTGAGACAGATTTCTACTGAAGGCTATGCAGAGGCTATAATGGAAGGAGGGGCAATTTTCACCTGAGTGAGTGTAGGATGTCCTAAAAAAAAAAAGAAAAAGAGAGAGAGAGAGAGAGATACTCAGGATACTCAGGATATACAGAAGGAATTTGTTTAAGGTAATTGAAGTATAGACTAGGTGACAGGAAGTAGTGGATGATAAGGGTGGGAAAACGTGTAGGACCCAAAATACCAAAACCCTTGATATCATTGAAGTGGTTTGAACTTTATTTTATAGGCAGTGAGGAATCACTGAATATTTTAAACAAGTTAGCAAAATATTCAGAATCATATTAAATATAGAGTGGATTGAATAAGGGATGGGATTGATGGTAGAAAGAAGGATTAGGAGGTTATTACAGTAAGGCACAGAAAGGGTAATAAACTCCAGAACTAGAATATTTCACATTTTGAATTCTCTCTAAAACCAATTTTAGATTTCCTGGATTTTATCAAAAACATATATACCCATTAAGATGGAACCTTTATTCCAAACTAGGATCTATAATGCTTCTTTTTTTTTTCAGATTTTTCATTATTCGTATACTGCTTCATATGTGATTTACAATATACACACTAGGTAAGTTCTTTGGTTTTCTGGTTTCCATGAACACTGTCCAACTAAATTGTTGGTGTAGGTGTCAATTTGTTCACGTAAAAATATTTACCTTTTTTCAAGGGAAGTTTGGGAGTTAAATCCTCCAGAAGTAGAGGACTCCATCTTGCAGTACGCGGCCTGGGGCGTCCAAGGACAGCAACTGGTAAGCACAGGCATTGGTATGCACTGAGTACTGTCAGCCAGGGCCCTATAGAAAATGCTTACAGAAGCCACTCGTAGAAATTGTCCTATTATACTGGATGATTTTAATTTACCTTAATATCTTTTATCTAGTATTTTAATTTAAGAATATATCAGATAATACCAGTATAATGTTATCAATTAATTAAAAAGAAAAAAGTTTATAATGTGTGATTAAACTGCTAGGTAATAATGAAACCCAGAAGAGATCCAAGAATACTAAGGCCTAGTTCTGTAACATTTCTGTTACATAATGTTTTATTTATTCTTAAAGCACTGTTCATGGCAAAAATTTAAGACGGAAGTCTACACTTGACAATGTTCTCTTAAGACTTTTTTCTCATATATTTTGGAATTATCACAAACTCAAAAAGAGAATGATTGATGTGTAAAAGCAGTTGGAGCTTCATGATATTCTTGTGTCTCATGGGTACCTGGATATAGACTTTAAGGGAAAATTGCTCAGGAAGTGGTATTGCTTGCTTGTATGGCTTGAGCATGCTCAAAAGTACTTCACATGGCCAAACTGATTTCTAAATTGTTTGTGTGTTTATATGCTTACTAGCAATAATGTGAGAATCCCCTTTGTCCCATTTCCTCACGAACACCTAGTTTTTCCAGACTATTATTTGTTAATAATGACATTATTGCTTCTTCTATTCCAATTTTTCTGCTTTCTAATTTATTAAGTTCTTCTTGCACTAGTTACCCTATGAATGTGCCTAGTTATGGTGAGGTAGTTTCTTTTTTTGTGGGAAGATTTTAAAAAATGTATTCTATTATGATTCTAACAGTAAGGTTTAGATTTATTTTTGAATAAGTTTTGGTAATTTATGCATTTCTAAAAGTCCATTTCACCTAAATTTTCAAATTTTTAGTGTAATATTTTTATAACTTCTTAGTGTTCTTTTCATCTCAGCATGTGTTGCTGTATTTTTTCTTGTTTCCTAATATTATTTATAAGTATTTTATTTTCATGATCAACTTTGGTTGATATTTATAAATTTCACATTTGTCTTCTCAAAAAGCCAAATTTTAAATTTATTTGATCCTTTCTAGTATAATATTAGTGTTCTCTTTTTCTTTTCCAATAAAACATGGAAGACTATAGAATTTTCTCTAAATGTTGCTTAATCTTCATCCAACAATTTGATAGTAATATTTTTAATAGTATTTAGTTAGAATATTTTAAAAAATTATTGCATATTCTTATTTCAGGTGCATTATTTTGATGTTTGTTTTTAAATTTACAAAAATGTGACATTGGTTTTGAAACTAATTTGTAAAGTTCAAAAACAGATCTTTGTAATAGTCACTTAGAAAATGATAAGACTTGATTAATGGTTTAATATAAACTTTTATAAATGTTTTCCCTGCAATAGGTACAGTGTTTTATATGTGCCTATTCGGTCTATCTTAATACATAATTATGTTTTACATAATACATAAGTTAAAGTTAAATAAGTTAAAGTACATAAGACTTTAACTCCTTAGTAGTGATGGTGGATATGTGGTCTTTTTCTTTAGTGTTCTGTAGGTTTTACATTATATAATTTGAACTATGCTTTTAAGAATGAGAGGGGATAAATGTTAAATACGTCTTTTAGTAAATTGAAATTCTTCATATTCTTATCAATATGTTCATCTTATTTGCCTGTAATAATTCTGATCAACCAACCCTCACCCTAACCTTTAACAGAAGTTAGAATCCTCTAGTTTTGTTTGTTTGCTTGTATTTACTTAGAATTGCTGCTTCAGTAACAGCTGAGTGGGTTGAGGTATGTTTTTTAATTTACCATGACCATCATTTCATTACGATAATTTAGGAAATATAAATATTTTCCTTAACAAAGTGCATATTATTAGTTTTATTCCATTTTTATAAATCTAAGAAATACTTTCTTAAGCTAATTGGTGAAACAGATATTTCACATGACAATAAGGCTGTGGAATAATGTACTATAACTAAACAATGCATCTCTTCATTAAAAAACTTCTGGACCCTGAAATATTCTGGACGTGAATATACCTGAGATAGAGTCTCGGCCAGTGTTTGGTTATGTGACTTTGGCCAAATCATTTTTCCTCTCGGCACCTCATTTTCATCAGTAGTAAAATGAAAGCATTTGACTGTGCTTTTTGACCTCCCTCATATTACATTCGATATACTTCTAAATATTATATTCTATATTTAACTGGGATTATTTAAACCTTAAAGGTTTACCAATAACATTGAGAGAAACATATACAAAGTTGCCAGACATTAGACCTGAAGCTTCTTGAGCATCTTTATGGTTACATTTTATAAAGAAATCCTGTATAACACAGTGTATTCACTGCCTTATCCACACTAAATGGTTGAATAATTGATTAAATTATTATGAAGAAAACAAGCCAGTAATTTAAAATGAAAAAATATTGCAATGGTTCAAATACCATAGATTATAGACAGTATATCTGCATTTATCCTGTGTCTATTTTAGACATTTAAAACAATGTGTTTAATATACCTATATAGGGCTGTCTCTAGATCCATTCCATTATGATATTCCTGAAGCGTGGCCGCAGAAGCTGCATAAGATATGCTAGATATGAAGATGCAGGTTTGATTCAGAGAAGTCAAGGATCAGTGTATTGATGGACAGTGGTGAGTGGGCACCAGGAAGTGGGCAGGCGCTGTAGTCTTACTGCTTCACTATGCTGCTGTCAACAAGAGAGCTGGTCCATTAGGCCAGAGGCAAATTCTAAACGCACAGAATGTTAGAACACAGAAACCCAAAATAACTTCATGTTCGTGTCACTGTAGAGTCCTTAGGAAAAATGTGTAAAACTTTGATTAGTTTTAAATGACTCTTTTTCTCCAAGCCTGAGAGCAACCTACACCTGTGCCAAAATAAATTTTATACCCTAAAGGAAGTAGTATTAGTTGTATGCATTTTCTTTAATGATTCCTATTTGTTATTGATTCCTTATTCTTTAATGTATTTGAGGAAACCATAAAAATACTAAAAATTTACAAAAATCATAGATCCTCTCATGGGGGTCATTTTGCAGGTGATTGAATCCCCATCCATTACTTACTAGCTGTTGATTTTGAGACTATTACTTAATCTCTACATGCCTTAGTTTTCTTATCTTTAAAATGGTGACAATAACAGTGCTTTACTAATAATGCTATTCTGGTATTTAATGTATAAATACAAAGCATTTTGAAAAGTATCTAGCATATAGTATTTTAGAGGTGTTAATTTTTACTGTTTTAAAAAGATTAAAAAAAATGTGTCACTTGAATTTTAACTTCTTCAGGAATTTTGGTGTTTTACTAGTTTTTTTTGAGAAATAAGCCTAAGTTCTTTATAATGGCATTTTCCAAAGTCATTTGGGAAAATTTGGGGATAAGTTCCATTCTTCTTGAGGTTATTTTTTGTGCAAGTAAACATAAATTCAATATAATTAAAGGGCATATCTCTGCAAATGGCTAATGGTCCATTTCATGTGAATATGGCAGACTTTGTCACTATGTGAAGCCATCAGCAAAAGTCAGCAATATGATTATACCAGAGATGAGCCACTGCAATACTTTAGTTTTGCATTAAGTTAATGAGTCCTGTAGTGTTTATAAACTAAGAACAATTGATTTTTTCATCCTTAATTCTCACTGCCTAATTTTATTTGCTGTAAAATAAATCCCTGGCTATAGAGAAGAAAGGTAAGAGATCGGGCCTAATTTATAGATAAAGAGGGTCTGAGTTAGAATTCAAAGGATGGAGAATTTTTTAGTAACACTAGGTGTAGGGGAAAACAGTTTGGTTGTGGCCAAATTTGTGGGAAAAAAACCTGACATAATACAGCATGTATTATTTAGAGAAGGCAGTGAGTAGACCACTTCAGCTGTAGCAAATGTTTTATAAAAAGAAATGGTGGATACTGAAGCAGGAAGAAATATGTTAGTCATTCAATTGAAAAGAATTCTGGTTTAAGAGGGCGTAGCCTTTTTCTTTCCAAAATAACTTCATCTTATAAAAGTTAAAATCACTCATTGTAGAACATTTGAAAAGTCATGTAATTATATGAATTCACATAAATTCATATATAAAAGTTAAATATACCTTATCTATAATTTTACCGTAAGAATTGAAAGCTTCTGAAAATCAGATGAAGTCTGAGCATAAGAAGGAAAAAACATTTCACTGATTAAAATACACTCTCTAGAATAAGAAAAAACTCAATTCAAGCTCAGATTCTGTTTTTTGTTTTGTGACTTATGGAAGGTTGAAAGCTTTAAGCTTAAACTTGCTCATTTTAAAAATGAAAGAAAATCATAACTACTCCCAGTTTTGCTTGAGGTTTAAATGAGATAGGTAATGTGCACAAGTCAAGATTTTCCAGTAAACAGTATTAATAATGTATATAGCTATATATGTATATGAGTATTCAGAGAGAGAGAGATTGAGAACCTGCCTCAAACAATTATGGGCGCAGTCCGGCTGGCTGGAAACTCTGATAAGATTTAATATCACAGTCTTGAGCTGCAGTCCTGAGGCCTTCAACTCATTGGATAAAGACCAACCACATTATTCCTTACTTAAAATGAACTGATTGTAAATGTTAATCATATCTGCAAACTGCTTTCACAGGCAGACTAGTATTTGACCAAACAGTCAGGCACCATAACTCAGCCAAATTTACACATAAAATTAGGCATCACAGCATAGTAAGCACTCAATAAATGATAGCTATTAATTTGATTCCCACTTGACCTTTCATGTAATAACATAATTAATTCAGAATTTCATCATCTTTCCCCTAAAAATTTTTGCACCTTATTTTCTAACGTCCCTCCTTCAATTGCTAGACATTCTAATTCACACCTGCAAAGATATGGTTAACAGTGCAGATCCTTAGCAGCTCCCACAAGGTTATGAAATGTCACTGAGATGACACACAATGTCATTGATGTGACACACAAGATATGACTAAGGTGTCACATCATCTGACTCCTGACACTTCATCACAGAACACAGCACAGATGTTTTTCTACCTGAACCAAACTCTGTAACTTCCAGAGGGTGACACAGGGCTGCTCTGTGCTCCGAGTGATTTCCCTTTCTATACCCATTGTTTTCTTTTCGTCAGAACTCTTTGTCAAATACTTTCCCTCCTCTTCTCTGGTAATTTTTCCCCAGCATTTCTACATCTAAGTGAATTGCTTACTTCTCAAGATTCTAATATTGTTCTATTTTATTTCAAATTTTTACAGTATTTTATATTATTTATTTACATTGCTGTCTTCCACCACTGACCTGTAGTCTTTTCCAGAGCAGACAGAAGAAAGAATATGCTAAATGTCCTTCTCCTCTCTCTCTCTTTCTCTCTGTCTCCTTTTCTCTCTTTCTATCTCCCTGCCTCTGTCTTCCCCTCATCTTCCTCCCCCTTCCTTCTTCATAAAATTCATCTTAGCACAAGGCAAAATGTAGATTTAATAAGAAATTAATGAAAGGCTAACTGTTGTTTCCATGGATAATGGGATGCCAAAGAAGGTTTTGAGGATGGCATAATATGAAAAGAAATCATTCCTGAAAAGACAGGTCTGGCAGGAAAGTTTAAAATAGAGTGTAGGTAACTGAGTCTAAAGTCAGAGAGCTAGGTTTAGAGGCCATTAGTATAATCTAGAACTGATTTGATAAATAACAATATATTTAAGAGATGAACACATCAAGTTTTAAACTGAGATCTAAAATTTGTTTGCAGTCCAACAATAAAAATTTTCTTATAAATACTTATTCAAGTAAATTAAATTATGCATATATTATATGTATATTTTTACATATTTTTGAAAATAATCTCATTTTAGACTCTTAATTTATTTAAACCACTTTATTGAGTACAAATAAAAGATTGACACATACAAAAGGCTGTACTTTCATTGAATACATACAAAGAACTGTACATATTTAATGTATAAAACTTGAGATGAAAATAAGTATACACCCATGAAACCATCAGCACCTGCAATGGCATAAACAAATCCATCACCTCCAAAAGATTTTTACCGCCCTCTTTAATTTTTTGTGTGATAAGAACACTTAACATAAGGTAGACTCCTTCTTTGATATTGCTAGTATTTTTGTAGTCTATTCAGGATAAAATAAAATCACCATACCCATTCTTCCAATGGCATAAAGCTTTAAAAATATCCAGTGTGTTACTTAATTTATCACAGTTTAGGTGTTTAGAGAAATCACTTTTCTACATTTTATTATCTATATTTTTGAAGAACGTAATGTTTAGGTAATTCTCCAAATACAACTAAAAATTATCAAACTTTCCTATCACCTACATTTTTACTTACTAGAGATTTACCTTAAAATTGTATTAAAATCTTAAAAGTGATTAACAATGGTTCATTGCCTCTAGGAGAGCTTCAATTTCTTTGGTGTAACTGCTTAAGTTTTCATTAAGATTTAATGAAAATTTAACTAATTAATTAATTTCATTTATTAATGTAAACATTTGAACAATTTTATTGACTTTTCCGGGGTGACTTTAACCCTTCTTCGTTTAAAAGCAGATGTTTAAGGTAGCATTTTTCAAACATGTTGCTGAAATCTCATGTCCCCTACTAAAAATCAATATGATTTTGCTTCATGTGCCATTAAGTATGTTTTTCTCCAGTACAAAAGTAATCATTTTAATTGTCATTAATATGTATTCAAGAAATACATGATAAGCATTTGCAAATATAAGATATACATGTGCATACTCATACACACACTACACACACACATAGTCATATGCACACACATTCACTCCGTGCTGCTGGTGTCATGTACATTTGGAACGAAAGTCTGGGGCTTAGAGTCCTAGCATACCAACATACCAGAGGTGACATAGAAGTAAATAAAGAAAAGCAGCCATTGAGAGTCAAGGTCTATTTCAAGTCAGTTCTTCACTGTGGTGTGTGTGGTGTGGTGCTTATTCCTATGTAGTACATTGGTGCAGGAAAACTGCCAGAAAATTTATACCATAACATCCTCAAGTGTTTGTCATGATGACCTTTTCTCGTATAAATGAATTTGCACCTTTTTTAATACTCCATTTATTTTCATTAGTGGTGATAAATGAAAACAAGGTTACTTTTTCATTTTACCCCGGGCAAAATCTAATGATTACATTTTTAGTTCCAGGAAATAATAAAAGCAATCCTTCTTACTATATTCTAGTATTAGATGCACCTAAGGTCTAATGGGTGTCACTTCAAGTTTGGAATCAGGAAAATCAATATCAAGAAGCTAATATGTTTTCTATAATCAATATTTTGACTGGGGATAACTGATGAACCATAATAGGATAACTATGTTTGGATTTAACAAAAATACCCTTAAAATATCTCAACCATTTTGACTGATACATTTGCATTGTATTCAGGTGTATATTTACATTAGTATATCATGTAGGCAAATGTGACAGGAAATACATTCTCATATAAGTAAAATATGGTAAGAGTATGAGTGTACATGTGTAAAGAAAAAATATGCAATTACAGTGTACAATTTAAAAGAAAATTAATTTGCCTTGCTGTGCAATATAAATCTTAGTGTCTTGTAATTATTTAAACAGCATATGTATGACTTTTCTACCAAATTCAAATTTCCAAAAGAAATGGAAAATGAAATTACTATCCTTTATAAGCACACATTTTAGATTATTTCCCTCCAATTAAGTGTTGCTTATTTCAATGTAAGGAGAAAATAGAGCAACTTGCATACTGTTAGCTATACTCGTATTGCTTTTAAAGGCTTTGCACAGGCCTTATCAGAAGTCACTTGATAAGTATGTGTTGACTTTGATGATTGCCTTGGACTGTAAACAAACTCTCTGAATGCAGGAGCTCAAATTCTGTAATTCTGATGGCATGTATAACTGTATATTGAACTATGGAGTTAACAGGCATGGGTTTTCCATTGAAAATGATAAAAAAGAAGCTGCTTAGAGAAGATGTTGTAACCTGTGCCAGCATATGCAAATGGAAGATACTTAGTTGCTGACAGTTTCTAAGTGAGGCCAGCCCTGACCTAGATTTAGATCTAGAGAGTGATTAGAAATATTGCCAAGCTTTTATCTAGTAATAATAATAATGTTGATAATTAAAAAGCAAGAAAAGAAAATCAATTCACTGTATGCTATTTGAGAATGCCTTTTTCCTATGCTATGTTTGTAATGTTTTATTCAACATTTAGAAAAATCAAATGGAAACCAGTACTGTCATATAAAGTACCAGTTTTAATGATGGAATGTCAGAAATGTACTTATCTCTTCTGGGGGGAGGTAGTAGTCTTTTATCCTGATTTAAAGTGCTTCATTTGGTTTAATCCAGCATGAAATATAAAATTTTATAGAACTTCTAACTAGGTCTTACGAACTTGTTACTTATTACGGGTATAAAAGGCACAATGTCTATTCCAGGAATTCACAGAAAATAGACTTAAAGGTGAGAATACTCACCTTTGGGAACACCTACAACATGGACCTCACCTTGCAGGGGGAATCCTCTCTGAGGTGATGGAGCAGTTTCCTAGAGGAAGTAACCAGCAAGTTGAGTTTTGGAGTTATATACTGGTGCAAGATTTGGACCTTTATTTAAAGGCATCCCTCTGACTATAAGGAAGCTCTCAACATGAAAAGAAATAGAGTAGACTTGTATGCAATCACATGCTTTAATTCTTTTGTTTATACTTTTTTTTTTTATTTTTGCGGTACGCGGGCTTCTCACTGTTGCGGCCTCTCCCATTGCGGAGCACAAGCTCCGGACGCGCAGGCTCAGCGGCCATGGCTAATGGGCCCAGCCGCTCCGTGGCATGTGGGATCCTCCCGGACCGGGGCAGGAACCCGCGTCCCCTGCATCGGCAGGCAGATTCTCAACCACTGCGCCACCAGGGAAGCCCCTGTTTATACTTTTAATAACAGAAAACTATAAGTTACTATTATTTCCAAATGTGAAAAGATAATAAAGCAAACTAGAAATATAAAATGTGTTAGCAGACTTGTACTAGAAAGAATCACCATAAAAACTCACTGTAATAAAACTCCCTATATTGCCCTTAACTTATATTTAAGCAATTTTGAGTTATTTAGTAATAATGAGGTAAATGCAACAGCCATATCTTTTTCCCTATTTGTTTGTTTTCCAACATAAATAGCAATTTCTGCAGCACTTCTTGTCTCATGCTGTTCCTAACATTGAATTAAATAATATATTGTGGAGTAAGAGCCAGAGAGATTCTAGGATTGCACATTTTTAAACTATAAATCTGGATCATACATAATCCAATTTAGTGAATACTTTGGACAGTTCCTGCTAAGCACACCATTTGAATGGAGTAACAACATAGATGATGATCAGTGAAAGTTTCTAAATATTAGACTCTTTCTGTTTCATTGCAGCTAAGCTTTTGCATATCTGTTATTCTTACTTTTAACCATACAGGGTTATCCTACAGTGCTGTCAAGTCATAGTCCTTCAAAGGCCTAAATAAAAACTTTAAAAATAAGATTATAGTAGTGTTTATTGTAAGATGTGACCCATGCTACACAACCCCTGAGGTATAAAGATTCCAATTAGGAAAAGTTCAGTATTCTGGTGATTTACTGTTTTTTAGTAAATGGCATGAAGAGAACTCTCTGAGAGAAACTGTGCTCTGCATTAATGTCAAGGTTCCTCATGTCAGAAATAACTCCAGGCATCCCTTACATGCTGTGGCAGAGGAGCTCTCCCCTTGCTCTCCTTCTTAAGAACAACAAAGAAACTGAACGTGTGAAAAGAATCTCTATATTTTATGATATTTTGAATCGACCACAGCCTAAACTATAGTCTCTAAGAAACTTGAAGTAATAATTCTCCAGAGCCAGGAAAAGATTGAAAGCAAATATATACTTTAGTAGATTTCAGAAACTCAGAGAAATAGACAAATTGACAATTTTAGCTGGTAATGTCAACACTTGTCTTCCGGTTAAAGATAGAACAACTATACAGAAAATCAGTGAGGATATAAAAGATTTGATCGACACAATCAATCAACATGACATAATTGACATTTACAGAACACTATACCCCAAAATTACAGAATACAGGGCATTTTTAAGTACTCGCACTGGGTCATAAAACAAGCCTCAATAAGTATAGAAGAATGGGAATCAAACAGAATATGTTCTTGGACCACAAAGGTATTAAATTAGAAATCAAAAATAAACATAAACTACACACACACATTCTTATTGGGCTACGAATATATCCAATAAGAAATATAGTTCTATATATCTAGCAATTCTAAATAGAATTTATCCCGTGGATATATTGCACATAGATCCAAACACATAAAAAGAAAATTCACTTGAATGTTATTTACAATTTAAAAAGCAGAATAAAAGAATAGAAACAATTTAAGTCATCATTATGAGACTAATAAAATATATTAAGGTGCCTAAAATAATAAAATATTAAAAAGCCATTAAAATTAGTATGATTCTTCTACATGTGCAGATATGCAATTCCATCCACTAATAAAAGTCAATATAATTAATCAGTATGCTCTCATTGTTTAAATAAGCAAAACAACTATATATATGTGTGTGTGTGTGTGTGTGTGTGTGTGTGTGTGTGTGTATATATATATATATATATATATATATATATATATATATAATTTAAATATTTACAGAATTCACAAGACATTAAGAGTAGTTGTCCCCTGGGAGAGAACTGGCGTTTGAGAGAGATTTTTCATATTATTTAATTTAATATTTTTTCTTGAGCATGTCTTATATTTTAAATAAAATAAATTTTAAAAATTATTATGAATAACAAAACAAAGTCTAAAGAACAAACTTGATTGCTTTTAACACAGCATATAGAAAGTAAAGCACATCAGAAACTTCCAAAATAGAGAAAAAAATGACAAAATACACACACACGCACATATGTATGAACTGTATATCAGCAATGGTCATATAAAATGAGATTTCACCTGTGCTACAATATGAAACCTCACCAGGGACAAAGGTATCAAGGAGATATACTGAAGTAAAAAATAACTCCTTGTTTAGAGTAGCAGTATAATAGGTAATTTAATCTTTAAAAAATATTTGATGTTATTATATTGTTTTAATGGTTAAAAGAGAAATAAAAGTTTGAGAAGGAATGAAGGACGTAAAAGAATTACATATTTATAGCCAAGTAAAAAACAAATGACCGTGGCATGAATCTTCAATTCTACTTGTTAGAAAAAAGTTGCTGTTATTGAAGATGAATGTTAAAAGATTTTGGTCACTACAAGCTTCCCCTACTATCCGAAAGTAGAGTGTTCTTATGAAACTCCTATTTAGGACCCAAATTGGCATAAATGAAGAAGCAGTTACCAGAGGACACATCTTTATAATGGATTCACAAAATAAACCGAGATAAAGCACAGATGCTCACAGACCGCTTAGAGCTATGGTGGCTTGTTTCTCACATGCTACGTGTAGTTCCCGGGGAAGGAGCTTGGTGGTGCTACTCTCACTGATCACAGTGTGCACTGCCTTTGTAATGCCCTTGCTGCGAAACAAAGGCTGAATGCTACTTGAGCTTTTTGCTGTGTTTTGTTAAAACAAAAGTCCTCTTTGGATTTCTTTAGGTTAGCAAAAATAGGAACTAATGTAATAGGTCTTTCGTAAAAGTGAAGTGGCATAAAGCGAACTTTCTCAAAGTGTAGATATCTGCATCTAATGTACTATAGTATGAAAAATAGAATGAAGGTAATTATATTAAAAATTGATCCTCAAACGTTTATCCAGTCAAAATTATCCTGATAATTACACTTTATGTCCCAGAACTAAACAAGAACATAGCCAAGTTTGGCTCCTCACTTAAGATTGTTCACTGATTTCTTTTACTTCTCTTTATGTTATCCAAATTGAATATTTTCGAAAATCACTTTTCCTTTGAAAACTTAGACTATCTTCTAACTAGTTTTAAGTCTCTTAAAAAAAAAAAGCTTATCTTGTCCCTGGAAGCATAATGACATGACAGAAAGGGTCTGTTTTGTCATTTTATTGGATGGATGCAAGTGAGGAGAACTGAAGAGAGTGAAGCAGTGAATAAACTACTGCAAACACCAAACATGAATTACTAAAAATCAGAAATGACTCTTTCAAACATCCTCTTACATTCTTTCACCCACAAAATAAAAAGTTATTAGGGTATATTGTGTTACAGTTACACATACATCAGAGATAGGGTTTAGTTATACCCCATTGTAGCAGACAGATAACTGAAGCACAAGGAATAATCATTTCTGTAGACTCTCACATGGAGAAAAAGAAGAAGGAGACAACAAGGAAGTATTTCAAGTGCTTTTTGTCCTGCATTTCAAGTTATGCTTGAATTTAAATGACTCTCATCCTCAGTTGATCATTAGCTCAATTAAATTTAACTTTATAAGAATATTAACTAGAATAAGCAAATTAATTCTAGGCATAAGACATTTCATTAATAAGTTGGATTTTTTATTATTATTTTACTGATATCCAGTATTTGGGGAGGATACAGTAGAAAATGTTTGGATATTCTTGTATTGAAAAAAACGGCCTGTATTTTTCATTTGTACCCAGGGATGCCTTGAAATTGCCTGAAGTGGAATAAAGAGTCTAGAGCTGTGGGTAAAATGTGCATGGGAGATAGCCAAGGCTGGTTCCACCTTCTGCATTTTTCAATTTGTTTTCTTATCAACATGCCCATAAACTGGAAAGCATTAGGCACAGACACATTGATAAGCTTATGAGAATTATGCTTCCAATCTCCCTCAATCCTCAGTCATGGAATCTCTTTTTAAAATTTTGGAGTCTCCATTTGAAATACAAGGAGTTACAATACAAATGTAAAATCAAATTGCTTTAGCATCAGAGAATAAAGTGCATATGCACCATGCTTTTTGCTAATCCTGGGATGGATGAAAGCTGGAAAGAAACAAGGGTTAATTTAGCTTGCTCCCAACATAATTGACAGTGAAGGGCTTTCTTACCCATGAAGCTTTGAAGGTTAAGCTGCCGCGTGTCACCTGGTAATTAGGATTCCTGGAAGTAAGCGAGAGACATGGATTCACGTTCATTTCAACTGAAAATGAATTCATTAAATAGATTTCTGAAAGCTCTCAGAACCAATGAGAAAGTTGGAATTCCAGGACTGGAAAATGAACAGGATCCAGGAGGGGTCAGGCATTGTTGAGCATAGGATGTGTTTAGGAAAATTTGATTACAATGCCACAGGAATCTGTGATTAGGATACTGCAACTGGCAGCTACATCAGTCTCACAAAGAGCACTGCCAGGATTAGATCCCATGTCTCTTTGATAGAAATCCCATTTTCTACACTTTTGCTTTTATTTTTGTTTCCCATTTCAAGTTCTACTGCTATGACACATGTTGGGCAGTAACATGTCCTGCTAAATCAATATCGTCATACATTGGTTTTGTTTTTCTTTACTGGCCACATCTACATTAATTCGTGTGTGCTTGTATTGGAATGCAGCATTAGATTGCAAGATATCGTCCCTATATCCCCAAAACTTAGCACAGCATCTAGACTGTAAACAGCCCAGATACCTATTTGGTTAATGATAAAGGACTAGAAAAAAGGGTAATAAGACAAGAGATGGAGTGGTGAAGGAACAATGAAAAAGAAGAAAGTGGAGTAGAGGGAGAAATGGATACACAATGACTAGACAATACCATCCTCTAGCATTCTGACACATATAAATCAGCACATTAAAGTTTTTTTAAAATAATATAATAATGTTGATTGTCTTCAGTGTGTTGCAGTTTATTTCTTGGGGCTCATAGGTATTTTTAATTGATCTTTCAATTATCAAAATGATCAATTTATCATAAAGTTTTCTCTTACCCTAAATGAGGTTTAGGGAATGACACAGCCAAGAGATAGTCTGTTGTTACATTTCATTGATTGGAGTTGGTTTTCAATGATCTGTTTGCTTGCTTTTATCTGGTATCCATTTTTCTCCTTAAAAAAAAAAATGGATAAAAGGGCATTGGATTCGGGGAGTGACTTACATAATTATGAATTTAAGACAAAAGGATATATTTCACTTCTTTGGGAATGCATAATGTTCTGTAAAGCTTTTAAGAAATAAGAACTCTTTGAAAGGGCTCCCTGATATGAATAATTGCAAATGTCAAGGGATGAGAGTTCTCTGATAGTGATTCTATCTCTAGAATGTCAGGTACTAGTGCAAAGGTGACATGAATGATTTGAGTGAGTTATTCTATCCCGGGGATGGTTCTATAGAGAAATGAAAGCAGTACTCTATAACCCACAGACAGATTTATTCAAATCTAAAATGTCAGAGGTAATCAAACTATTTAACTTGTGCTCATAGCTTTACTTTGCATCACATAAATGGGCTCTCAGAATTTATTACACACTGGCAAATTAAAGAAACAAAATTTTTATAAATTTCAATGATATACTGTGGCTTTCAGTAAAATATTGATAATCTTTAAGGTAGCATTTTCAATGAATTATGATTACTGATAAAATTCTGCATAATTTTTTCCTTTTTCTTTAAGTTAACATAATGCAGCAAATATGCAGAGCTGATTCTTGTGAACAATCCCATTTTCACAGTGCCCAGAGTAGAAACAGAGCATCATTCATATACCATAAGACCCCTGCTTTGCTCTTTACTGGTGCTACCAAACCAAACTTGGGTCTGCTCACCCACCACACAGCAAAGCTAATCTACTGACACTGGGTTGTGGTGAAGGCAAGTACAGCATTTATTTGCAAGATGCCAAGCAAGGAGAATGGGTAGTTCATGCTCAAAAGACCCGAACTCCCTGATAGCTTTCAGGGAAGGGCTTTTAAAGGCAACATTTGGAGTGAGGGTTGCAGCTCGTGAACTTTCTTCTGATTGGTTGGTGGTGAGGTAACAGGGTGATTTTTCAGGGACCTTAATCATCAACCTTCTGGTTCCAACCAGTCTTGGTTCGATGTGCTTGTGGTCAGCATACAGTTACCATCTTCCACCTGGGTGGGGATCTTAGTTTTTGCATAACAACTCAAAGATATGTGTCAGATTATTATGTGTATTCCTTAAGAAGGAACTAGGACTCTCTTTTATCCCTAAACTATTGTTTCTTGACTGCTTTTCCTTTGTTTCTTCATTCCCTCACTTCCCTAATTATTAACTGCTTGAGTCTGTTCTTTGTAACTCAGGGAAGTCCTAGGAGACAAAAGCCTTTTTTCTACAAACAAGAAACTGGGGACACAGAAGGGCTTTTATACCCAGGAGGGCCCCACAGTGTCCTGCTCAGTTTCACTAGCACTATTCCCCACCAAGGGTAATTATTATCATAACTTGCAACACCATTGTTGACTATTACAGATAGCACTGCTATGAGCATTCTCATATATGTTCCTTGATATATTGGGTTCCCATATACATATATTGGATGTATATCCATATACATTTTTGTTATGGATATATATCCATATACAATTCCTTGGATGGAATTGCTGAGTTTTACAGTTATGCACATGTTCTGTTTTGGTAAAAACTGTTACATATATTTACAAAGTGATTGTACCAATTCACTCTCCCACCAGAAGAGATGAAAGTTCCACTTGCTTTACATCTTTGGCAACATTATTATTGGCTCTCATTTTCACTTTAGCCATTCTAATTGTAAAATCAAAATGCTCTGATTTTTTTGTCTGTTTATATTCTTTCGTGTTACCAAAATAATCTGTTATATAAATCAAAATAAGGACCTTTTATTTATAAGTTTACACTTAAAGTCTTTAAAGAATAATTCCTCCAAGTGTTTCCTAGACTGAAATGTAGCATATTGCTTAAAAGGGAAAATTTTACTTCAAATCCAATGGAATCATATCCATTAATGGAATATGGCTTAAATATTTCAAACATTTTTATTTTTTTTTAAAATATTTAAATGTCTTATGTATGTGATGGAGTTCAAGGTGGCTTATTGATAAAAAAGTATTATGTACATGATTATATGCATTAATACTGCCTATATGATAAAATTTTCTTATTTATTGAAAAATGATAACATCTGAATCTAATAATGATGCTAAATCACTGCAAAATCTTTTTTGTGTGATTTATTTCCAAAGTAATATTACATGAAATTCACTTTATTAACATATATTTAGTTTAATATAAATTATTTAAGAAATTGATAAGCTGGAATAATTAAAAATTAAAATCTGTTCCTGGTAAAGCAAAAGGCAAAGATTCCACACAAATTTTGGAGCCACTATTGGATCAGGAAGTATGATGAAGTTGGAGTATGGTTAGTGGTCCAGGAGCCAAAAGAAGCAAGGATATGGTTATCTGAATGTTCATATCTATTAGGGCAGGTTGAAAGATAAGAACTGCATAGATTTGAAGGGTATGAAACTATATATATATACTGCTACTTAGTCACTATTGTTGAAGCTGGCATGCAAAAGCCACTGCCAAAGGTTAAATGTCTTCCAGTTCCTAACTAGCAGCTTTCTCATATTTGCAGAAAGTAACTAGAACCCACCAAGCAAAGAAGCTGAGAAGACTAGTTTGCAAAGGAATCTTAGAATTGTAGATTTCAGGTTTCTGATGACACAGTAATAGAAGACTATGGGGGGTTAGGGGGGCAGGTGCGGGCCTGAGTACCAAAAGACAGCATTCAGGGCTTCCCTGGTGGCGCAGTGGTTGAGAGTCCGCCTGCCGATGCAGGGGACACAGGTTCGTGCCCCAGTCCGGGAAGATCCCACATGCCACGGAGTGGTTGGGCCCGTGGGCCATGGCCACTGAGCCTGCACGTCCGGAGCCTGTGCTCCACAACAGGAGAGGCCACAACGGTGAGAGTCCCGCGTACCACAAAAAAAAAAAAAAAAAAGACGACATTCAATGTATATCTGTTGGTGAGATCCCTGCTAGTGTACGTTTGTATTAGTATTGGCATTGTCTGGTGCACAAAAACGGATTCATGTTGAAATAATTTTCTTGTTTTGTGCCTTTTGTCACTTGACACTATCTCAGTGAAACACCTCCAGGTCAACTCATGTAACACTAATTTATTCTCTTCAAAGCCCGAGTGTTACTACCTGATGTGGATGGATCATAATCCATCCAGGCAAGCACTTTGATGGGTTTTCACTTTGATTCTTCTTTTTGGCCATCATAAACACTGCAGAAATAAATATCACTCTTCATCATTCTGTACATATTGATGGTTTTCTGTTATTGTTTTGTTTTTCTTACAAGACAAGGTCCCAGATTTGGGATTGCTGATGAGATGGAATATGTTTTGTTTTCAGTTGCCATATTGTTTTTCAATATGCTTATCACATTTTATATTTTCACAGTCAACATAGGAATGGACCCCTTTCACCACATCCCTGCCAGTAATATATGTTATCTGGGATAGCTTCTTAATTACAACTTTTTCCCAGAAAGCAAGCCACAGTAGAAGGCAGCCCAAATACTATCCCAACTTGGCTGTGACTTTGTAGATTCTCTTACACCATTACAACATATGGGGATTTTTGAATGATTTGTAGTTTTCTAATTTAAAATTATCATAAAAATCACTCAAATCAGTGAAGGTGGAATAGCTTTTCAGTAATATTTCAGCTAAAATAGATCTAACATTTAATTATATTTCTGTTTTATTCTGATGTTCTTTTTCAATTAAACTGGCTGAAAGTTCATAAGAGTCTGCTCTTATAAGTTTGTATTAGGCATTGTCTCTGGTTAAATCAGTCACAGTAGGGTAATTTACATTATAATTGCTCTCAAACCTATAATCCTAATGACTTTTAACCTCACATGTTCATTTATTGCCATATGTCCATCACAAGTTGGCTGGGGCTGGGGAAGGAGTTTGTTCCATACCTCTTCACCCAGCAATCCTGGCTGCTGGGGCATCCATCATCTTAAGCATTACTGGAGTTGCACCAAGGGAAGAGAAGGCAGAAAGTTGAAAATTGGCTCTTAAAGCCTCCTGCACAGCAATGACACATATTGTGTTTAATCACTGGTAATGAGCGATATCAATTAACACATTGATAGAATAATTTCCTGGGTCATTTACTACATATTTCTCAGTTTGTCACAGCATGTAGTATTTCAGCTGTCCTCCTGTTGCCTTTGTTGTGACTTTACCAATTTGGAATTATTTTATAAGTGTACTAAGACCATGGATTTTGAAAAACTGGGTAGTCAGCTTGCTCTATTAGCTGAAAAATTAAATGGTCAAATTGCTATCCATTTCTATTTGTTATACTGTTTAGATAGCTCATTGAAGGAATTGATTGATGGCATCAAAAATATTATGACAGTTTAATCAGTAACATTAGGATAAATGGCATTAATGTTTGTCGTATTTTCAATGTGATTTAAATCTAGTTGTAGCCCTTGATCATTGCCCTTTGGATCCAGCTTAATTTCATCAGTGTGCCAAGATAGTACCTGGGAATATTTGCAGCTCCTATATTGCTAAAGTAGTGGTGAGAGTTTGTGACTATTATTTGAAGCTAATGTAATTCAAGGAAATACTGTGGTAATTTAAAAGTGTTTAAAAGACTATAAATGTATATTTTCATAAAGGCAGCCGCTAATTTTTTGTCCACAGAAATAAAGATCTTGTGGATATCCCCTGATATTACAGATTTCAGCAAATGGCATTAAAATTCTGATTCCATATTGCTTGTTCTTTTACATTGAAATAGATGTCAGTTTCATGTGGATTTTGAACATCATCCAATCTGTTCTTCAAATACAAATGTAATTACTGGTCAATGGTTTTGGTATCCAAAACCATTTATACATCTGCTGAAATCGTGGAGGTTTTATTAATTGTTTTGACTTAGAGTTTGTTCCCTTCAAAAAGCTGAGGATTTGGAACAATATTACATTGGGTTAAGTAACCCTTTTTAGTTTTTTTTAAAGATTTATTATTTATTTATTTATTTTTGGCTGTGTTGGGTCTTCGTTGCAGCATGGGGAATCTTCACTGAGGCATGTGGGACCTTCCGTTGCAGTGCGTGGGCTTCTCTCTAGTTGTGGTGTGCGGTTTTCTCTTCTCTAGTTTTGGCATGCAGTCTCCAGGGTGGATGGGCTCTGTAGTTGCAGCACGCAGTCTATCTAGTTGAGGCACTCAAGCTCAGTAGTTGTGGCACGTGGGCTTAGTTGCTCTGTAGGATGTGGGATCTTAATTCCCTGACCAGGGATCGAACCCAGCTGCCCTGCATTGGAAGGTGGATTCTTTACCACTGGACCACCAGAGAAGTCTCAATTTACCCTTACTTTTGATAATAGTCCCATGTGCTTATATAGCATGAGTGTGGATGATCTGAATTTCTATTTACTTACAAGTCCTAATAGAAGATTATGGTACAAAAAGAGGATTCCCTCCAAGTAAAGCCGATTTTGTGTGCCTATTTCATATACTGTTTGTGAAAGGCAAAAGGAGGTAGTATACGAAACACATAAAGTTTAAGCTTTAAATGGCTACCATAAAGCTAATATTATTTCTCAGTTATGAGGGGTTGTGAAAGTCATAAAAAAAACTTCCATCCAGTTTTAAGATACCTGAGATATAGTTCTCAAACTTTTGCCTAAGTGGGACCTGCATATTTTCAATAATAAGTTTATTTCCTATATTCTTATCACTTGAAAACTTTCTAAATGAAGTGAAAGCAATGAATATCATTTGTTAATACCACCCCCTACTACCCCTACTGCTATTACTATTCTACTAACTATTCCTAATATATAGTCGACATAATATAATCAACCTAATAGTCAATAGTTTGGGATAATTTACACATTGGCTGAAGCTGTAGAGGTTTTGTTTTGATTTAGATTCTGTAGCGCCTGCAAAAAGTGTAAGGTTTTTGAACCAGATTATCTTGCGTGAAGTCAGCCCTGCTCCTAGCAATAGCCACATGTGTTACATGTTCTACATTCATCACCTCATTTATTCTTCACATCAGATCTCTAAAGTAGGTGTGAGACATCCACATCTTATAAAAGAGAGGATTGAGATGTAGAAAGGTTAAACAAATTATCCAAGTTATTTGGATTTTAAATTTAGGCTGCCTGATTATAAACACATGTTTAAACACCTATTATATCTTTTTTAATCTCCACCCCCAACAATTCTTATTCTTATTGTCATCCTCACCTGTAATATAAACAGCAGGTAGTAGTGGAATGGTTAACTAGATACACTCACTGTTAAGTGCTTGCCAAATCACCAGAATCAAAGTAGAGTATCAATCAAATGTTCTAGATATTAAGATTGCCTTCATTATTGTGCACATCAAGGTTTAAAATCTAAGACCTCATGATTAATCAGACAATTATTTCAGAAGTTCTTGTGTTTGCTCTATCTGCTTTTGTGCAGTGATCCTATAGCATGCTGGAACACATGGGCACTAGGCCATCTTTCACCTTCTTAGTAGAATGTCACTCTAAATAGCAATTTGGCTTTCATTGAACAATATTCTACTCCCTGCAACAAGTGGATGAAACATGGCTCTGTGACAGTTATATCACACAGAACAACAGTTTGAAATGTTTGGCATTTCAAAGTGAATTATAAATAATTTTATCCTGAATTATCTCTATTAAAGATAGTTCATTTTTTGTGGACAGACACTGTTTAATTTCTACTGCTGTTCCTGTATTGGGACTATTGTTGTTGCTGATGATGATGTTGATATTATTTTGTAAGACTCTGTAATGTATTCATATTGAAACTCTTTCTTGAATCCTCAAGCACAAGGTTATTATTACTGCTATGCTATTTAGGAAAGAATTACCAAGGAAGACTGAGGCATAGGGAGGTGTGTTCCACTTATCAATCTGAAGGAGTTTTGCCAGTGTTTCCTTTCATTAGTGGATCTTTGAGTTGAGCTGGAGAGAATCAGAGACATTCTCTAAAGATTATTTTATTGATCACCAATGCATTTTTTGGTAAAAGACCCCAAATTGAGGTTTTTCGAGTTGTTTGCTGTTACTAAAATGGCATCTAGTACAGTTGTCAGTCTCTTAAGCCTACAGAATGTTATCTCAAACCCAAACCAATGTTGTGGTATGAGAAAAAGATTGTTGAGTAGATGAAACATTGTTGTTGAATATATGGATTTAAAAGCTTCAATAGCTAGTACCATGTAATTTCTAAATGATAACTGGATATTATATGATAGAGAAAGAAACAGCCATTAATAATTGAAAGCAATAAAAAATATACATTAAATAAAAACAAATTGAAAGCAGGCAAATAATAAAACACTTAGCTCTTCAGCTCTTATTCTATAAAATGAAAGTTTTAAAAAAGGCTTCCTAATATTTTTGGTTTTTTGGTTTGTTTGTTTTACATGTTTCCTGATCCAGATTTATATTTTTGAAAATAATATCTACTATCAACCTGATATAAAGAGTAGTTCATTGCGACTGACATCTTCTGGAAAAGAAGGAATTATTTTTAATGGAATTGCTGACTGGTTGTATGAAGGTGAGTGAATAGATTTAGTTTCAAAAGAATACAAATGATATATTTTTTATACAAAATCTATAAGAAAAATCTGTTCAATTATAACAATACTTATAGCACTATTTCTTCCTCTCATTTCCTCTCAAAATTGCCTTCATGCTTTCATATCTTTGCATCTGCTCATGTTTTGACTGGTTATGATTTACATCTACTTATATAATTCCATGTTTGAGATATATATATATATATATATATATATATATATATATATATCTCACATATATACACACACATATACACATTTTGTTCAGGCTAAATAGATCTTATTTTTGGTGATGCTTAACTAATGAAAGTGAATAATCATCTTACATCACTCTGGAAGTAGATGCTGAATTTTTCTGACTCTGGGAAAGAATAAACAAAATCCTTTGCTATTCAAAAAGTTCATGAAAGCCACTTAATTATTAGTCATTTCCATTAAGAACATTCTGTCACATTTTAAAAGCCACTGTATAGGGACCAAAATATTCAATGATTACCTACCTACCTAAAAAGTTATTTATAATAACTGTTGAATCAAGTTTTCATAATAGCTGAGAATATAGGAAGGAATCAGGTGATGAAAACCTCTATCCAATTTTATCGTGTACCAATTATCAGCTAGTTATAGGTACAGATTGCCTAGGAAAAACTCAAAGTGTGAGTTTAAAACCTATGATTCAGACTCTACAACTGATCTTGGCAAAATACATCAAAATTTAAACTAAGTTAGTCTATTAAATTAGAAATTATAAAGTAAGAATCTTCCAGAGAATAAATTTTACTCTTGAGCAGTACTGGCAAATGCAATCTTTCTAGCTCAGAGTTGCTACTTTTAATTATGTAAGAAAGTAAATCATTTAGTTTATTCATTCATTCATTTCATTCATTCATGCTCTCATTTGACAGATATTATTGAAGACCTACTATGTTCCAAGTACTTGTGTAAGTGCTGAGATACATCAGGAAACAAAACAAAGTTCTGCTCTCAGGACTTTACATTAAAAGGAAAATGTTGCTGGGTGGAACTATATTGTAGCCCTCAAGATTTACACATATATGTGTACATGTGTATTTATATCTAAAATGTATTTTGTGTATAAGCTAGCATCAAATAGTAAAAGCCACAGTTTATTCTGAGGAGTAGGGGAACCTACTGTGGAAATATCAGTGATAATTATACTATGAAATTTTACAAAATGAAATGCACAAACAGATTAGTAGTGTTCTTTGGTTGAGAGTGTCAAAAACTGACTCTGGCTTTCTTAT